>NC_086323.1:170943865-171291365 GCF_036172605.1 Pelobates fuscus
GATTTCCTTAATAAAATTACCAGCTGTGAACTAATGGACACCCAATACATCTTCGCAACGGCAGACGTTAAAAATTTGTATACTGTGATCCCACATACAATGGGTATAGATGCCATGCGAACACTTCTCTCACAATCAGATGTCTATGCAGGTCCCCCTATTGAATTTTTGTTGGAAGGGTTACAACTTACATTGTCTAACAATTATTTTCGGTTTGACATTTTTTTTTATATTCAAGAGACGGGGACAGCGATGGGATCGGCCATAGCTCCAACATATGCTAACAGTTTCATGTATTCATATGAGAACATGTATATTTTATCTACATTTAAGGAACACTTGATACAGTACCACAGGTTTGTGGATGACATTTTCATATTATGGAAAGGCACGGTAGTGGAATTGGAGAACATGATTGAGGAACTCAACAATCTGGATTCTACTATCAAACTTAGTCTGACACACAGCACAGACAAGATCCAATTTTTGGATGTGGAGATATATCGGAATGGCCGAAATATTGGGTATCGGTTATACAGAAAACCCTCAGATCGCAACACACTTTTACATGCAAACAGTGCTCATTCTAAGGCTTTGAAAGATTCTTTCCACATTTCTCAATATTTGAGGGTGTACAGAAACAATTCAGATGAAAACACATGCAAGATTCAACTAGAAGACATGACCAGATCTTTCTTGGAACGGGGATACAAACACAAAGTGTTACAAGGTTGCCGGACAAAGGCGGAAAATATTTTCAAGGGCATATCAACTAAACAGCCACAAAATCTCCCTAAAATCACGATCCCTTTATTGTTCCATTCAGAGAGCCAGAGGTTCTCCCAAAGGATCAAAAAAAGATGGGACATCTTATCTACTGACAAGACACTTAATCAAATTTTTTCACATAAACCACGAATTGCATATTCGCGCAATAGAAACTTGAAGGATATCCTGGTAAGAACAGATACACCGAGTCGGTACAATTCACAGACACCAAACACCAAGAAAGGCTGTTTTAAGTGCTCAGGCTGTGTCACTTGTGGGCACATGCTAACAGGATCTTCCTTTGCACATCCTCACACAGGCAAGATAATTCGGATCAAACATTGTTTAACTTGTATGAGTGATCATGTGGTATACCTCATTTCATGCCCTTGTGGCAAATATTATGTAGGAAAGACGGACCTTACAGTGAGGGATCGTATCCGCGGCCACAGATCAGGAATAATGACGGCATATCGGGATGGAAAGACCGATAAACCTGTGGCGATCACTTCCTTGAATTTCAACATCACCTACCTACTCTGAAATTGAAGATTATGCTAGCGCTAGTGTACTTATAATCTTAATTTTAATAATGACAGGAGGCGAGTATTTTGCTTTACTCTCTTTACTAAAACTCCACAGCAGTAAAGAAAGTGAAAAAAAGTTTTAACCAATCAAAATGCAAATAGGGAGTATATTATCCCAGTCAACAGGCTCCTCCCCCTCTTTCGGAAGCGAACATCGGAACAGGGAAGAAAATAGTGATAAAGTCCGTAACGAACATCAGAAATGGAATCCAGCGGGAATGATGAACTTCTTGGGTTGAGTAGGAAAACAGGCACCAACCGGAGAACATCCGATGCTTGGTCTTTATATGATGAACAATAAAGTTATGGTCATGCCGTAGATGTTCCAAATTCTTTCACACTCAAACTGAAAAGAGAATATGAGAAAGGTTAGGCACCGGTCTTGAAACTGTTTGTAGTCATGCAGGGCCGGACTGGCCCACCGGGATACCGGGAAATTTCCCGGTGGGCCGTCGGCACCTGGGGCCGGGGAGAAATGTGGGTGTCCTGCGGCTGGATGGCGGCCGCAGGGGAAGCTCTCCTTGCGGCCGCAGGGGAAGCTCTTCTGGCGGCCGCTGGGGGAGCAGGCTGTTCTGTCTCTGCTCCCCCTCCCTCGCGCGCTAGAAAGAGACCGGCGCCGGAATATGACGTCATATTCCGGCCCCGGTCTCATTAAGCTGCGCGCGAGGGAGGGGGAGCAGAGACAGAACAGCCTGCTCCCCCAGCGGCCGCCAGAAGAGCTTCCCCTGCGGCCGCAAGGAGAGCTTCAGGAAGGCTGGCTGGGCTGGAAGGTGAGCAGGGGAGGGCGTGGGGGAGTAACAAAGGTCACAGGAAGGGGAGGGTGGGGGGTAACAAAGGGCACAGGAGGGGAGGGTGGGGGGTAACAAAGGGCACAGGAGGGGAGGGGGGGTAACAAAGGGCACAGGAGGGGAGGGGGGGTAACAAAGGGCACAGGAGGGGAGGGGGGGTAACAAAGGGCACAGGAGGGGAGGGGGGGTAACAAAGGGCACAGGAGGGGAGGGGGTAACAAAGGGCACAGGAGGGGAGGGGGGTAACAAAGGGCACAGGAGGGGAGGGGATGGGGAGGGGGGTAACAAAGGGCACAGGAGGGGAGGGGGGGTAACAAAGGGCACAGGAGGGGAGGGGGGTAACAAAGGGCACAGGAGGGGAGGGGAGGGGGTGGGGGGGTAACAAAGGTCACAGGAAGGGGAGGGTGGGGGGTAACAAAGGGCACAGGAGGGGAGGGGGGTAACAAAGGGCACAGGAGGGGAGGGGATGGGGTGGGGGGGTAACAAAGGTCACAGGAAGGGGGGGTGGGGGGTAACAAAGGGCACAGGAGGGGAGGGGGCAAAGAGGTCACAGGAAGGGGAGGGGGGTAACAAAGGGCACAGGAGGGGAGGGGGCTAAGAGGTCACAGGAAGGGGAGGGGGGTAACAAAGGGCACAGGAGGGGAGGGGAGGGGGCTAAGAGGTCACAGGAAGGGGAGGTGGCTAAAGAGGGCACGGGAGGGGGCTAAAGAGGGCACAGGAAGGGAGGGTGCTACATAAGGGCATAGGAGGGGAAGGGGCTAAAAAGCACACAGGAGGACAGGGGGCAAAATAGGGCACAGAAGGGGAGTGGCACCTATCAGTCTGCCCACCCACCCACACAGGTAACAACAAGTATGTATGTCAGTGGGAGTGTGTCTGTCTGTGTCATGCTGTGTGTGTGTCTGTCTGTGTCACGCTGTGTGTGTTTCTGTGTCATGCTGTGTGTGTGTGTGTGTCATGCTGTGTGTGTGTGTCTGTATCATGCTGTGTGTGTGTGTGTGTGTGTGTGTGTCTGTCTGTGTCATGGTGTGTGTCTGTCTGTGTCATGGTGTGTGTATGTCTGTCATGGTGTGTGTGTGTCAGTCGTAGTGTCTGTGTGTGTTTGTAAAAATAGTGTTTTACTCACTTTTTTTTTCCCAACGTCATGCTGGTCTCTGCCTCTATGACTGAGATCATCAAGCTTGATGATCTCAGCCAATCCGCACTGACACAGGAAGCGCCTCTAGTGACCGTCTGAGTGTCTGTCACTAGAGGTGTCACTAGGAAGCAATGTAAACACTGCCTTTTCTCTGAAAAGTCAGTGTTTACATTCAAAAGCCTGCAGGGACAGGCTATAGACACCAGAACCACTACATTAAGCTGTGTGTGTGCGCCTGCTAGTGAGTTTGCTTGCTTGCATGTGTGTGTGTGTCTGCTAGTGAGTGAGCTTGTGTTTTTATGTCAATGAGCTTATGTATATTAGTGAAATTGTTTGTCCAAGAGGCTGTGTATCAATGTGCTTGTGTGTGTCAGTGAGATTGTCTGTGTCTGCATGTGAGTATGCTTACTGTATAATTAAATGTTTTACTCTGAAAGGACCAATATATTATATTAGAAAAAGCAATATATGTGTGTGTATATATATATAATTACTCAATCATCTGGGGTGGCAAGACATAGCCTTACATATTACATGCGACAATATATGGCGCAATGACTTATGGGGCTGGCATAGATTTTTTTTCCCAGGGCTGCTTTGTATCCCCAGTCCGGCCCTGTAGTCATGACAGTGATCCATCTGATTACATTGCAATAATTTAATTTGTATATTCAGTGTATAGACTACTAGTAGTTAAATAGGCTAAAGACAACAGTGAATACTTTATGTCAACATGTGATTCAAGGAGTTATGAAGAAACAGAAGAATGAAGAAATGTAGATAAGTATGATTAGAGCATGAATAGAGTGGTTCCCCTCCTCCCCGGGTGGGAAGGGTGGGAAAATACTCGCCTCCTGTCATTATTAAAATTAAGATTATAAGTACACTAGCGCTAGCATAATCTTCAATTTTATCACATGACAGGAGGCTTCATATTTTGCATTTTTAACGCTGTAGAATCAGACATGGCAGCACCGGAATTCGGACGGAAATAGAAGGTGCGGAATGCAGATTCCCTAGACCAATCTGCGGAGCGTAGGATATCCGTTAAGGAAGCACCCGCCATGAAGGCTGAGGATGCTGCTGCTCCGCGTACTGAGTGGGCTCCGAATGTAGTGTCCACACCGGCTAGTGATAGTAACCAGCGAACCCATCTTGCCAGGGTATGTCTGCATGCCGCACGTTCTCTTCATATGTCCTGAGCACCTTCTGTGTGATTTTTTTTACACGTTTTACACGTTTATCATAGCGGTCATTACAGACCTCAGCTCATTCACTACATTTGCACTGACGATCTCATATCATAGTTAACAGCGCTAGAGATCTTGTCAGAAGCATACACTTTCACTCATTGTTACATGCTGGCATTTTCACATCACGCAGAGCCAGCTTATCTGTAATCTTTCTTCAGCTCACACATCTCTCATACATCTTTTCCTTTTATCATTCATTTAGCATTTGGAGTCCGCTTAAAAGCATAGCCTATACCTATCAGAAGTATACAACCAGATTTTTTAAATTTTGTTACATTTTTCGGGCTTAATTTGCCTTCTAGAGTTTTACAGTTGTCATCTATGTAGGTGCTAAGATGTTTAGGATTATACATGTAGATTATATGTACTCTTTATTTCTCCTCCGTGTTGGTTTTAAATTTGCTTTGAATCCCTTTTTTAAAACAGCTTTGCCGTTTCTAGGCAACACCGGGTGAGTTTTGCCTCATGTCACTTTACGGCAATTCACACAGCAGTCCGCGGTTTGCGGCTCTATTCACATAGCAGATTGGACACACAGGGTGCACTTGGTGATTGGGTAAGTTTAACACTTGTTAATGCACTTATTTGAGATTGTTACATGCGACAGCATCTTGATAAAGACCGCTAGACAGTCGAAACGTTGATTTATATGCGAGTTATTTAATACATATTTTTTTGATTTAACAAATCCATGGAGTGCTCTCAATTTGTTCTGTTTATATTTTTGCACTGATAAGCACCTGGTAGTTGCTATTTAAATTATTTTTGTTTGGGATGAGTGCCAGAAATTGTTGTGGTTTATATATATATATATATATATACACACACACTATATACAGGGGCGTATTTGCCGCGAGGCAAACAAGGCATTTGCCTTGGGCGGCATTTTCCAGGGGGCGGCAAAAAAAGCCGCCCCCAAACGCCCAGGGCAAATGCCTTGTTAGCCTTGTGGCTAACAGACATCCTGGGCTGGTGGCTGCTGGGCTGGTTGCTGGGCGGGCGGGCGGCTGGCGAGGGAGCACTTCCTCTGAGCTGTCTGCTCAGCTCCCTCGCGCGCCGCAGAGTGAGGCTGGGAGCCGGAATATGACGTCATATTCCGGCTCCGCCTCCCAGCCTCACTCTGCGGCGCGCGAGGGAGCTGAGCAGACAGCTCAGAGGAAGTGCTCCCTCGCCAGCCGCCCGCCCAGCAACCAGCCCAGCAGCCCGACCGGCAGCCCCACTAGACCCCAGGGAGAGGGAGAACCCCCCCAGCATTCCCAAAGGTAAGGAGGCTGGGGGGGTAAATTAAAAAAAATGAGTTAATGTGAGTGAGTGTGTCTGTTAGTGTGTGTGTGTGTGTCTGTTAGTGTGTGTGAGTGTGTCTGACTGTGTGTGTCTGTTAGTGTGTGTGAGTGTCTGTTAGTGAGTGTGTCTGTTAGTGTGTGTGAGTGTGTCTGTTAGTGAGTGTGAGAGTGTGTGTGAGTGTGTCTGACTGTGTGTGTCTGTTAGTGTGTGTGAGTGTGTCTGTTAGTGTGTGTGAGTATGTCTGTTAGTGTGTGTCTGTTAGTGAGTGTGAGTGTCTGTTTGTCTGTTAGAGTGTGTGTGTGTGTGTCTGACTGTGTGTGTATGTCAGTGTGTGTGAGTGTGTCTGTTAGTGAGTGTGTGAGTGTGTCTGTTAGCAGCTAACAGACACACTCACACACTCACACACTCACTAACAGACACTCACACACACTCACTAACAGACACTCACACACACTGACAGACACACTCACTAACAGACACACTCACACTCACTAACAGACACACTCACACACACACACTGACAGATACGCATCCATTAGCTAACAGTTAGCTAATGGATGCGTATCTGTCAGTGTGTGTGTATTTAGAAGGCGGGGGAAGGGTTGGGTGGGGGTGGCGGGGGGGGTGAGGGGGGCGCCTGAGTTTTGTCCTGCCTAGGGCAGCACAAAACCAGGATACACCCCTGACTATATATATATATATATATATATATATATACACACACACATACACATACATATACATACATATACACACACATATACACACACACACACACACAACAGCACCCCTCACACACATACTGCACTCCTAAACACATTACGTTCCAGACACATACTAGATCCCTTACCCAACTCTGGATCATATACGCACACTAGATCCCTTTATACACTCTGAATCCGTTATATACACACACTCACTAGATTTCCTACACATTTTGGGTCCTTCAAACACACACTAGACTCCTGTATACACACACACTGCACCACCTACACACACACACACACTACATTCCTAAAATACACACTCTAGATCCCTTATAAACACACTAGATTCATTGTAAACAAACACATAATACACCCCTAAACACACACTCTCTACAACCCCTACAAACACTACATCAGCTATACACACACACACACACACACACACACACTATAGCCTGTATGCACACACTTACTACATCCCCTATACACACACACATTCTCTACAGCCCCAAGCCACATATGCATTACACCAAAAACACAACATGACTAAAACCGACCTTATTACACAATACCACACCACAATCAGCTCACTCTACACACACACACACACAATCCCACAAGCAGGTTCCAAACACATGCACAATACGCTTTCCTTTTGCCTCCTGGTATCCATTTATAGAGACACCAGAGACGAGTTGCAAGGAAACACAGTGCAAGCATGTTATTAAATTTGCTTGCACTGTGCAGAACAAATCCAGGGCTTTTTTTCTCATGCTAGAGCTCTTTAGCAGAGTTCTGCACATGGTCTGCCCTGGAAGAGCATTGAACCAACATGTTCACTTTGAGAGGGGGCGTGTTTGTCATTAGTGATGACGAAACACACCCTCTCTGCCCCGCCCCCTTCTTAGTGGGCCGCTGTGATAAAAAAAATGCCCGGGACGAATTTTTCTCCCAGTTCGGCCCTGCCCACTGGTGTCCCGATCTTACACATCCCAATGCCGTGAGGCATGCACATCAACAGGATTAGAAAAGAGCTAAACTACATCAAAGAAATACAAGATTTTTAAAGAGCTGAGCTATATCTATATCACAGATATACTGGGTTAGTAAAAAAAACTATATCACAGGTATACAGGGTTAGTAAAGAGCTATATCAAAGATATGCAGGGTTAGTAAGAGCTATATCCCAGATATACAGGGTTAGTAAGAGCTATATCCCAGATATACAGGGTTAGTAAGAGCTATATCCCAGATATACAGGGTTAGTAAGAGCTATATCCCAGATATACAGGGTTAGTAAGAGCTATATCCCAGATATACAGGGTTAGTAAAGAGCTTCGCTATATCCCAGATATACAGGGTTAGTAAAGAGCTTGGCTATATCCCAGATATACAGGCTTAGTAAAGAGCTTGGCTATATGCCAGATATACAGGGTTAGTAAAGAGCTTGGCTATATCCCAGATATACAGGCTTAGTAAAGAGCTTGGCTATATGCCAGATATACAGGCTTAGTAAAGAGCTTGGCTATATCCCAGATATACAGGGTTAGTAAAGAGCTGAGCTTTATCACAGATATACAGGGTTAGTAAAGAGCTGAGCTATATCACAGATATACAGGGTTAGTAAAGAGCTGAGCTTTATCACAGATATACAGGGTTAGTAAGAGCTATATCACAGATATACAGGGTTACTAAGAGCTATATCACAGATAGTGGCGTACACACAACCCATGGGGCGAGCGCTTACTCTGCGCAGGCTGGGGCCGCAACACATGGCGGCGGGCACCTGGTCGCAGGGCTGTGACCCGTGCGACTGTGGTATGTATGCCAGTGAATGCATAAACACATACACTTAAAGGACCACTACAGACACCCAGATCACATCAGCTCAATGAAGTGGTCTGGGTGCCAGGTCTCTCTAGTTTTAACCCTGCAGCTGAAAACATAGCAGTTTCAGATAAACTGTTATGTTTCACTGAGGGTTAATCCAGCCTCTAGTGGCTGTCTCATTGACAGCCGCTAGAGCATTTTCTGCGATTCTCACTGTGAAAATCACAGTGAGAAGACGCTGAACGTCCATAGGAAAGCATTGAGTAATGCTTTCCTAAGGGCAGTTTGAATGCGCGCGTGGCTCTTGCCACGCATGTGCATTCGGAGCTGAGAGGCGGATGGGGACGGAGAGATCCCCAGCGTTAAGGGAGTCCGGCGCTGGAGAAAGGTAAGTGCTTAAGACACACACACACACTCATGAACAGACGCACACATTTACTGACAGACACACACACTCAGTTACAGATGCACACAAACATACTCAGTAACAGACACACACACACTCACTAACACACACACTCACTAACACACACACTCACTAACACACACACTCACTAACACTAACACACACACTCACTAACACTAACACACACACTCACTAACACTAACACACACACTCACTAACACTAACACACTCACTAACACTAACACACTCACTAACACTAACACACTCACTAACACTAACACACTCACTAACACTAACACACTCACTAACACTAACACACTAACACTAACACACGCACTAACACTAACACACTCACTAACACACACTCACTAACATTAACACACTCACTAACACTAAAAAACACAAACGTTTTTTTTATTATTTAATCCCCCCAGCCTCCTTACCTGTGGGAGATCTGGGGGGGGATTCCCTGGGGTCAAGTGGTGTTGCTGGCCCTGCTGTCACCCGGTTGGCTGGCGGGCGCGCGAGGGAGCACTGTCCCCTGGGTGCTCCCTCTTCAGCTCCCTCGCGCGCCGCGTACTGATGCCGGAGCCGGAAGATGACGGCCGGGTGACAGCAGGGCCAGCCTCGGGGGCCCGGAGGTGGCCGGCTCCTGGGCCCCCCAGCAGAAGAGGCTGGCCCTGTGGGTACATACCTGGGTCGCAGGGCGGCCGGGCCCCCTGGTGGGCCGGGCCCGGTCGCAGCCGTGACCCCTACGACCCTGGTATGTACGCCACTGATCACAGATATACAGGGTTAGTAAGAGCTATATCACAGATATACAGGGTTAGTAAAGAGCTGGGCTATATCCCAGATATACAGGGTTAATAAAGAGTAGTGATGTCGCGAACATAACATTTTCGGTTCGCGAACGGCGAACGTGAACTTCCGCAAATGTTCGCGAACCGGCGAACCGCCATAGACTTCAATGGGCAGGCGAATTTTAAAACCCACAGGGACTCTTTCTGGCCACAATAGTGATGGAAAAGTTGTTTCAAGGGGACTAACACCTTGACTGTGGCATGCCGGAGGGGGATCCATGGCAAAACTCCCATGGAAAATTACACAGTTGATGCAGAGTCTGGTTTTAATCCAAAAAGGGCATAAATCACCTAACATTCCTAAATCACAATGGATATGGATTGACACCTGACATATGACATATTGACACCTTGACATATGGATTGACACCTGTCCTCAGAGACCCTGATACACACTGACACAGAGCAGGATAGGGACTGTTCCCCCTACATAGGGTCACTTGGCAGATATGGATTGACACCTGTCCTCAGAGACCCTGATACACACTGACAGAGCAGAATAGGGAATATTCACTAACGCCAAACATTGTTATACAGGGGAATATTCAGTAAATAAGGATAAGGGGGGACAACCTACTGTCCTCCCCCCCGGCCCCCACCCCTGCGCGGTGCGTGGGGGCCATAAATCACAATAGGGGGGACCTAATGTCCTCCCGCCCGCCCCCACCAGTGGGTGGGGGCCATAAAAATAATGAGGGGGGGGAACTACTGTATGATGTTGTATCGATCTGGTAGTGTAAGGGTTACACCCGCTTCACAGTGACAGACCAAACTCCCCGTTTAACGCACCGCAAGCAACCGCAAACAGTCCATTTGCACAACCGCAAGCTCCCCATTTGCACAAGGTTGGATACCAAACTAGCCATGTCCCGTTCCTTGTCCTCACTGATGTCATTGAAGGCCTCTTCCTCCACCCAGCCACGTACAACACCAAGGGTCCCCGAAAGGTGACAACAAGCCCCCTGGGACGCCTGCTGTGTTTGGTCTTCCACCTCCTCAAAGCCACCTTCCTCCTCTGACTCCTCTTCTTCAGACTCCTCTCTCTGCGTTGCCTCTCTCTGCGTTATTATAAGGTGTGTTAAGTAGTACTATTCTTATCAGTTTATTCCCTGTTACGAGTAGAGGACTATCTGCAGTTAATGCGAGGTAGTCTGCTACCTGTCGGTCGAGTCGTTCTCTGAGGGTGGATCCCGAAGGGCTGTGGCGATGCGTGGGACTTAAAAAGCTCTGCATGTCCTCCATCAACAACACGCTGTAAAGCGTCCTGTCCTTGCCGGCGTGGTCGTGGGAGGAGGAGGATTACTTTTACCTCTTCCCCTGTTAGATTCCCGTTGTGCTGTGACATCACCCTTATACGCTGTGTAAAGCATACTTTTTAATTTATTTTGCAAATGCTGCATCCTTTCTGACTTGTTGTAATTTGGCCACTTTCTGCTTATACCGGGGGTCTAGTAGCGTGGACACCCAGTACAGGTCATTCTCCTTCAGCCTTTTTATACGAGGGTCCCTCAACATGCAGGACAGCATGAAAGACCCCATTTGCACAAGGTTGGATGCCGAGCTACTCATTTCCCGTTCCTCCTCCTCAGTGATCTCAATGAAGGTATGTTCTTTCCCCCAGCCACGTAAAACACCACGGGTACCAGATAGGTGACAACGAGCACCCTGGGATGCCTGTTGTGGTTGGTCTTCCTCCTCCTCCTCAAAGCCACATTCCTCCTCTGACTCCTCTTCCTCACAATCCTCTTCCAGCAAGCGATTCTGATAAGGCTGTTTTTGGTGGTGATGGTGACCACAACTCTTCCTCTTCCTCTTCACGCTCATCTACGGCCTGATCCAGCACTCTTCGCAGGGCATGCTCCAGGAAGAAAACAAATGGTATGATGTCGCTGATGGTGCCTTCGGTGTGACTGACTAGGTTTGTCACCTCCTCAAAAGGACGCATGAGCCTACAGGCATTGCGCATGAGCATCCAGTAAGGTGGCAAAAAAATTCACAGCTCCCCAGAGGCTGTCCTAGCACCCCGGTCATACAAATATTCATTAATGGCTTTTTCTTGTTGGAGCAGGCGGTCAAACATTAGGAGTGTTGAATTCCAACGTGTCGGGCTGTCGCAAATCAAGCGCCTCACGGGCATGTTGTTTCGCCACTGGATATCTGCAAAGTGCGCCATGGCCGTGTAGGAACGCCTGAAATGGCCATACACCTTCCTGGCCTGCTTCAGGATGTCCTGTAAGCCTGTGTACTTATGCACAAAGCGTTGTACGATCAGATTACACACATGTGCAATGCACGGCACATGTGTCAACTTGCCCAACTTCAATGCCGCCAGCAAATTTGTTCCGTTGTCACAAACCACTTTGCCGATATCCAGTTGCTGCGGAGTCAGCCACTTTTCCACCTGTGTGTTCAGGGCGGACAGGAGTGCTTGTCCGGTGTGACACTCTGCTTTCAAGCAAGTCAAACCCAAGACGGCGTGACACGGCCGTATCCGGGAGGTGGAATAGTACCTGGGGAGCTGGGGGGTGCCGTTGATGTGGAGCAAGAGGCAGCAGCAGAAGAGGACTGAGCCGAGGAGGTTATGGAAGAGGATGGAGTAGGAGGAGTAGATTAGGTGGCAGCAGGCCTGCCTGCAAGTCGTGGCGGTATCACCAACTCCTCTGCAGAGCCACGCATTCCATGCTTGGCAGCCGTCAGCAGGTTTACCCAATGCGCAGTGTAGGTGATATACCTGCCCTGACCATGCTTTGCTGACCAGGTATCAGTGGTCAGATGGACCCTTGCCCCAACACTGTGTGCCAGACATGCCATTACTTCCTTTTGCACAATCGAGTACAGGTTGGGGACTGCCTTTTGTGAAAAGAAAATTTGTCCGGGTACCCTCCACTGTGGTGTCCCAATAGCTAAAAAAATGTTGAACGCCTCAGACTCCACCAGCTTATATGGTAAAAGCTGGTGGGCTAATAGTTCAGACAAGCCAGCTGTCAGACGCTGGGCAAAGGGGTGACTTTCTGACATAGGCTTCTTACGCTCAAACATGTCCTTGACAGACATCTGACTGTGGGCAGATGAGCGGGAACTGCTTAAGGTGAGAGACGGAGTGGCGGATGGTTGAGAGGGGGCAAGAAGGACAGCAGTGGTTGACGTGGCTGAAGATGCTGGACCAGGAGGAGGATGGCGGCTTTGAGTTTGTGTGCTGCTTGTACTCATGTGTTGATCCCATAGGTGTTTGTGATGTGTGATCATGTGCCTACGCAAAGCAGTTGTACCTAGGTGGGTGTTGGACTTCCCACTGCTGAGCTCTGCAATGACTGCATTCTGGTGGTGGACACAGCATGCGTTGATTGGCGTGCTGTCGGGCTGACCCCCGATGCCGATGCATCCTTGCGACGACCTCCCCCTGCTTCCAACTCGTCTCCTCCTCCTCCTCTTTGTCTCCCCATCTGAACTTTCGCCCTGTTCTTCTTCTTGCCGAGCGGGCACCCACGTGACATCCATGGACGAATTGTCATCATCAACCGCTTCACTTGTATCTGACAACTCAGCAAAGGAAGCAGCAGCGGGTACAACATCATCATCATCACACCATACGTCCATGTGTGTAATGCTGCCTGACTGAGACATATCCCTGTTATCTACATCCTCTGGCAATAATGGTTGCGCATCACTCATTTCTTCAAACGGATGTGTAAATAACTCCTCTGACAGATAAAGTGAAGCGGCTGTGGTGCTAGTGTTGGTGGTGGCGGCAGGCGGGTGAGTGGTATCTTGAGAGTTGCCTGAAGCTAAGCTGGAGGAGGATGGTGCGTCAAGGTTCCGTGCGGAAGCTGTAGAAGATAGGGTGTCCTGTGTTAGCCAGTCAACTATGTCCTCAGAACTTTTCAAGTTCAGGGTACGTGGCCTCTGAAAACTGGGCATTATTCTAGGGCAAAAGGGAATCACAGCACCACGACCACGATGGCCCCTGCGGGGTGGCCTGCCTCTGCCTGTCATTTTTTTTTGGGATTAGTGGTACTATGCGTGCAAGCTACTGTGAGACCAGATATGAGTGGCACTGTGCAGTGGCAGAGGTTGGCAGAGTACATGCTGTAGGCCTGACACACCCGCTTGAAGACAACTAACTGCTATTCAATCTATAACAGTGAAAAAAGTTTTTTGGTTTTTAAATTCAATCTATTGCGACACCAGATAAGAGTGGCACTGTGCACTGGCAGAGGTTGGCAAAGTACACGCTGTAGCCTGACACACACTTATGACGGACACTGACTGCTATTATATTACAGTCAAAAACTTTTTTTGTTTTTAAATGCACGCTATTGGGACCCCAGATATGAGTGGCACTGTGCACTGGCAGAGGTTGGCAGAGTACACACTGTAGGCCTGACACACAGACGCTTGCAGACAACTAACTGCTATTCAATCTATTACAGTGAAAAAAAGTTTTTGTTTTTAAATGCAAGCTATTGTGACACCAGATATGAGTGGTGGCACTGGGCAAGTGGGCACAGTATCCACTGTGAGCCTGACACAGAAGCTGGCAGGCAGGCAGGCAACTGCAATTAGATTACACAGGAAAAAAAGCAGACTGATGTTCTAGCCCTAAAAAGGGCTTTTTGGGGTGCTGTCCTTACAGCAGAGATCAGATGAGTCCTTCAGGACTGTAGTGGACACTGAATACACTAGCCTAGCTATCAATTTCCCTATCAAATCAGCAGCAGCAACACTGTCCCTCCTCTCACTAAGAATGTTGCTTCACAACGAATGTAAAATGGATGCTGTACAGGAGGTGGGAGGGTCTGGAAGGGAGGGTCTGCTGCTGATTGGCTGGAATGTGTCTGCTGACTGTGAGGCACAGGGTCAAAGTTTACTCAATGATGATGAATAGGGGGTGGATCGCCCGCCGTGGCAAACACGAACACGCTATGTTCGCCGGGAACTATTCGCCAGCGAACCGTTCGGTACATCACTAGTAAAGAGCTATATCCCAGATATACAGGGTCAGTAAAGTGCTATATCACTGATATACAGGGTTAGTAAAGAGCTGAGCTATTTCACAAATCTATAGATTAGGTAAAGAGGTCATAAAAGATGGTTTTAAACAGAGAGTGTTTTGGATCCAAATTGGACGTGTCTGGAGCCTTAAGCCACGTCACAAATTTAATGCGTTAGGCGTATGGTTACAAAGTGTGCATTATCATGTATATTACCAACTGCCTTTCATTTAATTTGTTATAATATAAATCAAGGTTTACTTGTCATGAGATGCTACTATCACTTTAAACATAATAATAAAGTATGCTGTGTTCAATCCTTACACATTTCCCGATTCTCAAAAAAGAGACAGATCCAGGTGTGCTGCTCATTAGGCAGGATATACATGTTTCATACAATAACTTCAAAAACTGTATAGCTTTTGCTTTGCCCATCTAGAAATTCTTGCTGCCTCATTGGAGCTTGTCAACAGACATCACAAAGTCCAGAAAGTCAAGAGGAACAAAAGAACTGACTCGATACAAAAACATTTTGACGCCCTATTTTTCACAAGAGCTGTAATGGGCTTAACATGATTTTCAAAATAAAAACATTATAATATGGAGTTTTCAACAGTGTTTGCGGAAGATTAGGTGTTTGTTGACAGGCCAGTGACAAATTGTTATTACTTCTCAAATGGGTGTTAAAACGTCCTTTGGAAAAAGCAATTAACATAAATTCTGTCACTCTTATTAAAGAGGTTTATTTCAACCTCGCTTCACTCTGTAAACCTGACAGCAAAACCTCCTGCCCCAGCTGCACTAGTATTGTATTCTTGTCAAGGTAGAATTCATGCTTTTAGATAAAAATGAACATTTCTGGCTACATTTCATCACTATATTGTCACATCTTCCTTTGTATCAGGTCATGTTGCATACCAAGCTTTATGGAACATCTTTGCAAAGGTAACTGTTTGTTTAAGCAAACTTAGTTGGTCACCTGTTGAGCATCACATAACAAAAAGTTTATAATGTGAACTTTCTTCCACTAGAATTTGAGAACTGGAACAATCTAAAAGTAACTAAACTACTGGAAAGATGTTTAGATGTTTGAATATTTGTAATGCATTGCAAAATGCAGATAAAACAATACAATTGTGAGTAACATAATATTTTTTACTTTTGCTATGAAATTATATGTATTAAACTTGGAGATTTGTTTCGTTCTGAAATGCAGTTTGTCCAAATTTAGGCAGATGGTTATCAATTGAATTTCCAAACTCCAAACCAAAATGTAGCCAAATCACAAACCAACCAAAACACAAACAGAGCATGTTTGTCTATTTTTATTTTATTTTTATTTTTTTCACATTTTATTTATGATTTTGAATTCCAACCCTGGCACAAAAAAAAAAAAAAAAAAAAAAAAAAAAGGAGGAGGAGGATTTATGGAAAAAGAAATTATGAATGATGGCTAGGTGAAAGTCACTAAATGTTAATTTTATTTACAGATACGGGACCAACAAATGGAGAAACGAGGCGCGGTACAAATTACACACACAATGTATTTTAAAAATGTGTAAATGTTATAAATGTTAATTTGGCCGCCCCCTAAAAAAAAAAAAATAGTTTCTCAAAAAATGGTTTAGCTAAACCGAATTTTCTTGCTGTGCACAAGTCTAACGTGCATAGGAGTAGTGGGAATTTGAACTCCGGGCTTAATTTTATGTGTGAGTTTGCATTTGTACTACATAGCCATGTTACAGTACTGACGTCCATTACGTGTTTTCCCTGTTGAAGGTTAATAGGTGTTTATAGAAATACCCCTTTATGTGTCATTAGAAATTCTGCCTTCCAACTGTAAGCAGCGAGGTAAATTATTAAGAGTAGTAATCATGTAAAAGCCCCCTGTTATTTAAATTTACATTGGGGTTTAGGATAATGTGCAGGTAACCTTTTTTTGCTTTTGTTTAACGTGCACATTGTGCTCGATGTTGCAAATCAACATGCCACGTGTCATTGGCTGACCCTCTAGAGGGCCACAAATGTGCTTTATTATTATTATTACGGTACTTTAAAAATTTTATTTGTGATAAATATTAGACATTTATGGGCTGAATTCATGGTGACTAGTTAAACAACATGTCTTAAAGCTGACAAGTGTTATGAACGTAATTGTGCATCCTGGATTCACTGCTGCTATCTGTATTTGCATTTACATTTTGAGTTTTCCAAGTGATAATGATTTATTCCATATAGGCTCCAACAGTAATGATTAATACCTTGACAGATGGCTTGTGACCAGGGCCAGTGCAAGGATTTCTGCCTCCCTAGGCCTCCCTAGCCACTAGTCAATCTTCAGTCGCTCTCATCTGCCTCATATGACTAATTACTAATACCAATTGCTATATTGAGAGTACCCTTCTCAACTGATTAATGTTTACTAAGTTAATTTCCTATATTGCTACTGAAGTCTAAAGACTGTTATACATTCCTAATCAGGAATTACTTTTTTTCATTATTTCTACTGAAGTCATATGCCTCGTTTACACTGAGCGGCTCGGTTCGGGTCGGTACAGTTTGGAAGGTTTAGAATGGACCAGCCCATTCTGGTGAGCGTTTCCACTGCAAGTCAGACCTTCAGAGCCATGCAGGGTTTAAAAAAAAATGTTCTTCCTGTCCACCAATCAAGTAATCAAGTAGCTCCGCCCTAACCGAACCGTTCCATTTCCTTTGGCCATACATCTGAAGCAGGACCCTGAATGGATCGGTACGGTTCGCTTGTATGGACTACTTTCATAATGGAAACACCCAAAATAGCAAACCGTACCGAACCGAACTGATCCGCTCAGTGGAAACGAGGCATAATTGCCTGTGTTAAGCAATCTTAAACAGGATCTACCTTTGCTTTATGGAATAATATTTACAATTGATATTGCTACAGAAGATTGTTCAATTGAAAATACCTAAAATGAATAAAGCAAACATCTTAGAGTGACACTATTAAATGTATTTCATCTGCAGTTGAGTTCCAAATTAAGTTTTTCTAAGTATTACACCCACAGGCACAGGGAAATCTTTTTGGAGAGGTCTTCATGAAGGAACTAACCAAACACATCAATGTGTTCACCTCTCTAAATAAAGCCATATTTACAGGCAACCCCACCAGGGGATCGGACAGAAGACAGTGGGGGACACGGACGTGCACGCGCCAGATTCCCTACAGGTAAGAGACCATCATGTACATGTGCCTACTTTAACTATTACTGCCAGCAGTATTTCTGTTTTTTTTCCAGGACTGGGAAAAACTGTCCGCAGATGCATGGGTGTTGCAGACCGTCAAAGGCTACCACATCACGTTTCAGACATTCCTGTGCTTCTCGGCCACAGACGCTAGGCTCATAGAATTGGTGCTCCGTGAATTACACACAAAAAGCGAGATCCAACATACGCTAGGACAATGGGGCTTCTTTAGCAACAGGTTTCTCGTTGGAAAGAAAAACAGCAACTCTAGACCAGTGATTAATTTAACGGATCTCAACGTACACATTATATTCCGTCACTTTAAGATGGAGGGAATTATCCTCCGGGATCTCCTACAAGAAGGGGCCTGGTTTTCCTCCGATTCCTATACCACAGTATCCCATGGCAGTTCACTTTCCTCCCTTTCGGGCTCAGCTCTGCGCCGTGCTGTTTTACAAAGATGATAAAGCCAGTGGTGGCCCACCTCAGAGCACGAGGGATCAGATGACATATATATTTGGACGACATCCTACTGTTCTGCAGGAAGAACCTACTATCACAACATATCGACTAGACGGTACATTTGTTGGAATCTCTGGGATTCATAGTCAACAGGGCCAAGTCTGCACTGACTCCCGCTCAGACAATCCAATTCCTGGACTTCGAGTTTGATTCCTGGTCCTGCACTCTTCACCTTCCGTCTACAAAAGTGATGGCTATTCGGAAGGAGATCTGCAGGGTCCTCAAACAATACTCCATCCCGCTCAGGCAACTTGCTGTCCTCAATCTAAGCCATATTTCCAGTCCTTCTGCACTATTGAGCCATGCAACGGCTGAAGGCCCGCTTCCTCAGATGGAACCCCACATACAATCAACCAGTTTTGCTGACAGACTAGGTTCGTCAGGAACTCAAATGATGGCTCAATTGCATGCAAGCCTGGAATGGTCGAGTCATATTCGGCAGCAACCCGGAGTTCATACTGGAGTCAGATGCCAGCTGGTGGGGCTGGGGAGCCACCAATTATGGGCGCTTCCATGGGAGGAGCATGGAAAACCCAGGAACTCACAAAGCACATCAATTTCCTGGAATTATTGGCTGGATCCTTCACCGACCACAGCCTGGCGAGGAAAAAAAACAGACTTGTGTATTCTCCTTGGGATGGACAACGTCTCTGCCATACGTTACATCAATCACCTGGGAGGTACTCACTCCCAGACAATGACTTTGTGTGGTAGCAGCATACGGGTGTATGTGACGGCGACGTTGCAATTAACATCATCCCAACAACTGTTGGTTTCATATGTCAGTCCTCATGGTCCAGTTTCAGTTACCCTGTCCAGATAGATTAAATGGCTCCTTACGTTGGCTGGGATAGACCAGTTGTTCGGTTTTGGTGCGCACTTCGTTCGAGGAGTCTGCTTTATCAGCAAGCTTGTCACTTTTGGATATATTAGAGGCAGCAGACTGGTCTCGCGAGGCCACGTTTCGGACATTTTATTTGCATCCACCTAACGTCGCGTTTTCTCTTCTTACCAAGCGTTAAAATGGCAAAATATGTCATGTCTCCTGTCATGTTGTAAAATTTCAGATTTTAGTGTACTAATGATTTTTATTTAATTAATGACAGGAATCGAAAATCACCCCCCTCTATCCCCCCCTCTTTTGTTCTTCCCAACCCTGGTAACCAAGTTGTATCTTTTGGCAGAGTTGGAGAAATCTTCCAGAAAGTGGAAAACTTACCAAATGGAAATAGTTTTTAATTTAAACACTTAGTCACTATATTATATTTAGCCCTTGTACGAAAATTAAAAAAAAAAAAAAAAATATATATATATATATATATATATATATATATAAAATAGAAAAAATACCGGCACTCTAGGTCTTCCAAATGGTGGTGTTTAATTGCAGATCATCCAAGGTCAACGTTTCAGCCCTGGTTCAGGGCTTTCATCAGGACACATAAAAAGCATTAGTGAACATGACAAGCTTATATAGGACTGTATAACCTATGAGCACTTACCCGATCAGCTGTGGGGAATCAGCCACGATATCCGGCGTCTATCCGCGCCTGACTGCGCATGTGTGGAGCTCCAGGAATGCCCTGTCCGTCACCATTCCGCTGAATCCCCCACGTGACGCGGCTACGTCACGTTACCCCAGCAACCACATATACATTGCGGCTGTGGGTAATCGTGCTTACGTGCACCGTCGGGAGAGTCCCTCCTCTCGTCCGCGGGTGATTGGACCAGCGAGGTGACGGCAGAGTCACTTCCACGCCCCTTCTCATCCAAACGAAAAAAATTTTTTGATAATGAACAGTGGGCATATGCTCATACAGGGAACTATCTATATATAATATCGACAAGGGGATAAAATCCTTGTGTATACTTTAATGTGATCTGCTCAATTCAGAGCAGTAATATTGTAGTATATTATCTACATCGTACCAGTGAAAACAGTGATCAACTATGTAAAAGAAAACGTGTATAATATAAAAGTGATATGTACATATTTATAGTGGTAACCTAAACTAAGTGTAACCCTATCCAGGGAAGGAAAAAAAGCATCATTGTCTCATTTTAAAAGAGAAGAGTGTATTAAGTGGGAACATCTATAGGGCCTCTCTATGGGGGCATCTCTATGTGTATGAGCACTCTAAGAAGTGTCAACAGGCAGTAAGTGTAAAGTGATAATCCCCTGTTGTAAATAATCTTATGGGTGACATTAAGAGTAGAATAATATGCAATCATAGATAAAGAGCTATATACAAAAGAACCGGCAGTCGTCATCTATTCGGGCAATCCCCTCTATCAGCTGTGGGGGTGCTCAAAGGTTATATCTAGTACACATTTGCAATCTGAAAAATGTATATAAAAAAACATATGGTAAATTTAAAAAAAAAAAATCTCTCTTTTCTCGGGGGGAAAAAGTAATATACCCATTTAGGGGTTTAATAGTTATAGAAAGGGGATGAATGAGCATTTCTCATTTAGCCCCTTCGGGGACAAGGTATCCAGTTCCAATGTCCAGTATATTTCACGCTGCAATAGGATCTTTCCTCTGTCACCTCCTCTAGCCATTTCAGGGATGTGATCGATGGCCAAACATCTTAGAGTAGCAAGTTGGTGGGCTTTCTCTAAAAAATGTCTGGCCACAGGTTTGTCCGACTTGCCATCACGATAGGCTAGTCGGATGCTGGACCTGTGGCCTCTTATTCTCTCGCAGAGAGCTGTCTCCGTTTTTCCTATATAGCTTAGTCCACATGGGCATGTAAGCTTATAGATCACGAACTCTGTGCGACAATGTATCCTATGGGCTATTTTGTATTTCTTGCCCGTATAGGGATGCGAAAAAGTCTTGGCTAGAGTGATGTGGCCACAGGTTACACACCCCAGGCATCTTACACAGCCGTTGTTTCTTATTGTCGATATTATTGGGTTGTAGCAGTGTACTGGGTCCGTTTTAACTAGTATATCCCTCAAATTCTTATTTCTCTTAAAGCAGAACATTGGTGGATGTACAAATTGCTTTGGTAGGGTTGGATCCTGTCGTAGGATGTTCCAATTGCGTCTAATAGATTTCGTGACCTCTTGGCTCGCTGTATGTAGTTTCATGGGAAAGACCAACCTAGGGTTGCCTTCCTTCTTAGTTCCTCCAATTTTCTGGTTATGTTGTAATTTTGCTTTTTGAAGGGCTTTGTCCAAGTCTGGACGTTTATAGCCTCGAGTTAAAAATTTGCAGTACATGACCTTCAGTTGCTCCTCACATTGTTCGTTCTGAGAGTTGTTCCGACACACTCGTAGAAACTGTGAAAGTGGGAGTGAATTTTTGAGAGATTTAGGGTGGAAACTTTCGTGGTGTAACAAAGTGTTCCGATCAGTCGTTTTCGTATATAATCTATACTCGAGTCGTTGGTTCATCATCCTCAATTCAACATCCAAAAACTGTATACAGTTTTCTTCGATCTGTGAAGTTACTCTGATCGGGGTAGGTAGATGGTTGATATATTCTACCAATGCAAGGGCTTCATCTCTGGACCCTCTCCATAGGATCAAGATGTCATCAATATATCGATAGTATTTAACTGTTTTTCAAACTGTGTGAGGATGTGTTGCTGTTCGAAGTCATACATATATGTGTTTGCATACATGGGGGCAATAGCGGCCCCCATAGATGTGCCAGAAATTTGGAGGAACCATTGGGATTCAAAACGAAAGTAGTTGTTGCTTAAGGTCAATGATAGGAGTTCCATGATGAATTCTATTGACGGTCCTTGGTACTGTGGTGATGTTGACAGTAGTTTCCTCATTGTTTCAATACCCTCCTCGTGTGGTATAACCGTGTACAGGCTACTTACGTCCATAGTTATTAGAAGGCCATTAAACCCCTCAATAGTGTCTAAGTCAGATAAAAGGCTTTTAGTGTCTTTCAAGCACGTCGGAATGGCTGTTACTGGTTCCTTAAACACGTAGTCGAGGTATATCACTATTGGTTCCAGAATGCCATTAATTGCAGAGACAATCGGTCTCCCTGGTGGGCTGGTGAGGCTCTTGTGTATCTTCGGCAACGTATATAATATTGGCGTGCGAGGGTGTTTTTTCTGGAGGTATTCATATAGGTCCATATCGATATGTCCCGCCCGTAAGCCCATCAGGAGTGTGTCTTCAATTTTACGGGCAATACTGTTAGTTGGATCATGGTCCAAGTGGAGATAGGTATTTGATTGCATCAATTGTTGCTGGATTTCATCCGCATAATTCTTATAGTTCATGACCACAATTCCACCCCCTTTATCCGCAGGGCGGATCACAATAGAGGAGTCTGTTGATAGTTTACGTACTATTTCATGTTGTTCCTTAGAGAAGTTACTGAATTGTGAAGTGTGTTTGGTCATGATACCTTCCGTCTCATTTTTGATTGTAGATAAGAACGTCCTAATCGTTGGCTGATTCGGTGGGGGATCGAATTGACTGGGTCTCTTAAATTGTTGTACCTAGGTGGGTGTCGGACTTCCCACGACTCAGTTTCTTTTGGCACAGGTTGCAAATGGCATCGCTGTTGTCAGAGGCAGACACAAAAAAATGCCACACTGCTGAGCTCTGCAATGACGGCATTCTGGTGGTGGCAACAGCATGCGTTGATTGCGTGCTGTCTGGCTGACCCCGGGTGTCGATGCATGTTGTCTGACTGTGCCACTAGCTCCTTGCGACGACCTCCCCCTGCTTCCAACTCGTCTCTTCCTCCTCTCTGTCTCCCCATCTGAACTTTCCTCCTGTTCTTCTTCTCTTCTAGCGGGCACCCACGTGACATCCACGGACGCATCGTCATCATCAACCGCTTCACTTGTATCTGACAACTCAGCAAAGGAAGCAGCAGCGGGTACAACATCATCATCATCACACCGTACGTCCATGTGTGTAATGCTGCCTGACTGAGACATATCCCTGTTATCTACATCCACTGGCAATAATGGTTGCGCGTCACTCATTTCTTCCAACTGATGTGTAAATAACTCCTCTGACAGATCAAGTGAAGCGGCTGTGGTGCTAGTGTTGGTGGTGGCGGCAGGCGGGCGAGTGGTAACTTGAGAGGTGCCCGAAGCTAAGCTGGAGGAGGATGGTGCGTCAAGGTTCCGAGCAGAAGCTGTAGAAGATTGGGTGTCCTGTGTTAGCCAGTCAACTATGTCCTCAGAACTTTTCGAGTTCAGGGTACGTGGCCTCTGAACGCTGGGCATAATTTTAGGGCCAAAGGGAATCACAGCACCACGACCACCCCTGCAGGGTGGCCTGCCTCTGCCTGTCATTTATTTTTCGATTAGTGGTACTATGCGTGCAAGCTACTGTGACAACAGATATGAGTGGCACTGTGCACTGGCAGAAGTTGGCAGAGTAGACGCTGTAGGCCTGACACACACGCTGGCAGACAACTAACTGCTATTCCATCTATTACAGTCAAAATGTAATTATTTTTTTTTAAATGTACACTACTGTTACACCAGATATGAGTTGCACTGGTGTGACACTGTGCCCTGGTAGGCCCTGAAACGCACACGTGTGAAGGAAACTGACTGCTATTATATTACAGTCCAAAAAGTTTTATTTATTTTTTTAAATGCAAGCTATTGTGACACCAGATATGAGTGGTGGCACTGGGCAAGTGGGCACAGTATACGCTGTGAGCCTGACACACACGCTGGCAGGCAGGCAACTCGATTACACAGAAAAAAAAAAGCAGACTGATGTTCTAGCCCTAAAAAGGGCTTTTTGGGGTGCTGTCCTTTCAGCAGAGATCAGATGAGTCCTTCAGGACTGTAGTGGACACTGAATACACTAGCCTAGCTATCGATTTCCCTATTAAATCAGAAGCAGCTACACTGTCCCTCCTCTCACTAAGAATGCAGTTTCCGGGGGGCGGGGCCTAGCTGTCATGGAGGAAAGAAGCACTTCGTGTGAGCTCCCTCAATATCTCACTTTAAGCAGCTATCAACAAGCAAATTTCACCCCAGAAGGGGATGACCCAGCAATGTTGCTCCTACCTGACCGACCCGACATGCTTAATAGCGGTCAGCAACTCGACAGTCTTACTTACCTCTGCATGGCAAGTGTGACCTGGTGCTCACCGGGCGGGAGAGGAGGCCGATGATCTGATCCTTGGATGCCCAGGAGCAGCTACTTACCGGCAGGTGCTCCGTTACCCCCCCCCCCCCCTCGGACCGGTGGGGGTTATCCCGGTCCACCCCTGAGAAGCTGTCTGGAGCTAATGGACGCACAGAGCACAGCCGCCCAGGCTGACATACTCATCTGCGACTCTCCCAATATGGCGGCAGCCGCGTGTCCTCCTGGTACCAGCAAAGTATGGCAGGATATTGAGTCTAAGCTGGACAGACTCTTTAATCAATTTTGGAAGCAAATAACAAGCAGGAAGCCCCAACAAGCTCCACCACAGCTAACGAAGCAGTCCCCATTAAAATCCACCAGCGCAAAAGGCGTCGAAGACAGAGCCTGCCCCACGTCAAGCACTCGCCTCTACCTTAAGCCACCACAATCCCGCACCGGACGTGAAGCACCACCGGGACAGATCCGACCACCTGACAAAACAAGCTTCCACCACCTCAAGCCGCGAACCCGGCACTCAGACAGATACTTGCCTTTGTTGTTCCAGGTATCAGGGACTCCCAGGGTCTGCACCTAGCGCCCAGAAGGGATCGGATGAGCACAAGCAGTAAACAGCAGCCTGCCAAGCATGTCCCACTATAGCCGATCCTCCACACCATGCCTTTGATCACATGAACTGCTCTCTGCACATTAACCAATCGTAAAGTAGCAAGCGTTTAAAGGGACACTATAGTCACCTGAACAACTACAGCTTAATGTAGTTGTTCAGGTATGATCTATAGCTCCCTGCAGGCAATCTAATGTATACACTGTATTTTCAGAGAAAATACAGTGTTTACATTGATTGATAGGAATACCTCCAGTGGCCGTCACTCAGACGGCCACCAGAGGGACTTCCTATCATGCAGGGCCCTAAAAAGGCCCTGTATACGTCAGACGTATTAAAATACATCTGACGTGTGCAGGAGAGAAAAGGCACTGTGTGCGCGCCTACTCTTTCCAGCCTGTCAGCAGAGGAGGGGGGCGGGCAATGCCGCGAGCTGAGCTGTCAGTCAGCTCAGCTCGAGGCCGCCCACACCGCGCACATGTGCAGTAGTGCGCTCAGGACTTCAGAGGGCGGCATGAATGCCGCCCTCTGAAGTATGCGCGCATGTGTGGCGAAGCCGCGCATGCGCACAAGGGAGCAATGACACTTCCAAATGGAAGCGTCTGATTGCTCCCTGCTCCAATATCATAAATGGGCTACCTTTATTGGAGATTAAAAAAAACAAAAATCAGTAACATAAAACAGCTTTAAAAAACACTAACGCGTTTCTCCTGCAAACAGGCTTTATCAAAGTGACAAAGTGACACTTTGATAAAGCCTCTTTGCAGGAGAAACGCGTTAGTGTTTTTTAAAGCTGTTTTATGTTACTGATTTTTTTTTTTTAATCTCCAATAAAGATAGCCCATGTATGCTATTGGAGCTTCTAAGACTATCCTTTTATTATATTTTATTAAATAATATAATTCCTTCCACTCTCTCCAACACCCTCACTGGAGGACTCGAGGAGTAATATCCTTGGTGGGGATCATACCAACTACGCCTACATATATTGAGCAATATCCGATTTGCTCTTCACTTGTGAGTATACCTCCATTTTTTATTATTTTATTTTGTATTATCCAGAGAGCACAATTTTGTGTTTTTAGCCTTTTTTATATATCACCAACTATTTGAATACCGGCCTACTGCCATTGGAAAGAAGATATACCCTACTACCACTGGAGACCCCCTTTTGAGGACATCCAAGGACCATCTACAGATCCATAGGTGGAGACTGTACCGTCCAGGCAGACATATCTGGAGCGGAGTATTAGCTCCAGAAAATTGTAAGTGCAATTCCTTACCCTTCATTTACCATCACTTAAGATCTCAACATATTATATTAATAATAATATTGATAGTCTTTCTGAGAATATATTTATTTTTAAAACACATAGCTGAAAGTAAATATAGCCACCAACACACTTTAGATTACTATACTATGTTCCTCAATAATGTCTTTTTTCTATTTCTATTCCGAGAAGTAAACTTTATATTTAAATAGAAAAAAGCATTACTTAACCAATTTTCCAGATTTTTTTAACACTTTTCAAACATTAAAGTCCGCTTAGAATGCCAAAATGGTTTTATGGCGAAAGGAGAGACCGTTTTGCAAACACAGGATGTACATGTGAGAACAAACTTCCAGAACAAACAGTTTTTTGAATTTTTTTGACAAATATATCTCTAGTTTTGCAAATTAACCTGTAAAGCTTTGGATGAATAGGAATAGCATTTAACCTGTCACAAGTAATGGGCAAAATCCCCTTGTGGTCATTATCAAACAAATAAAAACAATAATAAATTCAATGGTGAAAAGTGTCAATGTGTGAAAGACGACAAGTATTTAGATTTTGCAGATTAGATATTAAAGTTTTAAACATTTAAGTCCAAAAGCATTTTGTAAAAAATTTAAATATTAAAAAAATATATTTTGTTGTTGTGATAAATACAGTGAGGGAAAAAAATATTTGATCCACTGCTGATTTTGAGTTTCAATCAGCTTTTGTGTTATTGAAATGTACAACAGTGCGATGGAATTTCAACATAGGAGACACGCAGGTCTTGCAGAATCGTAAATAACAATATGATTATAAACAGCTGTAAAATTAAACAATATTGTCAATTTGAAGGTAACAAAGCATCAGTATCGGTAAACTCTGTATGTTACATGCGTTAAGTACGCAGATATCGGCACCTTATAGTTGTATTGTAAGGGGTCTGTGTGTCAACTCTGGCTGATCCAGTCAGTCACAGTATTGCAAGTAGCAAAGAGTTGCCTGACATCATAGTGGGTATATGTAACCCAGGAATAACTTCTAGTTGGTTAGGAGCCATTATATTGTCTATGGTGTTGCTAACCTGAGAGCTGTGTTCATTGGAGGGACCTGTCCTCCTATACAATATTGGTATATAGTAGGTTTCAATTGAGTCACTTGTCCTATAACCGCGCACACCTTGCACAGAACCTGTTACGTCGCGGGGGTGGTATAATCAGTTGGATCAGTCTATAATAGTGGACTGTAGTGGGTTAGCGGAGTGTCCGTACATCACCCGAGGCCCGAACTTGCTGTACCCTCCAGTTTGGCTGCGGTTGGGACTAGTGCGCACGGTCAGTGAGGTCCGATTGTTGCGCGAGGGCAGGGAAAGAAAGCAAGAGGTATAGGAAAGAGAACAAGAAAACAGGAGAAGATGGGGAAGAGAGAGGAAAAGTAAGGGGGGTTAAAGAAGGGGTATAGGGGATCACCGGTGTTGCGCCTGTGATATTCTTGGATCCGTGTCGTTCCGTGTAGCTCGGTGTCACCCACTCAGGGGCGCGGTCGGGGGGGAGACCCTTACGGGTGCCGCTCCCCCCCACGCCATGCCCCGCCACGAAGGCCAGCCAAGACTACCACCTCTCAACATGCTTCTCCTCCATACCTAGCAGCGAAGCTTGTATCGATTCCGTCCTGTATATCTCCGCCACTTGTTCCATCCATAGTCCGATCGCTGGGCTTACATCCTGCTTCCAGTGCAGTGGGATCAAAACTTTGGCAGCATTCATCAGGTGTCGGAGTATGTATTTCCTATACACTCCGATGGTGTCCATTGTAGAGTGTCGAAGGGCTGTCTCTATATCGAATCTGCCGTCCCCCCCCAGGATTTCCTCTGTTTTCCCTTTGACTTCTTCCCAGAACGGTATGATGGTGTGCATTCCCACCAGATATGTAGGATCGTCCCTCGTCCCTCTCCCCATCTCCAGCACGTGTCAGGCACCGCCGGGAAGATTCTGTGCAGGCTGTTGGGCATTCTGTACCAGAACGATAGGAGCTTATAATTGGTTTCCTGGTAGTTGGAGCTCGAGGAGCATTTGTGGTGAAGGACCAGAATCTTTTCCCATTGAGCTGTGGTAAATGATGTACCCAGATTGCGTTCCCAGCGGCGGCGGAAGGTGTCCGCGTTCCCCAAGGAGGTGTTGGTAGATGAGGGATATCGACTTGTCTAAGTTGGTCCTTCGGTCGCAGAGTGCCCCAAACCACTTCAGGGCCCTAAGTAGGGCTTCTCTGTGCAGTAGGGTTTGGTAGAAGTATTTAATTTGTGTGTAGCGGAAGATTTGTATAGTGCACGGTTGGCTGTTGGCTGTCAATTCCTGCAATGGTAATATGCCTGTGTTATTCAGTATCTTATGGATGGGAAGGGATTCTCCTCCACCCAGGATAGTCCACGATGCCGGCGGCAACCCACCCCCTATATGAGGGTTATACGGTATATGGATCATCGGGCTCGGTGTTGTGGAGCTCTTCTGATGCTGTCTCACGTTTTCAGCGTCTGTGCCACAGTGGAAGTCCAGGGCCGCCTGCGGAGGTCTCCTCGAGTTCCATACTGTAGTGAGAAGTGGCGGTCTTATCTAGATCAATCCACTGTTTGTGGGCTGGGTGAGTGTGCCACCCCACGCTCGTGGCAGGCATAGGATTTCCTGTCTGAGTCTTGCCTGTCCCCCATTCCATATGAATCGTATCATAGCGGTCCGGATTGATTGAAAGTACGCTGTCGGTAGGGCTAGAGGTATTGTTTGGTAGAGGCATAGAATCCGGGGCAGTATGTTAATTTTCAGGATCGCTATACGGCCGAACCACAAAATATATGTATAGGACCACGTCTGTAGGTCTCGCTGTTTTTTATTTTGTTGCAAGGGTAGGAAGTTCGCCCGATACATGTCTCCCAGATCCCTAGTGAGAGCTATGCCCAGATATTGCATGTGGGTTGGGCACTATCTGAATGGGAGTTGGCGCTTCAGTATGTCGGCTTGTGCCGTTGAGACCAAAATGTACTTCGCATTTAGGTATGTTCAGTTTGAATCCCGAGATCTCTCCATAGGTCTTAAACTTCGCCATCAGGCGAGGCAGCGTGGTCTTGGGTTTGTTAATAACAAATAGAAAATCGCCTGCATACGCCGCTACTTTGTGGCAGGTACCCTTGTTGGCAAATCCTAGGATCTCATCTGATCTGCGCAACGCCTCCAGGAATCGTTCGAGGGTAAGGGCGAAGAGCATAGGAGAGAGTGGGCATCCCTGCAGTGTTCCATTCCGGATCAGAAAGGGCTCAGTGAGTGCCCCGTTCACTCTCACTTTAGCGCTTGGGCATTGATATAGCACCTATCCACTTCATCATGTTCCCTCCGAAGCCCATCTCCCGTAGCCATAAGGTAGCCATAAGGAATGGATACAAATTACAGAAATAAGTGCTCTCTATCTGTAAATGAAGCTGCAGTTCACCAACAAGGTGTTCCCTCAACATTGTGCAAAACAAGACAAATATATAGAGAAAGGTGAACAGCGCTAGCGGTATACACAGATATATATATATATTACATACGTAATTGGAGATACTTCTCGATGGTATAGCTTAAAAGAAAAAAAAAACAGAATACAATAATAGTGCAATATATTTTGATGGTATAGTGGATGATGGAGGAATATATAATTCTCACTCACACTTTGAAGAGCTTTATAAGCTCAATGTCAAGGGCCTGGACGGAATAATCCCCGTCTGTGGATTTCTTGGTGTGCAGTCTTCTAGGTGAACTTTGTAGGTGTGAATATTCGTGGTATATAGAATGAGAAAATACAAAAAACCAATGGTATAGATAGTAGGTATATGTACAACGCAAATAAAAGAGAACCTACTTACATAGACTAGAGCAATGGACCTGCTCTAGTTTAAACAGCTTCAGGTGGAACAATCCCCACCTAAGGATGTACTGGACCCAAATGTAGCAGCAGCAAGATGAGGTAGGAAGTAGGACTAAAGATAAACTGGGTAATATAAAAATGTATATACTTTATTTTAACAAATATTTAAAAGTGAATAACAAATATATAAAATACCAGTCAGAATAAAAATATAAGAGTCCGTGGTTCTTCCTCACTTAACGCGTTTCGCCTTGGCTTTTTCAAAAGTGCATCAGTGTATTCTGTTTTTTCTTTTAAGCTATACCATCGAGAAGTATCTCCAATTACGTATGTAATATATATATCTGTGTATACCGCTAGCGCTGTTCACCTTTCTCTATATATTAGCCATAAGGAATGACCAGTTTACCCGGTCAAATGCTTTCTCTGCATATGTGGAGAGTAAGAGGAGGTTGTCTTTCGATCGCTTTGCCAGGTGTTTGATGGATTGGACCCTAAGAGGATCCCTGGATCCCTGGCCTCACGTCCAAGTATGAATCCTGTTTGATCCGGATGAACCAGTTTCCGTAGTAGGCCTCCAATCCTGGTGGACAATATCTTGGTTAGTAATTTCACATCCACATTGAGTAGGGGGATCGGCCTGTAGCTGCTACAGTTCGGGGTTCTTCCCTGGCTTCGGGAGAACTGTGATGATAGCTGCCAGTGACTCCTGGTTGTACTGGGCGTCCGTAATGAGAGCGTTGAAAGCATTGGTAAGTTTTGGGAGTAAAATGTGCTGGAATTTCTTTTAATATTCTAGGGTGAAGCTGCCTGGGCCTGTTGCTCGGCCTGTTTTAGCTGCTTTGATCACTCCCGCCACCTCCGCCTCTGTTATCCATACTTCCAGGTCTTCCGATTCCCCTTGTTGCAGTCTCGTTTCCACATAGGTTTCAATGTAGCTCCGTATTTTCTTGTTCCTATCTGCAATCTCATCTGGCCGTGTCATTGTGGGATATTATATAATGACTAGAATGTTCAAAATTCCGAAGCGATCTTATCCGGAAATTGTGTGACTGTGCCATCAGCTTTCCGCAATCTTTTGACCTGGGCCAGTCCCTGAGAACCTTTAAGCATCCTGGCTAGTAGTCTCCCACCCTTGTTAGCATGTTGATAAAAGAAGGCCTCCGAGCGTTGTAGTGAGCGGTAGTATTGGGCCGTCATATGTGTTTGAAGCGGTCTCTGGGCTTCCAGTAGCTCCGTGTCTGTCAACACGAGGTGGGATCTTTTATGTTGTGTCTCGAGTGTAGTTATGCAATCCAAAAGGTCAATTATTTGTAGTTGAGATTCCTTCCTTTTTTGGAAGCCAAGTGCATCAGTGTGCCCCTAACAACGCTTTTATGCGCCTCCCAGATCGTGGTTGCGGTGTGGTCATCCAGTGTGTTGAGTGTAAAGTATGAAGTGAGTTCTTCAGAAACCAGTTCCCTCACTGTCAGGTCTAGCAGCAGCGAGTCAGGAGCCTCCATGCCCATTAGGTTGGGCGCATCCTCGGGGAGTCTATCTTCAGAGTGACCGGTCCATGATCGGACCAGTGTGCAGCTCCTATCTCCGCTGTTTGGATTGTCATCAACTGTTCTTGTTGCATGAATATGTAACCTATTCTCTAGTAGCGTTTGTGGATCATGGAGTAGTGGGTGTATTCTTTGTCGTCGGGATGCATTGCGCGCCAACAGTCCACCAATCGAAGGTTTCTTAGGGATTTCTGTATGTTTTGGAGTGCACCTTGAGTTATGCTGCTGTGTCCTGTGGATGAGTCCATAAGAGGGTGTAGTGGTACGTTGAAATCCCCACCCAGGATCAGTGTTCCTTCTGTAAAAGGAGGAGAGCCTGAGGAGGGCTTTGCGTATGTATTGGGCTTGGTTGTTGTTTGGGATGAAGATTGTTGCAAATGTGTATCACCGATCTTGAATATCTCCTTTGAGGAAGAGGTACCTGCCATTTATATCCAACAGGCCATCTGCTTCGGGAAATTGTAGCTTCGCCTCTAGGAGGATAGCTACCCCCGCCCTGCGAGCTGTTGGGTGGTTACTACAGGCGGCATTGGGGTAGTGCTTACTTTTCAGCGTCAGGGCTGCACCTTCCCTGAAGTTTGTCTCCTGCAAGAAGGCTATAGATATAGGTCTGGTGTAGAGGTCTCGTAGGAGTTGTGTCCTGCGCTCCAGAATGTTGAGACCATGACAGTTCAAGGACAAGACTCAGTATGGGTCAGGCGTGTGAAGAAAATGGACTTTATTTAGACATTTTCTTCTGTACTCGTGTGTTCTCTCCATTTTCTGTATAAATATTGGTTATTAGTTTGGCAGTTTCAAACTACCAAACACCGACCATCCTCCTGGCTTGTTAAGTTCAAAAGTACCGTCGATTAAGTGTTCCCTGGGTGGCCGCTGTTCGTATAGCCGAACGCCATGTGGAAAAGAAAACGGCGGCCATCTTGTTCGCATGAGGGGAGTCAGCGGGACTTGGTCGTCGAGTGTCTGGAACTAAAATCGGACACTCGACCTCACGAACCACCGCTGAAAACTACCGAACACCAGCTTCTCCCACTTACCGAACAGCCAGAAGAGCGGCCTTCGGTAGTTATGTTCGTGCAGACAAGAGGAACAATCGCTGCTATGAGCCAGGAGGATCTATTCGGTATTTTGCTCGCTTTTCACCTTTTTCCCAATTGACCGACCGCACATGCTGAATTCGTGGAACTGTTTTGGGCAGGAGCCTCGTGTGTGGTCAGTAAAACATGACTTCCACACTTTTCAAGAACCCCTGAACCGATCTGGGTGAAATTTGGATATGTTTGTCCCCCAGATCGGGGCTATCAGGGGATATGTATTTTGTGGGGATACCTTGCGGGGAAAGGGTTGTTCTAACTTTTGGGGAAAATGTGTGCCCTTTGCCTGGAGATAATGGATTTATTCCTTAACTTATCTCAATATCTCCCAGGCATAGGGAAGGCGTGTATTAGTGAAATACTGCATAATGATTGGTTAATGTATTTGTTTGCTGTGGGAGGTCCTCTTGCAGGAGGATTTCTCATAAAAGCCAGCCTGTTTTCAATAAAGATCAGTTCTGTTACACATTTCATGAAGTCTGGGCTCATGTTTGGGGAATATTCTATTTGCTGGGAAGAATCGTCTTGGAAGCTGTATTCATCTCTACTATTCCTCTACTCCCTGATGTAGCTATAATCACTTAGGCTCAGCTGTTGGGAAAGGGATAGAAGACCGCAGTACCATAACCACTGCAGGTCTTAACAACTGGTGGCAGCGGTGGGATTGAATGGAACACGGAAAGACAACTGGTGAATGGCCCAGCAGTATGAGAAACTAAAAAGGACTACGATAAAGGATCTACTGGAAGCCCGAGGTCAGGTGGCAAGCAACAAAAAGAGAGCTACCCTCATAGCGGAACTGATGGAGGGCGACCAAACCAGCAGCATGGCGAATGTCAGCCAGGAGGAAGCAGAATTCCAACAGAAGGTGATGTGGAGGCTAAATCTATATGGGCCAAATCCCACACCTAAGATGGTGAGGCAAGTCCTGGCACAAGTGAATGCAGAACGCAGAGCACAACAGGCAAGCTTGAACCAAGGAGACACCGCTTCCTTAACGGGATCTATAAATGGAGGGCAGCGGAGAAAAATTAATTATGCTGCATTTAAAAGTTTTTCAGACAGAGAGATGGAAATTGACGCATATTTGCAATATTTTGAGCGTCAATGCGCTTTGGAGGGTCTGGAATCGGAGCAATGGGCAGCGATTTTAAGCAGCAAGCTCACAGGCCGTGCAGCAGAGGCATACCGAGCAGTTCCAGATACAGCCATACATGACTACGCCAGGGTAAATGACATTCTGCTGGCCAGGTATGCCGTGACCCCAGAGACTTACAGGAAAAGGTTTCGGGCATTACGGAAAGGGGGCCGAGACTCCTACACCGAATGGGCATTTAGGATGTATCGGGCAGCCCAAAACTGGATACAGGGCTGCCATGCCACAACGCTGGAGGAGGTGCTGCAACTCATCTTGCTCGAACAATTTTTTGATCACACCCCTGCAGACACCAGGGACTGGGTCAGGGACAGAAAGCGGCCAAGCTGGCAGATGAGCATCATGAGGGAAGAAAAGGAGAAGCTAGTGGGAACCGTCCTCTGGTAAGGTCCTGCGCTCCACCGCCAGGTTCTGTGGCCAACCCCAGACCAAACACGGTACCTCCCATGACACAGCCTAGTTTTACCCGGAGACCTCCATTGGTATGTCACCAGTGCAATCAGCCAGGGCACTACAAAATACATTGCCCTCAGCGGAGCAGAAACAGCTGGGAACGGCCACCACAACCACCGAGGGCTACCGCTAACCACTATCAGCATGCACCTTTGGAAGAGCACACTCCAGATTCAGAACAATGGGCCGTGCTACATGAGGTGGATCTAGCCCAAGCAGAAGCAGACAACTGGGTGCACCACAGACAGTGGGTCACCATAGACGGAAAAGAGGCAGAGGCGCTACGAGACTCTGAGGCCACCCTTACTTTGGTACAGCCTCACACCATAGCTGCAAAGGCCCACACCAACAGGACTGTAGCAGTACGAGTGGCCGGAGGTGCCATCCACAAGATACCCACAGCCCGGGTGCAATTGAATTGGGGCAGTGGAGCAAAGTCGATGGAAGTGGGCATTATGGCTGGACTACCTGCGGAAGTTTTGTTGGGGAATGATTTGGGGTGCCTGACTTCACAGCTGGTGCAATCCGATCCTGCTGGAGCCTGCACAGTGACTACCAGGGCGCAAGCCCGCCGAGTTGGACCGACACACTCCGAGGAACCACAGGTAGGAACTGAAATCCCCGTAGTATGCCCTACCCCCATCCCCTTCTGGGGCACCCCCCCCCCCCCAAGACTTTGACCAAGCACAGCAGGCAGATCCCTGTGGCGAAACCAACCTCGCCACTGGGCCCTGGAGAAGCCTGTTTGCTAGCCTCCTACCTACTGACTATGGCCCCTGGGTTATTTGGGGCATATTGTACTGTATATTGCTGCTACTGGCCCTTTTAACAGCATCTATGGACATATTGGGACTTTTGGGACTACTGTCCCTTTAAGATTGTGAAGCATATTCAAGTGTACTGCCTGTAATATTATATATGTATTTATAGATGTGTTAAGTTTATCCTGGGTGATTTGTATGCAGCATTCTGATTGTTCGGTAGAATCACTCCATTCAGTATATTGAGTGAAACTACCGAACAACCAGACCACCCAGGAATGAGTGTGCCTCCAATTACCGTTTGCAACAATGTTGCAAACAGGTAATTGGCAATCAGTGCAGTGTGGTCTTTGTCCTCTGGGTGGCCGCCATTCGGGAAACAAACACGTGGCGGCGGCCATCTTAAACTACCGAACAGCGGTGTTTTGCCGTCGAGTGTCTGGAACTAAAATCGGACACTTGACTAGGCAAACACCGCTGAGACCTCCATACTTCCAGAAATTCGTATGGAAACTACCGAATGACCCGCCGTTCGGTAGAAAGAGCCCCATAAACAAGGGAATTCATTCAAACCCTCTCCAGGCTCTATAACACAGGCAATTCGCCTGTTTTCATTCCCTTGTTTGTGACCGACCGCAGGGCCAAAATGCATGGAACTGTTTTCGGATACTTTACCCATGCGGTCGGTCAAATCTTTGGAACCCCATATCTCACGAACCATTCATCCGAATTACTTGAATTTTGAATATGTTGTCCCCCTGAATAAGGGCTATCCAGCGATGCTGGATTTAAAGGTGTACCCCCGGGTTTTGGGGTACATCCAGAACTTGGCTGAAAAAGTGTACCGGATAATTGGGTTTAATGTTATCTGAGGGGAGGGGATGTGTGGGCTGAACCATGTATGTGATTGGTTATTTTATGCCTCCCCCTGGGTGTGGCCTGTATGTGGATTAGTGTAATAAAAGCCAGGCTGGATGAGCCAGTCCAGAGTTCCTGTTTTACCCTCAAAGTGATGTGTCGTCTCATTATTGGGGGAAGGATTTAATGTATGCTGTTCCAGTTGACTGCTAGGAGTACAAGCCTATTCGTATGGTTCCTATTCAATGGTCTACAGCATTCATACGCTTGGGAGAATTTAAAGGTTTCTCGGATTCGGTGATTATGGTGTCTGCCAGAGTGCTTGGAGTCCTCAGGAAGCACTAGGAGCATCCATTAACGGAGGTACCAAGTCGGGGTGCCAGGCGATCCGTTACATTGGTGGCAGCGGTGGGATGGCGTCCTAGTGCGAGGTAAAGCAGCTCAGAGACACTGTTTGGATTTACAAATTGAGGGCAACGCTAGCAGTCGTGCAGCGCCCCTGGGAGCAGACAAGTATGGAAGGTTCTGGCTCTGGAGATGATTGGCTGGCCGAGGTGAGGCAGCGAGTGGCTGAGTATGGGGATGATATACCCATGGAGACACGCCGGGTGATCTGGAACCAGGTCATGGCCGAGCGAAACACAAGGCTGGACCGAGAATTCCGGTTGGCAAAAGAGAGGAAGTATGCTCAGCAGCAGGAGCGTTACAGCAGCCGGGTAGAGGCTGCATCCGAGGAGGTTAGCCGTCTTTCCCTGAGGCGGCGGGAGGAACCCGAAGTGGGGGTCCTCATAGACTGGTCCTGTGAGGAACCACAACAGGCAGGTAGAGATGGGACCAAGGTCACTCCACCGGGATGCTGGGCAGCCGGCCCAGATCCCCAGCAGCAACCAGAGTTGCCAGGTGGGGAAGCAGGTGGCCCTTACTCACAAATGTTGAGGGGCCTCACGGATTGGTCCTGGGAAGACCCACCAATGGCAGGTGGAGATGGGACTGCGGTCTCTCTACCGGCCCTACAGGGATGCTGGGCAGTCGGCCCAGATCCCCAGCGGCAGTGTGCGTTACAGGGAGCTGAAGGTGCCGTTCTGGCTCCCCAGCGGCAGTCTACGGTGCAGGGAGAGGAGCCTGTTATCCCCTCTCCCCAGCGGTTGAAGGTGTGTAAGGGAGAGGAGTTTGTTATTCCCTCTCCCCAGCGGCAGCACAGCTCACCAAGGGGAGACAGTAAGCCCCTCACCAGCGCAGATGGGACCGTGGTCTCTGCGCCCTGCCTACAGGGAGTACAGAGGGTCAGCCCTGCTCCCCAGCGGCTGAAAGTGTGTAAGGGAGAGGAGTTTGTTACCCCCTCTCCCCAGCAGCAGCTTAGCACACCAAGGGGAGACAGTAAGCCCCACACCAGCGCAGATGGGACCGTGGTCTCTGCGCCCAAGCTACAGGGAGCTGAAGGGGCCGTCCTCCCTCCCCAGCGGCAGTGTGATTTGTTGGGAATTGGGAGCCCAGTCTCCATTCCCCAGCGGCAGGCTGAGTTACAGGGGGCAGAGGTAGTTGGTCCTACCCCCCAGCAGCAGAGTGATATGCCGGGAAGGCAGTGTGAAGTGCAGGGAGAGGAGAGCAGCGTCCTCCCTCCCCAGCGGAAGGCTGAGTTACAGGGGGCAGAGGTAGTTGGTCCTACCCCCCAGCAGCAGCGTGATTTTTTGGGAATAGAGAGCCCAGTCTCTATTCCCCAGCAGCAGGACACTGAATTGGGAGGAGAGACAGTCGGTCTCCCTCCACAAAGACTGAAAGTAGGCATGGGAGAGGAGATTGTTACCTCCTCTCCCCAGCGGCAGATCATCAATGGGCAGAGTGTTCTAATGGGAGAGGAGATTGTTACCACCTCTCCCCAGCGGCAGATCATCAATGGGCAGAGTGTTCTAATGGGAGAGGAGCTGGTTACCACCTCTCCCCAGCGGCAGCTTAATGTACCAGGGGGAGACTGTAAGCCCCACACCTGTGCAGATGGGACCGTGGTCTCTGCACTTCCAGCACAGGGGGTAGGGACGGTCGGTCCTGCCCCCCCACAACAGGGCTGTTTAGCCAAAGGGGAGACAGTCGGTCTCCAGCAACCAGGCTCCAACCAGACTACTCCTGTAGTAGTGCTGGCACCAGGGCAGAGTACCGCTGGTCTCTGCCCACTCAGCAACGCACCAAAACAGCCTACCAGTCCCCCACACAGCCGGGGTGAGGCACCTGGACCTGGACAAGTTTTTCCATTACTCAGGTGTAGTAACCATTTATTGTGGGTGGGCTGTACTGCTGTTTCTGTTTTGTGGGTGGGCTGCTGGACTAACAAGGGCACTGACCGGCAAGAGGTCAGGTACCCTGTTAGTCTGTTTGGAAAAGGGGAGAAATGTGGCGAAACCAACCTCGCCACTGGGCCCTGGAGAAGCCTGTTTGCTAGCCTCCTACCTACTGACTATGGCCCCTGGGTTATTTGGGGCATATTGTACTGTATATTGCTGCTACTGGCCCTTTTAACAGCATCTATGGACATATTGGGACTTTTGGGACTACTGTCCCTTTAAGATTGTGAAGCATATTCAAGTGTACTGCCTGTAATATTATATATGTATTTATAGATGTGTTAAGTTTATCCTGGGTGATTTGTATGCAGCATTCTGATTGTTCGGTAGAATCACTCCATTCAGTATATTGAGTGAAACTACCGAACAACCAGACCACCCAGGAATGAGTGTGCCTCCAATTACCGTTTGCAACAATGTTGCAAACAGGTAATTGGCAATCAGTGCAGTGTGGTCTTTGTCCTCTGGGTGGCCGCCATTCGGGAAACAAACACGTGGCGGCGGCCATCTTAAACTACCGAACAGCGGTGTTTTGCCGTCGAGTGTCTGGAACTAAAATCGGACACTTGACTAGGCAAACACCGCTGAGACCTCCATACTTCCAGAAATTCGTATGGAAACTACCGAATGACCCGCCGTTCGGTAGAAAGAGCCCCATAAACAAGGGAATTCATTCAAACCCTCTCCAGGCTCTATAACACAGGCAATTCGCCTGTTTTCATTCCCTTGTTTGTGACCGACCGCAGGGCCAAAATGCATGGAACTGTTTTCGGATACTTTACCCATGCGGTCGGTCAAATCTTTGGAACCCCATATCTCACGAACCATTCATCCGAATTACTTGAATTTTGAATATGTTGTCCCCCTGAATAAGGGCTATCCAGCGATGCTGGATTTAAAGGTGTACCCCCGGGTTTTGGGGTACATCCAGAACTTGGCTGAAAAAGTGTACCGGATAATTGGGTTTAATGTTATCTGAGGGGAGGGGATGTGTGGGCTGAACCATGTATGTGATTGGTTATTTTATGCCTCCCCCTGGGTGTGGCCTGTATGTGGATTAGTGTAATAAAAGCCAGGCTGGATGAGCCAGTCCAGAGTTCCTGTTTTACCCTCAAAGTGATGTGTCGTCTCATTATTGGGGGAAGGATTTAATGTATGCTGTTCCAGTTGACTGCTAGGAGTACAAGCCTATTCGTATGGTTCCTATTCAATGGTCTACAGCATTCATACGCTTGGGAGAATTTAAAGGTTTCTCGGATTCGGTGATTATGGTGTCTGCCAGAGTGCTTGGAGTCCTCAGGAAGCACTAGGAGCATCCATTAACGGAGGTACCAAGTCGGGGTGCCAGGCGATCCGTTACAATCCCACCTTAGCAGGTTACAGGAAGGCAGTAGGTACCCCTAAGGAAGGTAATGCCCACGAGAGCTTCCACTGGGACAAGGGGTTGATGTATAGGGTCACAAGGGGAGTGGGGAACGGGGCAGCCCAAGTTATAAAAATGCAGTTGGTAGTCCCTTGGAAATACAGGGCAGAGATTTTAAGGCTCAGCCATGATATCCCGCTAGCAGGGAATCTGGGTATCAAGAAGACTAAGGACCGCCTAACCCAGACGTTCTTCTGGCCAGGGATTTGCAGTCCTACTGCAGGACATGTGACACATGTCAAAGGATAGGGAAAAGGGGGATCATTATAAGGCCAAGCTACGATCCCTACCTATAATAGAAGAGCCATTCTACAGAGTGGCAGTAGACCTGGTAGGGCCTCTCAGCAAACCCAGCTCCTCCGGTAAGTGCTACATCCTCACGGTGGTGGACTACGCCACCAGGTACCCTGAGGCTGTGGCACTCTCCAATATTGAGGCGGAGACGGTAGCAGAGGCTCTAGTCAAGATCTTTTCCCGAGTAGGGTTTCCCCGGGAAATACTTTCAGACCAGGGAACCCAGTTTACGGCAACTGTAACTCAACAGTTGTGGCAGAGCTGCGGGGTCAAACCATTATTTAGCTCCCCCTACCACCCCCAGACTAACGGTCTCTGTGAACGGTTTAACGGCACGCTTAAACAAATGCTCACAGCATTCACAGAGTCCTACGGTCAATGGGAGACATTTCTACCTCATCTCCTGTTTGCTTACCGCGAAGTACCTCAGGCGTCCACTGGGTTCTCCCCCCTTCAAACTCCTATACGGGAGAAAAGTCCGGGGACCCTTGGACCTCATACGGGAGCACTGGGAGGGTGTCAGGATCGGGTCAGGGATCCAACACGCAGAGTACAAAGAGTAGCAGATACGTATACCGGGCCTTAGAATGGCCGGACTTAACGTAAAACTACGATAGAATGGTCAGAGACAAGCCGAGGTCGAGGGAACGAGAAGACAGGTAAGCGAGAGACAAGCCGGGTCAAGGATAACAGAAAGACAGGAGTGTAAATACCAAAGCCGGGTCAGAACCAAAAGACAAGAGAATAACAGAGCACTGTGTGACTAGGCAGACTAGAACCACGACAGGGCAATGAGTAAATGAGAGAGCCACTGTTAAGTATCCTGGTTAGGGAGAGAAGACACGCCTCCGGCGAGTCCTGATTCGTCTCCACAGATTTGAGTGACAGGGCGTTCCGGGTTGGCGTCATGACGTCGGCCTCCGGGCCTCCTGCTATAAAAGGAAGTGACTCCCTCGCGGCCGGCGTTTGCAAGACCGGGTGAACCGCGAGGAACCGAGGAGACATGCTGTCCGGACGGATAAACTTCTAAGTCTCTACCTCTCTCAGAGGTAGAGGCTTCAGGTACCCTGACAGTACCCCCCCTCTCAGATACGCCCACCGGGCGGAAGGAGCCGGGGCGAGATGGAAAGCGGGAGTGAAATGCCCTGCGAAGGCGAGGAGCATGAACATCCTCTTGTGGTACCCAACTCCTCTCCTCAGGACCATAACCCTTCCAGTCAACCAAATATTGTACTCTCCCCCGGGAGACATGAGAATCAATAATGGAGTTAACCTCATACTCCTCCTGACCCTCCACCTGAACAGGGCGAGGAGGGGCGATTGTGGAGGAGAATCTGTTACAGATTAGAGGTTTCAGCAATGACACGTGAAAGGAGTTCGGGATGCGTAAAGTAGCTGGGAGAGCTAGACGATACGCCACTGGGTTAATTCGAGTCAAGATCCTGTAGGGACCAATATAACGAGGAGCGAATTTCATGGAAGGAACTTTAAGGCGAATATTCCTAGTACTCAACCAAACTCTATCGCCTGGAACAAAATTCGGAGCCGCCCTTCTACGTTTGTCAGCATGTTTCTTAACCAGCATAGAATTGTGTAGAAGAATTTGTCGAGTCTGATCCCACAACTTCCTCAAATTGGCAACATGGACATCAACCGACGGCACTCCTTGGGAAGGAGAAACCGAGGGAAGAATAGATGGATGAAAGCCATAGTTCATGAAGAAGGGGCTTGAATGCGTAGAGTCACAAACGAGATTGTTGTGCGCAAACTCTGCCCAAGGAATCAAACCGACCCAATCGTCCTGGTGTTCGGAAACAAAACAACGTAAGTATTGCTCAATCTTCTGGTTGGTTCGTTCGGCAGCTCCGTTAGACTGAGGATGATAGGCGGAAGAAAAATTCAATTTGATGCCTAATTGAGAACAGAATGATCTCCAGAAACGTGAAACAAATTGGGAGCCTCTATCAGAAGTGATCTCCGAAGGAATCCCATGCAAGCGAAAAATCTCTTTAGCAAATATCTCCGCCAATTCAGGAGAAGTCGGAAGTTTAGGTAAAGGTACGAAATGTGCCATCTTGGTAAACCTATCAACTACGGTGAGGATAACAGTGTGCCTTTTAGAAACAGGCAAATCCACAATAAAGTCCATTGCCACACAGGACCAAGGTTTGTCAGGAATTTCCAGAGGTTGTAGAAGACCACAAGGAAGCGAATGCGGTAGTTTAGTTTTAGTACAGACCTCACAGACTCCGATAAAATCCTTAATATCCCTCCGTAACGAAGGCCACCAGAAATCTTTGGAGATCAAAGAATACGTCTTGCGAACACCCGGATGACCAGCCACCTTACTCTCGTGAAGACACTGTAAGAGCTCCAGTTGGAGTTCAGGAGGAACGAAATGTCTGGAAGCAGGAGTCAGTCTAGGTGCCAGATGCTGCAAGCTCCTTATCTGATCAAGCAGCGGAGAGTGGATTTTGAGAGTAGTGTTAGCGATAATGTTACACTTGGGTACTATAGAGGACAAAACCGGCTCAGATATGGCAGCAGGTTCATATTGGCGAGACAAGGCATCGGCTTTAGAATTCTTAGAACCTGGCCTATATGTGAGTATGTAGTTGAAGTGAGTGAGGAATATGGACCAACGAGCCTGTCTAGATGATAGTCGTTTAGCCTCTCCAATATAGGATAAGTTTTTATGATCTGTCAAAATAGTAACAGGATGCAAAGTCCCCTCCAATAAATGTCTCCACTCCTTTAAGGCCATGATAACCGCTAGGAGTTCCCTGTCACCAATGTCATATCTGCTTTCAGTACCTGACAATTTTTTGGAAAAGTATCCACAATGATGTAATGGTTTATCTACACCCAACCTTTGGGACAGAACGGCACCTATACCTGTCTCAGAAGCGTCAACTTCGAGTAGGAAAGGTAGTGTAGTATCAGGGTGAACTAAAATTGGTGCGGAAGCAAACAGCTCCTTGAGTGTCTTAAAAGCCAGAAGTGCTTCAGTAGACCAATTCTTAGTATCAGCCCCTTGTTTGGTCATATTGGTGATGGGAGCAATGATAGAGGAGTATCCCTTAATGAAACGTCTGTAGTAATTGGAGAAACCAATAAATCTCTGGATAGCCTTGAGACCCTTAGGTAAAGGCCAATCTAATATGGATTGGAGCTTCTCCGGATCCATTTCAAACCCCTCTCCAGAAATCACGTAACCAAGAAAGGTAGTTTGGGATTGGTCAAAGCTGCATTTCTCTAATTTGCAGTATAAGCCATGCTGAAGAAGTTTGTGTAAAACCCTTCTGACTTGTCCGTGGTGAGTCTCAATATCCCTGGAATGTATAAGTATATCATCAAGGTATACAATCACACAGTCATCTTGAAACTCCCTAAGAACCTCATTAATAAGATCCTGAAATACCGCCGGGGCATTGCAGAGACCAAAAGGCATTACAGTATACTCATAGTGCCCATATCGAGTATTGAACGCAGTTTTCCACTCGTCTCCGTCGTGAATTCTCACCAAATTATAAGCACCTCTAAGGTCTAACTTAGTGAAAATCTTAGAACTTTTTAATCGATCAAAAAGCTCGGTGATCAAGGGAATCGGATATGCATTTCTAATGGTTATCTTGTTAAGACCTCGGTAGTCAATGCAAGGTCTTAAAGAACCATCCTTCTTTTTAACAAAAAAAAAATCCAGCCCCAGCAGGAGAGGAGGATCTCCTAATGAACCCCTTGTCTAGGTTTTCACGAATATACTCCTCTAGAACTAAGTTCTCATTCGTAGACAAAGGGTATACATGACCCCTGGGAGGCATAGTACCAGAAAGTAAATTAATTTTGCAATCAAAAGACCTATGTGGTGGTAAGGTATCAGCCTTTCCTTTGTCAAATACTGCCTTTAAATCTTGATACAAGGACGGTATCTGTACTTTGGTAGAGTCGGTAGCGTTATTAAGTGCGTTGACACTACAGAGAGGTGACACTTTCTTTAAACAATTCTCTTGACAATCCTGACCCCACTAAACTATTTCCCCTGATCTCCAATCTATAACGGGGTTATGTCTCTTAAGCCAGGAGTATCCCAGGACTATGGGAACAGAAGGAGATGAAATGAGTAGTAGGGATATTTCCTCCTTGTGTAGAATACCAGTAGTTAAGTTAAGAGGTGTGGTCTCCCGGAAAATCACAGGCTCAACTAAAGGTCTACCATCAATGGCTTCAACAGCCAAGGGTGTCTTCCTTAACTGGGATGGGATAGTGTGTTTGGTGAGAAACTTTTGGTCGATAAAACTCTCAGCAGCGCCGGAGTCTATCAATGCCATAGTCTCTAAGGTTCCCTTTTCCCAAGTTAAAGAGACCGGTAATAGGAGTCTATGTTCTTTGTAGTTATGAGTAGAGGACAAAATCGAAACACCCAAGGTCTGTCCTCTAGAGAAACTTAGGTGCGAGCGTTTCCCGGACGACTGGGACAGCTCAAACGTACATGACCTCTGGCTCCACAATACATACACAGTCCCTCCCTTCTCCTGTACTGTCTCTCCTCCTCTGACAGACGAGTAAGGCCTAACTGCATAGGTTCTGAAAACTGTGGAGTTTTGGTTTCAGAAATTTGAAATGATGGTGCTAGTCTAAAGGAAGATCTACCGGTTCTATCTCGAGTATTCTGCCTCTCCCTTAGACGTTCGTCAATACGAGAGATAAAGGAAATTAAGTCTTCCAAGTTCTCGGGAAGCTCTCTTGTCGCTACCTCGTCAAGTATTACATCGGACAATCCATTTAAAAATACGTCTATATAGGCCTGTTCATTCCATTTTACCTCTGCCGCCAAAGACCTGAACTCTAGTGCGTAATCCACAAGTGTTCGGTTGTCTTGTCTAAGGCGCAACAGTAATCTGGCTGCATTGACCTTCCTGCCAGGGGGATCAAAAGTTCTTTTAAAAGCAGCTACAAAGGCATTATAGTTATAGACTAATGGATTATCATTCTCCCACAATGGATTAGCCCATCTCAGAGCTTTCTCAATGAGTAAGGTAATAATAAATCCCACTTTTGCCCTATCAGTAGGGTAGGAACGGGGCTGTAGCTCGAAATGGATACTGATCTGGTTCAAAAACCCACGACACCTATCAGGAGAACCAGCATAACGTACAGGTGGGGTAGCTACCTCTAGCCCTGAACCCACAGAAGAAGCAGACGTATTACGCATCTCCTCAGGTGGATTAATAGGACGTGATAGCAGCGCCTGTAGTGCTAGAGCCATCTGATCCATCCTATGATCCATGGCGTCAAACCTAGGATCAGGAGAACCAAGCTGACAATTTGTACCTGCAGGATCCATGGCCCTGTCGTAATGTCAGGATCGGGTCAGGGATCCAACACGCAGAGTACAAAGAGTAGCAGATACGTATACCGGGCCTTAGAATGGCCGGACTTAACGTAAAACTACGATAGAATGGTCAGAGACAAGCCGAGGTCGAGGGAACGAGAAGACAGGTAAGCGAGAGACAAGCCGGGTCAAGGATAACAGAAAGACAGGAGAGTAAATACCAAAGCCGGGTCAGAACCAAAAGACAAGAGAATAACAGAGCACTGTGTGACTAGGCAGACTAGAACCACGACAGGGCAATGAGTAAATGAGAGAGCCACTGTTAAGTATCCTGGTTAGGGAGAGAAGACACGCCTCCGGCGAGTCCTGATTCGTCTCCACAGATTTGAGTGACAGGGCGTTCCGGGTTGGCGTCATGACGTCGGCCTCCGGGCCTCCTGCTATAAAAGGAAGTGACTCCCTCGCGGCCGGCGTTTGCAAGACCGGGTGAACCGCGAGGAACCGAGGAGACATGCCGTCCGGACGGATAAACTTCTAAGTCTCTACCTCTCTCAGAGGTAGAGGCTTCAGGTACCCTGACAGAGGGCAATACAGGAGAGGAAGGAGTCCCAGTTCTGCCATACGTGCTGGAGTTCCGGGACCGCTTGCAGGCCTTAACCAAGTCAGTTCGGTAGAACCTGCATGCGGCCCAGAAACGCCAGAAACAATGGTATGACCGAGGGGCAAGAGATAGGAACCTGGAAGTAGGGCAAAAAGTACTAGCCCTCAGACCTTCCAAAAAGGACAAGCTCCAGGCAGCTTGGCAGGGGCTATTTAAAGTGGTAGAAAGAATTAGCGACAACACCTATATTGTAGCCAAATGTTCAGATGAAAGGATTAGACGAGCTTTTCATGTGAACATGTTGAAACCATACCACGAGCGCTCTGAGCCCCATCCACGGATGATAGTGAGGGGCTCCCCTTACCCGACCTGCTAGCAGCTAACCAAGGGACCTTAGAACAGGTCGGGTTGGGGGGAAAACTAGACCCCACTCAGCAGGCAGACGCTAAACACCTGCTGCAGGAATACAGTGGGCTATTCTCAGTTCTACCCGGGTATACCTCCGCCGCAGTGCACCGGGTAGAAACACAGGGGGAGACCCCCTTGAGGCAGCAGCCATATCGTATTCCAGCAGCAGTACGAACTAGCATGTAGAAGGAAATCCAAGAAATGCTAGAATTAGGGGTTATTGAGGCTTCACAAAGTCCCTGGGCATCTCCGGTGGTTCTAGTACCGAAGCGAGACGGTACGACTCGCTTCTGTATTGATTACCGGAAACTGAACGACCGGACGATCACGGATGCTTACCCTATGCCACGGATCGACGATTGCGGGCACTTCCTAACTACCCTAGACCTGTGCAAATGATATTGGCAAATTCCGCTAGACCCGGCCGCCATCCCTAAGTCGGCATTCGTCACCCCATTCCCATTCTGGTTATACCAATTTCGGGTTATGCTGTTTGGGATGAAAAATGCCCCACCTATGTTTCAAAGCATGGCGGACAGACTTCTGGAAGGAATGCAGGACTTCACATGTGCCTATTTGGATGACATTGCCATCTACAGTGGCACATGGGAAGCCCACCTGTTGCACTTGGCCTCGGTATTTAGCAAGTTACAAGAAGCAGGCCTTACCCTGAAACCCGAGAAATGCCATGTGGGTATGGCAGAGGTCCAGTACTTAGGGCATAGAGTAGGGTCTGGTAAGCAGCGTCCCAAGCCAGCCAAGGTAGAGGCCATAGCCAATTGGCCCCAGCCGGTATTGGCAGGTATTGGCCTTTCTAGGCACAGCAGGGTATTACCGCAAGTTCGTCCATGAGTATAGCACCCTAGCGAAACCCCTCACCGACCTAACCAAAAAGTCCCTACCCAAGCAGGTAACGTGGTCCCCGGAGTGTGCAACAGCATTCCAGAGCCTTAAAACGGCTTTAAGTGAAGCTCCAGTATTGGCGGCCCCAGACCCTAATAAGACATTTCTTGTCCATACAGATGCCTCTATGTTTGGGCTAGGAGCCGTGCTGAGCCAAGTGGGGGAAGATGGCATGGAACACCCGGTGGCATACCTCAGCCGTAAGTTACTACCTCGGGAAGTCAGCTATGCCACCATGGAAAAAGAATGCCTGGCGCTAGTATGGGCTTTAAAGAAACTCCAACAGTACCTTCATGGCCGTGCTTTTACCCTGCTTACTCAGAGTGGATAGTGGAAACCGCACTCAATCCCAACGGCTAAGGGTGCTCTGGATCAGGACCAGTGATCCCAGGATAATGTACAAAAAAGAGAAGACCACAGGCACTCCAAATTAAAGCCGTATGCAGATTTATTGGGAAAAAGCTTGAAAAAGACCTCTGTTGGTCGAAACGTTGCTTGGCGTTGCATTTTTTCCCAATAAATCTGCATACGGCTTTAATTTGGAGTGCCTGTGGTCTTCTCTTTTTTGTACTTTACCCTTCTTACTGACCACAATCCCCTCATTTGGCTCAACCGAGTATCTGGAGACAATCCCCGGTTGCTGCGCTGGAGTCTAGCGCTGCAGCCCTATAATTTTACACTGCAGTACCGCCCGGGCAAACAGAACGGTAATGCGGATGGGCTTTCCCGCCAGACCGACTTGGACGTTTAAGTATACTACCCAGACATCCCCTAGCCATCCCGGCAGGGTCTAGGCGGGTATGTCAACCCATGGAACTAAGGGGGAATATTGTGAAGAAAATGGACTTTATTTCGACATGTTCTTCTGTACTCATGTGTTCTCACCATTTTCTGTATAAATATTGGTTATTAGTTTGGCAGTTTCAAACTACCGAACACCGACCACCCTCCTGGCTTGTTAAGTTCAAAAGTACCGTCGATTAAGTGTTCCCTGGGTGGCCGCTGTTTGTATAGCCGAACGCCACGTGGAAAAGAAAACTGCGGCCATCTTGTTTGCACGAGGGGAGTCAGCGGGACTTGGTAGTCGAGTGTCTGGAACTAAAATCGGACACTCGACCTCACGAACCACCGCTGAAAACTACCGAACACCAGCTTCTCCCACTTACCGAACAGCCAGAAGAGCGGCCTTCGGTAGTTATGTTCGTGCAGACAAGGGGAACAATCGCTGCTATGAGCCAGGAGGATCTATTCGGTATTTTGCTCGCTTTTCACCTTTTTCCCAATTGACCGACCGCACATGCTGAATTCGTGGAACTGTTTTGGGCAGGAGCCTCGTGTGTGGTCAGTAAAACATGACTTCCACACTTTTCAAGAACCCCTGAACCGATCTGGGTGAAATTTGGATATGTTTGTCCCCCAGATCGGGGCTATCAGGGGGTATGTATTTTGTGGGGATACCTTGCGGGGAAAGGGTTGTTCTAACTTTTGGGGAAAATGTGTGCCCTTTGCCTGGAGATAATGGATTTATTCCTTAACTTATCTCAATATCTCCCAAGGAGAGGAAAGGCGTGTATTAGTGAAATACTGCATAATGATTGGTTAATGTATTTGTTTGCTGTGGGAGGTCCTCTTGCAGGAGGATTTCTCATAAAAGCCAGCCTGTTTTCAATAAAGATCAGTTCTGTTACACCCTTCATGAAGTCTGGGCTCATGTTTGGGGAATATTCTATTTGCTGGGAAGAATCGTCTTGGAAGCTGTATTCATCTCTACTATTCCTCTACTCCCTGCTGTAGCTATAATCACTTAGGCTCAGCTGTTGGGAAAGGGATAGAAGACCGCAGTACCATAACCACTGCAGGTCTTAACAGGGCGTGTAGGTCGTGAGTGGACGAGGGCAGCGGCCGCAACCCCCCCGCGCGACATCGCTGCTCACATGGGCGGGGGGAAAGCAGGAAGCGAGAAAGAGAAGAAAGAGAAAGAAGAAAAAAATGGGGGGGAGGAAGTGTAAAGAGATAAGTTAAGAAAATGGAAGGGGTAACAATCTCCCCCTCACTCTCCTTCCCCCTCCAAGCGACGTTACCTTAATTAGGGTTGTAGTTAGTAAATGAAGACTAGAGTGTGCGCCTCTGGTGAGAGACGGTGGTTACACCTATATGTAGGTGTCAGGTAGGGTGTTGTGTGACTAAGGTGGCAGTCGACAATCGGGTCTGCTAGTACAAGTCCTGCAGCGTCCAACTGCCGACTCCCTGTGGGAAGGGTTTGTTCACACGATTATGTTCGGTGTTAGTGGGTGTGTCCGGCAGATATCACCACCATGGGTGATTCCTCTTCTATGTGAAGAGTTAGACTAGAACCGTGGGTAACCTACGGGTACTTCGCCACCTTGTTACAAGTCGTATGTCACTTACGTAGATTAGTGTAGTCAGTTAGCCATATCATTGGCCTAGCTAGACCCCTATGATGGGGGGGGGGGCTGTCATCTTTTTAGAGAACGTGGTGGGGCCTAGGCGGGGGCCAACCATGCCCGCATCCCAGGCCCCTCTGTTGCGAGTTGGTAGTGGGTGTCCCAGTGAGGGTAGTGTGGGTCAGTGGGTGTCGTCATTTAAAGCTGTATGGTGGGGAGGGGGTAAGAGCACATTGTGACGTCTGTCTGGGGGGCCCAGCCTCGCAGGTAGGGATGCCGGCCCGTCAGGGCCAACGACCCAGTCTGGTCAAGTTGTGTGTGTCCATTGCTCGTCACAAAGTCCAGTGTGGGCTACAGGCCGATCCTCTGAATCATTCAGTTGTTCAATGGCAAAATTTAAACAGGCCTGTACATGTGCTTTCTTGAGCAGGGTGACCTTGTGGGCGCTGCAGGATTTGAGTCCTACCAATTGTTCTCTTGGTCCCAGTTGCCTTGAGATCATTAACAAGATCCTCCCGTGTAGTTCTGGGCTGATTCCTCACCGTTCTCATGATCATTGAAACTCCACAAAGTGAGATCTTGCATGGAGCACCAGACCGAGGGAGACTGAGTTATTTTCTGTTTCTTTCATTTGCGAATAAATCGCACCAACTGTTGTCCCCTTCTCACCAAGCTGCTTGGCGATTGTCCTTTAGCCCATTCCAGCCTTGTGTAGGTCTACAATCTTGTCCCTGACATCCTTGGACAGCTCTTTGGTCTTGGCCATAGTGGAGAGTTTGGAATCTGATTGATTGCTTCTGTGGACAGGTGTCTTTTATACAGGTAATGAGCTGAGATTAGGAGCACTCCCTTTATGAGAGTGCTCCTAATCTCAGCTCGTTAATTGTATAAAAGACACCTGTGAACCAGAAATCTTGCTGATTGGTTGGGGATCAAATACTTATTTCACTCATTGACATGCTGTGAAGAAAAGAGACCTCAGCTAACCTTTTCTTCTATGTTTTGTGTTTAATTTCCCTTTTTCTGCCTATAGTAGCTTATCCGTTCGTCAGTTTGCATCTACCGAACCACGACCTCCCTCCTTGCTTGTTGTGATCTGAGCACCGACAATTAAGTGTTCCCTGGGTGGCCTTTGTTTGTATAGCCGCACGCCACGAGGAAAAGAAAACGGCGGCCATCTTGTCCGCACGAGGCGAGTCAGCGGGACTTGGTCGTCGAGTGTCTGGAACTAAAATCGGACACTCGACCGTGCGAAGTACCGCTGAAAACTACCGGACGGCCGGTTCTCCCACTTGCCGAACACCCAGAAGAGCGGCATTCGGTAGTTATATCCGTATGGACCAGGGGAACAATCGCTCCTATGAGCCAGGAGGGTATTTTCGGTACTTTTGACAGTTTTCGCCTTTTTCCCCAATTGACCGACCCCACACACTGAATTCGTGGAACTGTTTTGGGCAGGAGCCTCATGTGTGGTCGGTAAACTAAGACTTCCACACTTTTTAAGAACCCCTGAACCGATCTGGGTGAAATTTGGATATGTTTGCCTCCCAGATCGGGGCTACCAGGGGATATGTATTTTGTGGGGATACCTTGTGGGGAAAGGGGTGTTCCAATGTTTGGGTAAAATGTGTGCCCTCTGCCTGGAGATAATTGATTTAACATTTAACTTATCTCACTATCTTCCAGGCAGAGGAAGGGGCGTGTAGTAAGAAAATACTGTACAGTGATTGGTGATATGTTTGTTTGTTTTGGGAGGTCCTCTTGCATGAGGATCCCCATAAAAGCCAGCCTGTTTCAATAAAGCTTTAGTTCTGTTACACCCTTCATGAAGTCTTGGCTCATGTTTGGGGAAGGGATACTCTAACTACTGGGAAGGATTGTCGTGAAGCTGTATTCATCTCTACCCCCTGCTGGAGCTATGATCACTTATACTCAGCAGCTGGAAAAGGAACAAGGGACCGCAGTAACATCTCCCCTGCAGGTCTTAACAACTGGTGGCAAGCGACGGGATTGAATGGAACGCAGAAAGACAACTGATGAATGGCCCAGCAGTACGAGAAACTAAAAAAGACGACGCTACAAGATCTACTGGAAGCCCGAGGCCAGGTGGCAAGCAACAAGAGAAAAGCTACCCTCATAGCAGAACTAATGGAGGGCGACCAAACCAGCAGCGTGACGGACGTCAGCCGAGAGGAAGCGGAATTCCAGCGGAAGGTGATGTGGAGGCTAAATTTATACGGGCCGAACTCACCACCGGAGGCGATAACGCAAATCCTGGCACAAGTGAATGCAGAACGCAGTGCCCTACAGGCCAGCTTGAACCAAGCAGACAACGCATCACTAACAGGATCTATAAATGGAGGACAGCAAAATAAAATTAACTATGCTGCATTTAAAAGCTTTGCGGACGGAGAAACAGAGATTGACGCATATCTGCAGGATTTCGAACGTCAATGCGCTTTGGAGGGTCTGGAATCAGAGCAATGGGCATCGATCTTGAGCAGCAAGCTCACGGGCCGTGCAGCCGAGGCCTACAGAGCAGTTCCTGACACAGCCATACATGACTATGCCAAGGTAAAGGAAATTCTGCTAGCTAGATATGCTGTGACCCCAGAGACTTACAGAAAGAAATTTCGGGCCTTACGGAAAGGGGGCCGAGACTCCTACACTGAGTGGGCTTTTAGGCTGTATCGAGCAGCCCAAAACTGGATACAAGGCTGCCTAGCCACCACATTGGAAGAGGTACTACAGCTCTTCTTACTTGAACATTTTTTTGAGCACACCCCGACAGACACCAGGGATTGGGTCAGAGACCGAAAGCCGGCTACCATCGAAGCCGCAGCCAAGCTGGCGGACGAGCATCATGAAGGCCGAAAGGGGGAAGCTGGTGGGAACCGTCCTCTGGTAAGGTCCAGTGCTCCACCACCAGGACCTGTGACCAACCCCAGACCACCCACACCCCAACCTGGTTTTGTCCGGAAACCCCCACCGGTATGTCACCAGTGCAATCAGCCCGGGCACTTCAAGATCCATTGTCCTCAGCGGAGCCGAACCAGCTGGGAACGGCCCCCACAAACCCCGAGGGCGGCCGCTCACCACTATCAGCACACCCAGGTGGGCGAGCCAGCACCCGACTCCGAACAGTGGGCTATCCTACATGAGGTAGACCTAGCCCAAGCTGAAATAGACAATCGAGTCCACCACCGACAGTTGGTCACCGTAGACGGTCAAGAAGCAGAGGGGCTCCGAGACACGGCCGCCACCCTTACACTGGTACAACCACATACCGTAGCTGCCAAGGCTCGCACCAACAAGACTGTAGCAGTACGGGTGGCCGGGGGTGCCATCCACAAGCATAGGCGTGCGCACGGGGTGTGCCGGGTGTGCCTGGGCACACCCTAATCCCCGCGGCATGCCTGTGAGTCCTGCAGGAACGCTGTTCCCGCAGGTACTCTGCCGCCCCCAAATGCTTTCCTCCTCCTCCCCCGTCATGGGGGGGGAGCAAGAGGTGATGGACACCGGTCGGGCGGCTCTCTCCATACAACAAGCGGCGAGGGAGCTGTGAGCTCTCTGCTCCCTCTCGCCGCGCGCCGTTTGCTGATAATGGGAGCCGGAATATGACGTCATATTCCGGCTCCCAGCTACAGCAGACAGCCCACGCGGTGAGAGGGAGCAGAGAGCTCACAGCTCCCTCGCCGCTTGTTGTATGGAGAGAGCCGCCCGACCCACTGGACCCCAGGGACAAGTCCACGCCAGCACTCCAGGTAGGGAGGCTGGGTGGACAATTTTTGTAAAAAAAAAAAAAAAAATTGTCAATGTGTGTGAGTGTGTGTGTCTGTGAATGTATGTATGTGTGAGTGTCTAAGTGTGTGTATGTGTTTGTAAGTGTGTATGTGTGTGTCTGTGTGCCTGTAAGTGTGTGTTTGTGTGTGTCTGTGAGTGTTTGTGTGTGTGTGTGTGTGTGTGTCTGAGTGTATGTGTCTGTAAGTGAGTGTGTGTCTGTGAATGTATGTGTGTGTCTGTGTCTGTGTCTGTAAGTGAGTGTGTGTGCCTGTAAGTGTGTGTGTGTGTCTGTGAATGTATGTTGTGTGTCTGTGAATATATGTGTGTGTGTCTGAGTATGTGTGTGTGAGTGTGTGTACGCGTGTGTGTGTATATATATATATATATATATATATATATATATATATATACACACACACACACACACACACACACACACACACACACACACACGAGTGTATATTTTTTTTGGGGGGGTGGGAATCTTGGGAGAGATCCCACACTTTATTCCCCAGGACTTGACCCCTGCCGGCAGGGGAGATCTCCGGATCTCCCCTGTCGGCTCATGCAGAGCTGGCGCTATCTAAGTGCCGGCTCTGCTCTTAGCCTCCATGGGCCGGCGGGGAGATCAAAGATCTACCTCACCAGCAGCATGGAGGGAGCTCTAGACAGAAGCTCCGCCAGGTTCCTCTCGCGAGATCTGAGCGTTGCCGCGGCAATGCTCAGATCTCGCGAGAGTGAACTCTAGCCCCGCAGGCTAGAGTTCCCTCTCCCTTGGACAGCAAGGATCCCCCCTCCCTACATAAGGTAAGAAGGGAGGGGGTTATTTACTAATCTGCCCCCACCTTCACAATCCCTCCAAGCATACAGCACACACACACACACAGCACCTACACACATACAGCACCCTAACACAAACAGCGCGCACACACGGCACCCTCACATACACAGCACACAAACAGCACCCTCACACACACAGCACACTAACAGCACCCTCACAAACACACACAGCTCCCTCACACAAACAGCACACTCACACACAGCACAATAACAGCACCCTCACAAATACACGACACAAACAGCACCCTCACACACACATATCACACAAACAGCACCCTCACACACACAGCACACTAACAGTCCCCAAACACACATACACAAACACCCTCACACACAGCACACTACCAGCACCCTCACACACAGCACACAAACAGCACCCTCACACACATAGCACACTACGAACACCCACACACACACAGCGCACCAGCAGCACACACAAACAGCAGTATATGTATGTGTGTGTATGTATGTATATATATATATATATATGCGGCGTGTGTTTGTGCTTTAGGGTGCACACCCTAATGCAATAGGCTGCGCACGCCTATGTCCACAAGATACCCACTGCTCGGGTACAGCTGAATTGGGGCCATGGTGACAGGCCGATGGAAGTAGGCATTATGGCGGGACTACCAGCCGACGTTTTGTTGGGGAATGATTTAGGGTGCCTAACTTCAAAGCTGGTACAATCCGAACCTGCTGGAGCCTGCGCAGTGACCACTAGGGCGCAAGCCCGCCGAGCTGGACCAACACACTCCGAGGAACCACTGGTAGGAACTGAAAACCCCGTAGTCGCCCCTAACCCTATCCCATTCTGGGGTACCCCCCAAGATTTTGGCCAAACCCAACAAACAGACCCCACCTTAGCCGATTACAGGAAGGCGGTAGGGACACCCAGAGAAGGGAATAACCACGAGGGATTCCAATGGGATAAGGGGTTGCTGTATAGGGTTACCGGGGGAGTGGGGAGGGGGGCAGCACAAGTGATAAAAAGACAGCTGGTAGTACCCCGGAAATACAGGGCGGAGCTTCTAAGGCTCAGCCATGATATCCCGCTAGCCGGACATCTGGGTATCAAGAAAACTAAGGACCGCCTTACCCAGACGTTCTTCTGGCCAGGAATATCCACCGATGTGCAGTCTTACTGTAGAACCTGTGATACCTGTCAACGAATAGGGAAAAGGGGGATCACCCTAGGGCCAAATTAAGACCCCTACCTATAATTGACGAGCCATTCTACCGGGTAGCAGTAGACCTGGTGGGGCCTCTCAGCAAACCCAGCTCCTCCGGAAAGCGCTACATCCTCACGGTGGTGGACTATGCCACCAGATACCCTGAGGCGGTGGCGCTCTCCAACATTGAGGCGGAGACGGTGGCAGAGGCCCTAGTTAAGATCTTTTCCCGAGTAGGGTTCCCCCGGGAAATACTTTCCGACCAAGGGACCCAGTTCACGGCAACTGTAACGCAACAGTTGTGGCAGAGCTGCGGGGTTAAACCCTTATTCAGCTCCCCCTATCACCCACAGACCAATGGTCTCTGTGAACGATTTAACGGCACGCTTAAGCAAATGCTCACGGCGTTCACGGAGTCCTACGGTCAATGGGAGAAGTTTCTACCTCACCTCCTGTTTGCCTACCGGGAAGTGCCTCAGGCGTCCACTGGGTTCTCCCCCTTCGAACTCCTCTACGGGAGAAAAGTTCGGGGACCCCTGAACCTCATACGAGAGCACTGGGAGGGCAACACAGGAGAGGAGGGAGTCCCAGTCCTGCCATACATGCTGGAGTTTCGGGACCGCCTGCAAGCTCTCACCGAGTCCGTTCGGGAGAACTTGCGGGCGGCCCAGAAGCGCCAGAAACAATGGTATGACCACGGGGCAAGAGATAGGAACCTGGACATAGGGCAAAGGGTGTTAGCCCTCAGACCATCCAAAAAGAACAAGCTCCAGGCAGCCTGGCAGGGGCTATTTAAAATAGTCGAGAAGATTAGTGACACCACGTATATCGTGGCCAAATGTTCGGATGAAAGAGTAAGACGGGCCTTTCATGTCAACATGTTGAAGCCCTATCACGGACGCTCGGAAGATGTGGCTGCCATATGCGCCCTATCTACGGACGACAGTGAGGGACTCCCCTTACCAGACCTACTAGCGGCTAACCCCGGGACGGTAGAACAAGTTGGGTTAGGAGACAAGCTAGACCCCCCTCAGCAGGCAGACGCTAAGCACCTGCTCCAGGAATACGGTGGGCTATTCTCCTCTCTACCCGGATACACGTCCGCCGCAGTACACCGGGTAGAGACCCAGGGGGAAAACCCCTTGAGACAACAGCCCTATCGTATACCAGCAGCAGTACGCACGAGCATGTGGAAGGAACTCCAGGAAATGCTCGAACTAGGGGTTATTGAGGCTTCCCAAAGTCCCTGGGCGTCTCCGGTAGTGTTAGTACCAAAGCGAGACGGCACCACTCGCTTCTGTATTGACTACCGGAAACTAAATGACAGGACAATCACGGATGCCTACCCTATGCCGCGGATCGACGAATTGCTCGATTGCATGGCTAGTGGACACTTCCTGACTACCTTAGATCTGTGTAAAGGCTATTGGCAAATTCCCCTAGACCCGGCTGCCATCCCTAAGTCAGCCTTCGTCACCCCATTCGGGCTATACCAATTTAAGGTTTTGCCGTTTGGGATGAAGAATGCCCCGGCTACATTTCAGCGGATGGCGGACCGACTTCTGGAAGGAATGCAGGACTTCGCATGTGCTTACTTGGATGACATCGCCATCTACAGCGGCACATGGGAAGCTCACCTGGGACACTTGGCTTTGGTATTCAACAAATTACAGGAAGCCGGCCTTACCCTGAAACCCGAGAAGTGCCATGTGGGCATGGCAGAAGTCCAGTATTTGGGGCATCGGGTAGGTTCGGGTAAACAGAGGCCCGAGCCCGCCAAAATAGAGGCCATAGCAAATTGGCCCCAACCCCGCACTAAGACTCAGGTCCTAGCTTTCTTAGGCACAGCAGGGTACTATCGCAAGTTTGTCCCCGAGTATAGCACTCTAGCCAAGCCCCTCACCGATCTAACCAAAAAAGCCCTACCCAAGCAGGTATTGTGGTCCCCGGAGTGTGCAGCAGCGTTTCAAAGTCTCAAAGCAGCTCTGAGCAAAGCTCCAGTATTGGCGGCCCCAGACCCTAATAAGACATTTCTCGTTCACACAGATGCCTCTATGTTTGGGCTGGGAGCCGTGCTGAGCCACTTGGGGGAAGATGGCATGGAACACCCGGTGGCATACCTCAGTCGGAAGTTACTACCTCGGGAGGTCAGCTATGCCACCGTAGAAAAGGAATGCTTGGCGTTGGTATGGGCCTTAAAGAAGCTTCAACCCTACCTCTACGGCCGAGCTTTTACGTTACTAACTGATCACAACCCTCTCATTTGGCTCAACCGAGTCTCAGGAGACAATCCCCGGTTGTTACGCTGGAGTTTAGCGTTGCAACCATACAATTTTACACTGCAGTACCGTCCGGGCAAACAGAACGGTAATGCGGATGGACTTTCCCGTCAGACAGACTTGGACTCTTAATGCTACCACCCGGACATCCCCTAGCCAACCCGGCAGGGTCTAGGCGGGTATGCCGACCCATGGAACTAAGGGGGAGTAATGTGAAGAAAAGAGACCTCAGCTAACCTTTTCTTCTATGTTTTGTGTTTAATTTCCCTTTTTCTGCCTATAGTAGCTTATCCGTTCGTCAGTTTGCATCTACCGAACCACGACCTCCCTCCTTGCTTGTTGTGATCTGAGCACCGACAATTAAGTGTTCCCTGGGTGGCCTTTGTTTGTATAGCCGCACGCCACGAGGAAAAGAAAACGGCGGCCATCTTGTCCGCACGAGGCGAGTCAGCGGGACTTGGTCGTCGAGTGTCTGGAACTAAAATCGGACACTCGACCGTGCGAAGTACCGCTGAAAACTACCGGACGGCCGGTTCTCCCACTTGCCGAACACCCAGAAGAGCGGCATTCGGTAGTTATATCCGTATGGACCAGGGGAACAATCGCTCCTATGAACCAGGAGGGTATTTTCGGTACTTTTGACAGTTTTCGCCTTTTTCCCCAATTGACCGACCCCACACACTGAATTCGTGGAACTGTTTTGGGCAGGAGCCTCGTGTGTGGTCAGTAAAACATGACTTCCACACTTTTCAAGAACCCCTGAACCGATCTGGGTGAAATTTGGATATGCTTGCCTCCCAGATCGGGGCTATCAGGGGATATGTATTTTGTGGGGATACCTTGTGGGGAAAGGGGTGTTCCAATGTTTGGGTAAAATGTGTGCCCTCTGCCTGGAGATAATTGATTTAACATATCTCACTATCTTCCAGGCAGAGGAAGGGGCGTGTAGTAAGAAAATACTGTACAGTGATATGTTTGTTTGTTTTGGGAGGTCCTCTTGCATGAGGATCCCCATAAAAGCCAGCCTGTTTCAATAAAGCTTTAGTTCTGTTACACCCTTCATGAAGTCTTGGCTCATGTTTGGGGAAGGGATACTCTAACTACTGGGAAGGATTGTCGTGAAGCTGTATTCATCTCTACCCCCTGCTGGAGCTATGATCACTTATACTCAGCAGCTGGAAAAGGAACAAGGGACCGCAGTAACATCTCCCCTGCAGGTCTTAACACATGCAAATCAATTTATAACTTTTTTGACATGTGTTTTTCAGAATTCTTTTTTTTTATTCTGTCTCTCAATGTTAAAATACACCTACCATTAAAATTATAGACTGATCATTCCTTTGTCAGTGGGCAAACATTCAAAATCAGCAGAGGATCAAATATTTTTTCCCCTCACTGTAATTATCAATTTTACTCTAACTGAAATATGCACAGCTAGCACATGAAATAATCTAGAAAAGAAGAAAGAAGTTCGAGCCAATTACTATACTAAAGGGTACACTGGAAACAGGGGGGGGGGGGGGTAACCTCAAGAGAGAAACTGAACAAAGTAGAACTAAAAAGTGTAACCCTGAGGGAAACTAGTCATGATATAAAAAGATAAAATACTAATATCTATCTAACCACATGGGATGCAGTGGATTTGGTTAATCCAGGCAAAGATTGCGGCTGAAAATGAAAATACATTGAGTAGCATATAAATAAAAAAAAACACTCCACACTTAAAGTGCTTTTGTAAACAGTGCATCTTAACAGGCATGTGATAGATATAATAAATACCTATATTTGCCACTAGAAGGTGTAATCAAAAATAATCTAAAGTCAAATATCTATTGTCTGAAGTGAGTGGCAGGAAGGTAAATCGTAAAGAAAAAAAAAAAAAATGAATAAAAAAAATATATAAATATATAGCATCAAAAAATGCCTGCGTTGGGTTATTCTGTGTAGGTATGTACACACATCATTTCTCCATATATGGTCTACATACACGTCTATATGCAAGACATCCTAGTTGTGACGAGACCAATCTCGCCACTGTGCATTGGAGGTGCCTGGTTGCCTGCCTGCTGCCTTTAGACTATGGCCCCATGTTGAAATGCTTGATTTTCCCCTGCAAAGACACGAAAGTCTGGTCATTCGGTGCTTGTCCTGTTTGAGCGGTGATACCCCAGATAGCTATGCCATGGAGCCCATTCGTATAGTGAAAGACTATGGGAAAGACTTTGGCTCCATGGCAATTGAACTGTATATGTGTGATCTGAGCGCCATTCAGTAATAATGTGCACTCAGATCTGAGCTATCTGGGGATATGTTGAATGTACAAGTTTTATGCAATGGCTGCACAGTTATATATTTTTATGTATTTTATTGTCTTTGGCTGTCATGTGTTCAATGGAGTTTTGCCTCTGTCCTTGGAGATAATTGAATTATTTCCCAATTATCTCCAGGATAGAAGACTGTGGAACTGGTTTGGGGCAGAAAAGACATGCTTCATTTGGACACAAAGGACTACGATCTATCTTTTGAACCACTGGACCAATTTGTATGATTTTGACGTATGCTTGTATTTGGAGTATGCTGATTCTGAAAATGTAAGTAAATGTGATGCATACTTTTAAAGTTATGAATAATGTGGAAAAACTATTTCTCTGCCTGTGATAATTACATTACCCATTGTGTAAGGTAATTGTATCACAGGCAGAGGGGAGGATTTTGTGTGGGAGTGTCTGAGTGTATTGTACGTGTTTATTGGTTGTTTTCCAAAACCCTGTGGGTGGTACTAATGTGTATATACTAATGTGCTAACCCATATATTCAAAGCACTGAACAATTCCAGCCCCTCTTATATCTCTTCACTGATCCAGAAGTATGCCCCTCCTCGTACCCTCCGCTCTGCCCGCGATCACCTCCTGACCGCTGCTCCCACCCGTACGGCCAACTCGCGCTTGCAGGACCTCTCACGGGCGGCTCCTCTCCTATGGAATAACTTGCCTACTGCCATCAGACTCTCCCCTAGTCTTCAATCATTTAAGAAGGGCCTTAAAACCCATCTCTTCAGGAAAGCATATGGCCTCCCAGAGTAATCTCTCCCTTACATACCTGTCTCTTGCTCTCTCCTATGGGACAGTGCTTTGCTCTCTCCTCCAGCTCTGCTTCACTCTTCTTGATATTTCCTATCCTAATGTTTCTAATACCCCACCTCCTATAGACTGTAAGCTCATTTGAGCAGGGTCCTCTTCAACCTATTGTTCTTGTAAGTTTTCTTGTAATTGTCCTATTTATTGTTACATCCCCCCTCTCAAAATATTGTAAAGCGCTACGGAATTTGTTGGCGCTATATAAATGGCAATAATAATAATAATAATATATAAGAACAATAAACCCACAGCTCTGTCTGTTCCTGCTTGACCCTCAAAACGGAGACTTGTCTCGTTCTTGGGGGAATTTATTGTATTCTGTTCCAGTTTGACTGCTAGGAGTGTAAACCTATTCGTATGGTTTTTCCTGCCTGTATATCTGGAAGGGAATATCTCCTAAACAGCTTTTAACCCCTTTTATGCCTGGGGGTGCCGTTACACTAGTAGCTGGCTCATCGGAGGGGTACCAGCTGTAACGACACAGTTTAAAAAGGATGGGCCTGTGCCACATCTTATTAGATCTTATCTAGATTTTCCTTTTTATTATGTTTCTTTATTTATATTCTACTTAAAAATTTATTTTTATTTTTAGCAACAATCTTTGCTTGGATTAATCAAATCCACTGCACCCCATGCGGTTAGATATATTGGTATTTTATCTTTAATATCATGACTAGATTCCCTTAGGGTTACACTTTTTGGTTCTACTTTGTTCATGAAATAATCGATTTCAAATCAATCCGTCTTTCTGCCTACATCCCCAGTCATGTGTCCCCAGTTGTCATAGCATTTTGCATTCTACGCACATGATTTGCCCTCTTACCTGAGGTTTGTCAGGCATCTTACCTCACCTTGAGTAACTCACAAAGCGAGCCGGTAGCTCTATGCCTGCGCTAAGCGTGATGGCACAGGGATCATTGCTCCACTTTTTGCCTCAGGACTGTCCTTTACAAATACTCCCAGATCCACACTGGGTAAATACCAAGTGGGTTACAATGGTCATGAGCTGATGACCCATATCACAAGCAGAATTAGCAGTCAGCCTTGTTAATCAGCTGGCATGTCAATGCACTTTCCCTCTTCTCTATCCTGTTGATGCTGTTGTTAGAACTTTTTCTTATGCAAACCAATGTTGAAACTGGCCAGTGGTGTTTATTTGTGCTTACAGGGTCCTATGTGTGTTCAGGGGAAAGGTAGGATAGCAAAAAATGTATAAACTTCATACATGTAGGTCCCTTACTCCAACAAGAAAAATATAAACCAGCAATGATCTTCTAGCATTTTTTTCTACAGGGTGCTATCAACTCGTAGACACCAAATGTACCTATGAGAGGAAGGTCAGTTGGTGTGATTTTTTTTTTTTTTTTTATTGAGATCATAGAAAACCAAATATACTCACAGTTAGATAAACAATATCACCATAGACAGAGGAACAGAAAACTAAGAGCAACAAGAGTAAGCATGACATATAAAGACATAAAACAATCAAAAAGGAGCCAATGTAAAACATTAGAACAATGTCAAATGCAATCCAGAATTAGATTCAAAATGTAAAAAGGTGTGTTGTCATCGTTAATTACAATGTTTTGTGATCTCTCAATTCTAGAGAATTAAAGAGAACGAGAGGGGAAGACAAAAAGAAAACAGAGAACAAGAATGAAAGGAGGTGAGAGAGAAGAAAAAGAGGGTAGACAAGAGAATAAAATGGAGAGGGATGGAGGCATGTAAGGAAATCGGAGGAGATGCTGTCATTTGATATCATTATCTATATTCCCTGTTTCCATTATGTTAATTTTATTTGAACCTTTTGCCATTTTTACCAACCTAAAATCAGATTCCCAAGTAATTTATAATCCTGCCCAAATATGACAGTATGGAAGAAATGTAAGTAGATTTTTTTTTTGTTTATGTGATAAATTAAAATCGATTAATTGAAGCATTTTTCGGTCCCGATTTATATCCCCTAAATTACATGACTGTGCCTTTGCTCCATGTTTTTATCTTGGGTACTGCCTATGCAATACTTAATAGATATTATATATTTATATTAACTGTTCAAGACTATTAAAAAAGTAATGTAACTTGCCACATATAGAACTAACCATATGACTAAATCTTGGCGATATTGTCTTTTCTGATTGCTTGGTTTGCGTTATAATGTTATAATGTTGCAAATAATTTTCTCAATAAAAGATATTTACCATCAAAATTAAATGTCTTGCCTAGAGGCAAAAAAATAAAAAAAACTCTTATCCCAAGAGTAAAAGTTTTGCCAACATATTACAAGCTGAATCATTCCCCTGTGGATATAAAAGTACAGAAAATGTATAAAAAAAAAAAAAAAAAAAAAAAAAGCTCCTTTATGAACATCTGCATAAAACTCAATATCTTAAAATATTGACTTCAAATGGCATCTAAATAGTTTATTTCCTAATGTCTGTTTACATAGAGACTGATTGGGCCTGGCAGAAAATCTTTGCAGTTAAGGCACTTTAAACATGAACATAGTTGAAATTTGTTCTAACCACAAGTAGATTAGATGCCTTTCAGGGTATGTTTACATTAGCAAAATAAAGTTGGGGGAGTTTAAAAAAAAAAAAAAAAAATGACCTGTGTGAGGGGCATGTTGGAAATACCTTTCATTTTCGCTAAGGAACAGTCAACTTTTAATTATTATAAATAAGATGATTAAAATGTATTTTCAAATCAAAGAATACATTTAGAGGTGATTAATTATGCCTGAATTAAGAGCTGGAAAAAAAAATCCAAACCACTAATTGCATGTGGTCTGCCTGCAATTTGGTGACAACAGAAATCTTTTCCAGTACAGAAAATCTTTTTCTTCTGGCCCGGTTTTGTTTTGGTTTCAAATGACAGACACTGCTAATTTGCTGAATAAGTGACCCCTAGAGCCCTTTTTCATATCCCCTGTGGACTGTGCAATCAGTCAGCGGCCTAACAATTTCGCTCTTCCTCTATCGTGAACATAGTGTTTCATGGACGTTCCTGGATTTTTTTTTTTTTTTTTGCTAATTCTCATTTCCTTCATAATCACAAGCTTTTATGTGACTTGCTGGCCCTGCCATATTTTCAGGGGTGTTCTAATTGATGTAGGTCTTAAACGTTAACCCCGCCAGGTGTCACTGGATGGCTCACTTGTGTGCTTGATTAATGACACCAATAGAATAAAAATTGTTTTTTAATTGACTGTCATGTTTTCTTTATGTTGTTGCTTTTTAAATCTCAAGTGCTCCTGTGTCCTGAGCCGCTTTCGTAGACTTTTGAAAATGCATGAAACCATTTGGCTACATAATGCTGTACAAAATCTATGTGTAGAATATGTTGAATTGTCTGGAGCGAAAGTATAGCGACATCAGCTTAAAAAAAAAAAAAAAAATACAATAAAAATGTTTATGTATACATGCATTAATATATAGATATACAGCATAAGAAAAAGTGTATTGAAGGATGTTTTTTTGCATTCAATGTGCAAGTTACTTTTTATTTACTTTGCAGGCAAGAAAATTACTATATATATATATATATATATATATATATATATATATAGTGCCAAGAACAAAACTGACAAAGTTTAAGTAATTAAATACTTGACAGAATACAGAGACCGTATTTTGTAAGTTATGTCGGTAAGACGGCCGCTTATGATATGGTACAAGAAGAAGAAATTGTTATAGAAATGAACTAGTAGTTAGTAACTCAAAGTAATAATAGTTTAAACTGTGGAAAAAAACGTAGGTAACCAGTAATTTCCTTTAGTAATCCCAATCTAGGGATAAGTCCTACAATTTTTAGAAAGTAGATAAGAAGATCCCTAAAAATATTTTCTAGAAGTTTGTCACTAAGCGGTGATCGTAGTGGGGTGTGGGATATGTCGATGATATAGTTTCCTAGTAATTATTGTAATCTAGGTTAAAAAAAAAAAAATTAAACAACTTGAGTTTAGCATATTCAACCTTTAAATATAAAATTAATGGGGTCACAGATATATCATTAGTGCCATATTATAATCAATTACATGAATGAAAAACACTAAGATTAAAAGTATATAAATATAAACCTACAGTGAAAGTCCAAAATACTCTCAACTGTGAACTTAAATGTCAAAGAGTTCCTTCATCCTATCCCCCAGAATGTCAAGGTTCCCCATGTGGTGACGGTCACGCCAATGGTGCATAATTAATTGTTGCACTATAGAATATTGCCATTTAATGTAATTTTTGTAGTGCATATATGAATTGGCCACTTGCCAGAGGTCAGATGACAGACGGGGTAATACAAATTGCATAGGAATGTGAAAGGGGGCAGATGGTTTAACATATGGATTGATCATTTGATTAATCAAAGGCTCTGCAAGGTGTGAGTAGTCACACATAAGTGGCCTGCGAGTCTGTTTTAAATATAAACTAACTCTAAATTGCAATATGTATAGAGTCCCTCTTAGATAGGAGGTCCTTTGATATGTTAATGAAAATTAGCCTTGTGTTCCAGTATCATATCCAAAAAAAAACATTTATATTTACCCACAGATTAATAATTAAGCCTCATTTTTATTATATTTAGTATAGGACAAGCACAATCTTCTAAAATCAGGCCCAAACATGATTTGCGTAACTTAACCATAGGGGAAGGGATTGTGATGTCCGCTATATTATGTCACAAGTAAGGAGTGTGATATATCTATGGAATGGAAAAAAAATTAATTTATAGATGCAATTATTATTTATTTCTGTGGCAAGTCCATAAGAGGAGATAGAACCAAATGTTTCCATTTGGATTGATGTTGGTCTGGAACACAAAGGGGTGGTCACTTATTGTTGCTATTAGGTAAGCTTTAACTCCACCCCTGGGCAAGATTTGGTAATCCACATGGTGTGTATATATATATATATATATATATATATATATATATATATATATATAAATATGATTCTGAAATATGTTGGGTACCTGCTTGGGGACCAGAATCTAATTCTAAATGAGTCACCATCTCCCTTAGCAGAGACCACATGGGCAGAAGTTTTACTTTGAAAACCTGAGTAAGTGATTAGGACTTATATTATTTTATCCTTTTTGTTTTTATCTGTTGTTGGTGTAACTAATTTGATTGTCATCTATATTTTTGTATGCACTGTGACAATATTTTTGCTCATAATAAATATTTTATGAAGTTCTGCCTTTGTCTGGTAAAGAATCACGTTAAGAGACTAATTAGTGTTTTTCAATTACATAGATATTGTGCAGAGTTGTATTTGGTGGGTTTTTATTATTAAGTTACCTGGGGGACCAAGGCACACAATTTGTAAATTGTCTTGATGATGGCAGCGTTAAAATAGTAATATTTATATTATGGTTAAGTGTGGGTGGTGATAAGTGGGATTTTATCATTATTTTCGGTCCAGTGCAGACAAATAGTGAGCTGTAACACTTTCACCACCACAACTATGCCACGCACACTCTTGAAGTAGGGTGCATTCATGACAGTGACCACAAAAGACATGAAAGAGGTGGATGGACCAGGCTCTGTGGCAGGCGATATGGGATGTCTAGTGACCATAGAAGCTTAAGATAATAGTTACCATATTTGGTGACAATGAGTGCCCTCGCAAGCCACATTGATATAGCTGCTTGGTTCAACAGTAAATGGCATTTTACACTTGTTAGGAACCAACACTATGTCATAACCTACGTTGATGCTACCTTTCTAAGACTATGGACCCACCACTACTACTCCTTCCAAAAGGATGCTAGGGAAGGGCAGTATTCATGAGCTGCACAACTGCTTCTCTGCAAGTCAGATAATAAACTAGAATAAAATAGTCATCCAACGGAGACTATTTTCAGTAAAACTACAGATGAATATTGCAAGGTATTCACTTATGTATCAGAGTGGGATTTTATTGCATTCTGACAATGAATCCCAGGGTTGGCTGAATCACCTTTATTCTCTGGAATTCATTCCTCCACATCGAGGACTAAAAAAAAAAAAAAAAAAAACCCACACACTTGAGACTTTTTTTTTGACAATCAATCCTTATTGTTGTATTTTTTATTTTTCATTTTAAACATAGTGCATAGTACAGAAAATTAGAAAGGGGTAGGGTCAGGTTGCATAACAAATTTGGTACATACGACAGTTTACATCCTAGGTGGACTTGCAAATCCAGGTTATGACAACTATTGACATATGTTGGTATTGTAGTTTCTGAAAAGCAGTGGCATTGCTCGAGAGTGTCACGTTTAAACATTTGTTATGAAGGAACACAACTGCAGATTTCTTATAGTTCGAATATTTATTAGAAGTAAATGGTATTGACTTTAATTCCAATTTACAGGTACTGTAGCATTAAAGGGAAACTCCAGTGCCAGGAAAACGATCCGTTTTCCTGGCACTGGAGGGTCCCTCTCCCTCCCACCCCCCAATCCCCAGTTGCTGAAGGGGTGAAAACCCCTTCAGTGACTTACCAGGGGCAGCGACAGGTCCCACGTCGCTGCTTCCTCCTCCCCCGCTGCTCCTCCTTCTACTTACGTCGGCCGGTGGGCGAGACTGATCTTGCCCGCCGGCCGAGGAGACCTAATGCGCATGTGCGGCAATGCCGCGCATGCGCATTAGCGCACCCCATAGGAAAGCATTGAAAATGAATTTCAATGCTTCCCTATGGGGAATAGAGCGACGCTGGAGGTCCTCACACAGCGTGAGGACGTCCAGCGACGCTAGCGCACAGAAAACCTGTGCTATGAAGCAGGAAGTCCCTCTAGTGGCTGTCTAATAGACAGCCACTAGGGGAGGACTTAACCCTGCAAGGTAATTATTGCAGTTTAAAAAAAACTGCAATAATTACACTTGCAGGGTTAAGGGTAGTGGGAGTTGGCACCCAGACCACTCCAATGAGCCGAAGTGGTCTGGGTGCCTGGAGTGTCCCTTTAAGTAATAAACGATAACTGAAGTCCACAATTATATGCACTGTAGCTTTAAGTAGTAAACGATAACTGAAGTCCACAATTATATGCACTGTAGCTTAAGTAGTAAACGATAACTGAAGTCCACAATTATATGCACTGTAGCTTTAAGTAGTAAATGGTAACTGAAGCAGCAAGAGTCCTTTAGCAGTATTAATTAATTAGGTGATAAGAAGTTACAATAGCTGTTCCATAGACTTTAACTGAAGTAAGACAGATGCAGCTAACTGAGACAAGTATGAGTTGAAGTTAGCTGTAACGGGTTGGCTTTAACGAAGGACTTTGGAGACAGGAAATAACAGCTTTGAGATGCAACGCTTATCAGAGAGGTTTTACTTAGCTTCCGGCACATAGAACACTGGTTCCCGAGATTTCCTCAGAGGCGGATTATCCTGCATGGATAGAGTTCAGCTTTAGCCGTGGATGAGGAAAGGTGAAGGGAACTTGAAGTCTTCCAGTCCGGTCCGGTAACAGCAGGCTTTCACAACGATGTTGCAGCCGGTTCGTGAGTACGGAACGTAGTTCATTAATCCAGCGTCGATCAGCTGGTGCAGTCAGATTAAATAGGGAGACCGGGTCATAAAGAGGTGTGGCGAAGCTCCGTGGAACCAGGAAGTAAGGGGATATTATAATTAAGGCATGACAGTATCCCCTCCTTAATGAGCAACCTCTGGGTGCTATTGACTTGGCTTAGAAGGGTAACGTTTGTGAAACTTGGAAATTAATTTGTCAGCATGAACGTCAGAGGAGTTTTCCCATGTATCTTCATCAACTCCATATCCTTTCCATCTAATGAGGTATTGTAAGGAGCCACGATGGATCCTTGAATCCAGTATACTTTGAATTTCGTATTCTTCTTCACCCTGGACCAATATGGGATCAGGAGAAGTAGTAACATTTCTTTGGAAAGGGTCAGGATGATGAGGCTTCAACAAGGACAATTGATTGGATTTTTGGCATACAGAACAAGATTTGACATAAGATTCAATAGTTTGGTCTTGACGAGGCCACCAACAGTATCTTTTAGACAATTCAAGGGTCCTTTTCATACCTGGATGACCTGCCAGAGGGGAATCATGAATAAATTCAAGTACTTTAATTCTGAAAGAGGGAGGTACATAAATCCGGTCTTTAAAATAGTAGAGACCGTTTTTCTTGGATAATTTCATTGATTTAGGAAGTTCAAGAGCATCTTCACTGAGACCTTTAATGTCGTCAATAAGAGAAGATAAGATTCCAATGACTTTAGGCGAAGGAGGTTCTTGAGGAGTTTTGTATTGAGAAAGGACAGCTCCAATTGCAAATTCCGAAGCATCCGTTTCAAGGACATAAGGATATGAAGGATTTGGAAGTTGAAGGATAGGAGCTGTTGTAAACTCTCTCTTTAATTCCCCAATGACTGTAGGAGGAGGAGACTCCAGTTCGGTGTCAGAACAACATGAGGTTTTAGCTGGTTCTTTCGTAGACTGAAGAATTGGAATACGTTGCAAGCATGTTTTCTTGCAATAATCAGAATCAAATGCAAGAGAGAAGGGAAACCATGAGATTTGAGGGTTGTGGTTCCTTAACCAGTTGATCCCCAATATAATAGGAAAAAATGGTGATGAGATGACATCAAATACAAGACTTTCCGTATGAGTATGATTGATGGTTACTTTTAGAGGGATGGATTCATGAAGTATTGGTCCCGATGAGATGAGGGACCCGTCAATCACTTTAACAGGTACAGAAGTTCTTTTACGAACACAAGGAACTTTATTCTTTGTTACAAAGGCTGAGTCGATGAATACTCCATTTGCACCGGAATCGATAACAGCCTTGGTTATAATTCTTTTATTGTCCCACTGTAATACAAGAACGATAGGGGACATTTGAGTATTTGCTGTAGAGGGAAGTACACTTAGGATGGAAGAGGCATGAGACTGCCTTCTGCCTTTTATCCGTTTCAATGAAGGACAATCAGAGACTAAATGAACTTGAGAGGCACAATACATGCAGAGGTTTAACATACGTCTTCGATTTTTCTCTTCAGGAGTGAGGGGACTTCTTATTATCCCTATTTCCATAGGTTCGATTGGTTCAGATGGGTTGTCAGGAGGCTTTGGAGCCCCTATTTCCATAGGTTCACTTGGTATGGAAGTCTTATCTGGAGCTTTTGAGGGAGTGAAAGGTTTGCGGTCTTTTGAATGTGAAAGGGCTTTTTCGGCCTTTCTTTCTCTTAATCTTCTGTCAATGCTGATTGATAGGCGAATTAGAGCGTTCAAATTAGTAGGGAGTTCTGTTCTAGATAATTCATCTTTTACAGCTTCCGATAAACCAATTCGAAACTGGTTGCGCAATGTGATGTCATTCCATTGCGTTTCTATTGCCCATCTTTTGAATTCAGCAATGTAATCTTCAACGGGTCTATTTCTTTGCTGTAGTGTTCTGATTGTTAAATCAGCTGTAGCTTGTTTGTTAGGATCTTCATAGAGAAGAGACATGGCTTCAAAAAATTCATCTAGTGAATTTAAAATGGGGTCATCGTTTTCCAGAAAGGAATGAGCCCATGACATAGGTTCACCTCTTAGAAAGGAAATAACCGAACAAACTTTAGTTCTTTCTGTAGGATAGGATCTAGGTTTCAAAGCAATTAAAAGTTTGCAAGAGTTGAGGAACTCCCTATATCTGGAACGATCTCCATAGAACTTTTCAGGGTTACACACAGCAGGATCACTAGCCAAGTGCAGAGTAGTATGAGGAGTATGCGTTTGTAAATCTCTGATATAAGTGAGAAGTCTTTCGTTAGTAACTTGCAGGTCTTGCACACTTTGGGCTAGTGCATTAACTCTTTGATTCAACGTAGTTATAGTAGAATCGAAATCTGCTGGATCCATTACAATGGCTGGATTAATCTGTCACGTTTAAACATTTGTTATGAAGGAACACAACTGCAGATTTCTTATAGTTCGAATATTTATTAGAAGTAAATGGTATTGACTTTAATTCCAATTTACAGGTACTGTAGCATTAAGTAATAAACGATAACTGAAGTCCACAATTATATGCACTGTAGCTTTAAGTAGTAAACGATAACTGAAGTCCACAATTATATGCACTGTAGCTTTAAGTAGTAAACGATAACTGAAGTCCACAATTATATGCACTGTAGCTTAAGTAGTAAACGATAACTGAAGTCCACAATTATATGCACTGTAGCTTTAAGTAGTAAATGGTAACTGAAGCAGCAAGAGTCCTTTAGCAGTATTAATTAATTAGGTGATAAGAAGTTACAATAGCTGTTCCATAGACTTTAACTGAAGTAAGACAGATGCAGCTAACTGAGACAAGTATGAGTTGAAGTTAGCTGTAACGGGTTGGCTTTAACGAAGGACTTTGGAGACAGGAAATAACAGCTTTGAGATGCAACGCTTATCAGAGAGGTTTTACTTAGCTTCCGGCACATAGAACACTGGTTCCCGAGATTTCCTCAGAGGCGGATTATCCTGCATGGATAGAGTTCAGCTTTAGCCGTGGATGAGGAAAGGTGAAGGGAACTTGAAGTCTTCCAGTCCGGTCCGGTAACAGCAGGCTTTCACAACGATGTTGCAGCCGGTTCGTGAGTACGGAACGTAGTTCATTAATCCAGCGTCGATCAGCTGGTGCGGTCAGATTAAATAGGGAGACCGGGTCATAAAGAGGTGTGGCGAAGCTCCGTGGAACCAGGAAGTAAGGGGATATTATAATTAAGGCATGACAGAGAGCCTTTTAGTGCCGCCCTATTGGACGTTTATTGTTCTTCTGGCATCCGTATAGTTCAGTTTATATTGTGGATGAACTGATATGTAGCAGTTCACCTAGATTTAACCAGTAGTGCTGGGCAGTACTGCGACTGCACAGTGTATATTAGTGTTCATGTTGTACCAGGCTTTGTGTGTGCTGTGTTTTGATTTTTACTTTTAAATTGTGGGCAGCTGTGGCAACTTTATCCCGAATGTTTGGGTTATCTATTGGCTGGCAGCTTGAGTATTGTATGTCATTTGTTGCGAGTTGGTGGTCTAAGAATCTATTCCTTGTTGGATATATCAAGTGAGTGGCCGCAATCATCCATGGGTGCTTGGGGAGTACCCCCGTGGGGGTAGTATTAGAGTTTGTTTGTGCGGGCCACCGTGGTGCTGCATGTTAGTATGTGCCCAGTGAGGGGTGGTATGTAAGTTTTAGGTCTGCGTGCTTATTCCAGCCCAATGCAGGGCACCCATCATATTTTGTCCCCGTTGCCCTTGTGGGTTGGACTCTGTCCTTGCGGGTAGCCTAACCTCCAGTTTCCCTTTTTGGTGTTAGTGTGTGGGAGGCCCTGCACTCCGTCCATCTTCTCTTCAAAGAAATGTCGCAAATATTTGTGTTGAACACTTTATTAATAACAAATAATTCATAGTGATTTTTTTATAGTGCCATTTGTGTCTGTATGGTTTACAGACTGAGTCATTTTATGTTGAATTTGTTTAACTTCAAGGCTCATGTTATATTGTCCACACGTTTGTTTAAAATGAATCTCTGCTGTACAGCATGTGAAATGTTTATACAATGATTTTGTTGGAGGTCCCAATCAATACAAGCTTAATTTTATCAATATTTTAAATTTTTATTCCTGAATGGTTGTGTAGGTAGGGCCCCAGTCCACTGCTTTGTCCAGCGGCCTATAATACTGTTCAGACAGCCCTGAATGACACCACAACAATCTGTCAGAGGTGAAGTTACACATCCAGCAGCAAAGGGTTTAAACTCTGTATTGGCAGCATTTCATAGCAAAACACTGCACATGCAGGCTCCATGCACCATGACCACGTCATATCACTGAAGTACCTAGTATGAAAATATCAGAATTGCATACAGGGTACTTCAGTGAATTTAAAATGTAAGGCCAGAATAGATGAAATGGAAAAATTCTCTAAGCCAGCTATTATTTAATTTGAAATTCAATCTGAATTCACTTTAAATTCTCAATGTATAGTAGTGAATAATAATGTAAATTGCACTAAATCAAATGAACACATTACAGGTTAATCGCTAAATTTGTCTCTGGGTTGAATTTAAGGAAGACTTAAATATGAAGTAAATATGGGAATTATCAGATCTGCGAACGATTTACTGAATTCTCTGTCAAAATAGTTGACTACATACACAAAATGGTAAACTGAGCTCTAGGTCAGTGTTATATTGGAAATGAGCAGAATATGAATTCAAAGTGAACTTTATATTTTAGGCTAAAATAATTGAAAAAAATGTACTCATGATTTGAGTTTTAATTTAATTCTCAACAACTCACGCCTTAGTAAATAATGCTAAAGGTGCCTTTTCTCGTTATTTTATACACCATATTTCAACACTTCCCAATTGCAACACCTGACAGAAATTTACCCCCTGGATTATTTTTCAGTAAATGTGCTTTGTTTTTAAATAATCACATTTTAAGTAACAAATAATGACAAACCGATAGCCCTTACTCGCAAATGTTCTCTTTGCTTCCGGTTACATTAGGCAAACATCATCAGCAAGACCTCTCTTTCAGCACCTTATTAGTTAAACAATGTGATTACACCGCTCGCTTAGGCGTCTGCGTTAAAAGATGGGAAAGATTTTACATTGATTCCTGTGCCAAATTAAACAAATAGGGCCCCCTACTCCACACTTACATTTTGGGCAATAATTAGTCAGTCTATAATATGATCCAGAAATAAAAGGGAATGTTTAATCACTTTACCTTAATGTAATAAGTATGCATCTTCTTAATGTACAGATTTGAAAAGCACAGAATATTATATGCAATTACTTTTAAATTTTAAAGTAGCCCGGTCATCAGATAAGCTTTATATAACACTTCGCATGAAATACAAAAACTGTCAGTGCTACAGTGGATAAAAACTGCCTTAAAAAGGACCACTCCACACCCCAAAAGAACTTCAGCTTGCTGAAGTGCTTTTTTGGTGAGGAGTACCTTAGTTTAACCCATGTTTATAAAAGTGCTGATTTTATAGTTAACTGGGGATCTCCCCCCCTGGCTGTCAACCAGCCAGGGAGGATTCCATTTTACCTCCGTAAGCTCTCCTGAGACAACGGAAGTGGCAGGCACGCTCTATTGAGTGTCCCTGCCTACCCCTCTCTCACAGACCTCAGACCAGCTCCTTAGCTTCAACAGTAAGCTCACGAGCAGACACGCGGGGACCAAGTCAGAGGCTACTCAACTGAAAGTCTCTTCCAGGAAAAAAGGGGGGAGGAGCTTACAAAGGCTGCAGTCATAAGAACTGCAGCTTTTGTAAGATTTTTTTTTTTTTTTTTTTTTTTTTTAAGACTGTACTCCCAATAAATACATGCATGCATTGGGGTATAGTGTGGAGTGGTCCTTTAACCTATGCTTAACCCCTTAAGGACCAAACTTCTGGAATAAAATGGAATCATGACGTGTCACACATGTCATGTGTCCTTAAGGGGTTAAAGTACACTTACTGCTAAGTTGAGATGGTTGGAGTAAATATCACAAGGAATTAATCTTCCTTCATCACCAAAAGATACGTTTTCTTGACTAATTTGTTAAGATTTATTGACTTTCAAATGTACCTCTGCTGGTGTTTTATTATTAGTTATAACCCTTAATACAGTTGCTGAATTTTTAAAGGACACTCAACTGCCAAGATTAAAAAAGGGAAAGTAAAATCACTGTTTAGTATATACACCCCCTCCCCCCACATTTCTAACCACACCAAGACTTTCTGTGGCTGTCCAATCACAGACTTCCCAATGCAGCTGATTGAGAAGTCTTTGCAACGCAGGTGCACTGAGTAATTGTAGCCTCTTGAGTTTAGCTCCACTGAGCTTACCAAACCAGGAAGTAACAGGGGCGGTTGACTGATAAACAATGTAAGTGGTTACATAGCTAAATAGTTAAAGGTTAAAAAAATATATATAAAAACCAACACATTTCTATAAAATACTGCACTTTTTGTAAAATAGAAAGTTACACTCTTTACACAAACTAAAGCACTTCAGCAAGCTAAAATGTTTTAGGTAGCTGGAGTGTCTCTTGAAAATGCAATTTTTAACCTCTTGTGACAAAAGTACTCCTTTCCTTTGGTACCTTGTTCTGGAATCAGGGTGCTACTCAGTCTCTCAGTCTTCACACTCTGGATGAGGTAAAATCACGTGCTCTTTTTTTATTGTGGCTCCAAAATTCAACAGGTTGCAGTAAAGTATAACAAAGTATAACGACATAAAGAAGAACAAAATCCTTGCTCTTCTGAGCACTCACTTAACAAAATAATAAACTAACTGGGTTGGATGGCTTGTCCATTTCCCAACATAAACAAACATAAATAAATAAATAAATAAATATCTACCTTACTGTTTTGGGTTCTTTCAGCTTTCTCTTTTTACTCACAGAAAGCAGAAACACAATCTCTCCTCCTCCTTGGCAGAGGAATACTTTATAGTACCTGCAATTAACTATCTTTTTCAGGTGAGGTAAATCAGAGTGTTGAAACCCTGGAACCAGATTCCTCACCTGCAGTTTCCCAGCAACCTCCAAAATGTGTAGTGGAGTAATGGCCCACCCTACTCTCCAAGTGCTCCACCCCAGGGCCCAAAGACACTAATATAAAGTGCAATATTAATTTTAAAACAACACATTTCCCTGGGGCTAATCTTCTGTTTTACAAGAAGTAGGGACCTTGCAGTATTTGCGGAGTTATATAGACTCCATCCAGCACAAGTCCGTACTTTGAGTCACACTCTGTAGTGCTGACAGTTTTTTGTATTCATTTTAGTTTGCACACTTAGGTAAGAGTTTTTTTTTTAGCAGGTTAAGCATATTTAATTTCCGTTGTGTACTTTTTATATATGTCAAGCTGTTTATTTTCTAATATTTATATTCAGCATGAATATAAAGTAGTCAGAAAATTCAAACAGATAAAATTCAAGAAAAAAAAACCAAAACATTATATTTTTTCCTGTACAGTAAGATAACAGAATTTAACAGTGCATTTTCTTTATATATTCTGTATTGAGGGATTTTCAAGGTAGTACAAAGGTAATGCATTCAGTGGTCTCACTATATTGAGCAGGGGTTCCAAACCCAGTCTTCAAGTACCCCCTAACAGTCCAATATTTAGGGATTATCCTGTTGTGTCTAAATGTGTTTTTTTTTTCTTTCTAAAAACACCTTCACACAACAAGGTAATCCCTAAATTCTGGACTGTTAAGGGAAGGGGTGCTTGAGGACTGGGTTGGGAACCACTGATATAGAGCATCATAATAATGGAAAGTCAATATATAATGGTGGAACACAGGTCTGTTTGATATCTCGGACTGAGAACGACATATGCAATGTTCTGCTAGCAAGCTTGTAATAGCTATTTGTATTGGAGATGTATATTACACTTCATCTTTGGATTTTAGAATGTGAGAAGAGATTGAAAGGAAATAAAGAAATGGATAAGAGGAAACAACTCATATTTTAGAACCCCAGCTTGGTTTTACTGCTACATGTGCCACATGTGATCTCGATTATTATTAATTTTTTTAAATAATTTTATTGAAGATAGGCGATAGTACATTCAATAAGGTCACAAAAATCAGGAATGCAATTAACATATGTAATAGGTTTAGTATAATCAACAAGGCCACAAAAATAGTGCAAATAGCAAATGGCTCAGGTGTAAACAGAAAGGGAAAAAAAAGGAAAGCATATCATTGTCGTCTAAAACAGGGGTTCTCAACCTTGTCCTCAAGGACCCCCTACCAGTCCAGGGTTTAGGGATTACCTGGGTGTGTCTAAGGTGTTCAGAAAAAAGAAGAAAAAAACACCTTAGAGTCTAAGGTGTTTTTTTCCCCTTTTTTTTTTAAACACCTTAGACACACCCAGGTGATCACCAAATCCTGGACTGGTAGGGGGTCCGGAGGACTGGGTTGAGAACCCCTGGTCTAAAACAACAGCTATATAGCACTTAGGGTTGGAAAGGTATATTGTAATTCCAAGATGACTTCCTCCATACCTTAGCCTGGTCATATAGAAAAAATAAACTGTTATTGTTATTATAAAGCTAAAGCTAAAGCTAAAAAATCTATTAAACTGATACAGGTAAAAAATAAAATCTTTCAGATAACAAGTACGTTTAACACTTACAAGACACTGCTACAATGTTGATGGCATATATGGGGATTCATTTTATTAGCCATGAAAATTCTTTGAGACTACAAATCAGTTTCCTCCAAATAAATATATTGCTGGAGTCAATTCAAACCACCATATGTATCTGACAAACAAATTCATAAGAATGCTGATTACTGATGAGGAGCTCAATACATCATGAAGTTAACTAAACTCTATTGACATGTGACAAATTTCAACCCTTTGATTGCTAAGAGTGTTGTGAAAGCATTGAGACTATTTGTGGCATCCTTAATGAATTTATTTGATGTTGATATTAAATGTAGACACTGTACCCTTTGTGTTATCTGAGGATTATGTCTAATGGACTGGTCAATCTCTATCTTTCGTCACAAGTTACACAAGACAAATAGTGATTTGTCCATCATCAATCTTTTGATTACAGTCATCCCATTAAGCCATGAGCTAGTGTGTGGTTTAGATAGCAGTGACCATTCACTGCCCAGCATAATTATTTATTTATAAATGCATCAATATATATATATATATATTTATATATATATATATATATATATATATATATATATATATTCAAGCTCAAATTATTTACTCTTTTTGAGAATTTGTACACCACGATTTCCAACAAAAGCACTTATCAGACTATTTTAATGGGATTTAAATAAAAAATGTAAAACGCTCATAGAGGACTGAGTCTAGCATTATCTATAAACTGGATGTGTGCAAATTTCTACATTCAGGTGGAGTTGATACGGAAGATTTTCTCAAATATTTTAACTAATTTAAATGCACACAATTATATATATGTATACATACAGTCATGGGAAAAATAAAGTACAACCATTCTATGATTTTACATATCAAGACACAATAACAATAATCTGTTACTTAGCAGTCTTAAAATTAGGTAAATACAACCTCAGATGAACAACACACAACATATTACATGTGTCATGATTTATTTAACAAAACTAAAGTAAAAATGGAGAGACTATGTGTGAAACACTAAGTGCTAAATATCTCTGGTGCTCAATGCTATACATAAACAAATATAAAATAATTATCGATGTACTCATTGATGGGGAGCAAGAGAAAGGTTTTGCTCAGTCCACAGGGCTCAGGTGGTATGTTTCCCACCAAAGGAATAGGTATCCAGACTCCAGAGGAAAATTAAAGGAACACTATAGTCACCAAAATTACTTTAGCTAAATAAAGCAGTTTTAGTGTATAGATCATTCCCCTGCAATTTCACTGCTCAATTCACTGTCATTTAGGAGTTAAATCACTTTGTTTCTGTTTATGCAGCCCTAGCCACACCTCCCCTGGCTATGATTGACAGAGCCTGCATGAAAATAAAACTGGTTTCACTTTCAAACAGATGTAATTTACCTTAAATAATTGTATCTCAATCTCTAAATTGAAATTACGATATGTTGTTATTTTCTTAGTTATGCATGGCATTTTAACTGTGAATGTCATAATACTGTTAGCTTTTACTGCACTAAAATACACATGTACAGATTTTATGGGGTTTTGGAAATGTACAGGGTTATATATAGGGCTTTCCCCTTTTCAGTTTTTACATATTAAAATTTGACAGTTTGGTTTAATGGGCTTATGTTGACCAGGAATTAAAATTAACCCCATTATGGCATACATTTTCAATAGTATACAACCCAAAGTTTTCCAAATGGGGTATGTTTCTATGTTTTTATGTCCAATCACAAACCCTGGCCAAAGTTAGCATTCATATTTGTAACAAAAAAACTGCCTTTTCACTGATTATATTATCAGCATTATACATTTTACTGCTCTAACTCTAATATGTGTGTTCATCAATGTCTCCTGAGTACATCAGTAACCCCATGTCTAGTTTTTACAGTAATTTGGAAAGTTATAGGGTCACATATAAAGCTTGACCATTTCAGTTTTTACACATTGAAATTTTCCAGATTGGTTATGCTGCCTTTGAGACCATATGGCAGCCAGGGATTGAGAATCCCCCCTAATGGCATACCATTTGAAAAAGTAGACAATCCAATGTTTTCAAAATGGGTAATGTCCAGTATCTTTTAGTAGCCACATAGGCACAAATCCTGGCCAAAGTTAGTGCTCACATCTGTTTCACACAAAAACTGCACTTTCACTGTTATCATTGTCCTGATATGTTTTACTGTTTCAAAGCACTCATATTTGTTTTCAGCAATGTCTCATGAGTACAACAGCACCCTACATGCTACATGCCTACATCTTCTGTACATTGGACAGCAAAGTCTGATCCCATCTGCTGTGAGGTATCAGATAGAACCAGGGGGGCAGACGCAATACTAGACCGAAGAAGGCCCAGGGGTAGAAAGGAATACATCCATCTGGCCAGCAGTCTCCCTTCATGTGGTATCAGGGCAAGGACTCGTCTTTTTTCCACGTGCAATGCATTTGTCGCCAGTCTGGTAATACAGCTTCTGAGCTAGGGAGCGTAGAACTCTCAAATCAGGTGCCAAGATATCCCTTTTATCCTCTTCTCCGTGGACTTAGACAAGGCATTTAACAGATTGCACTGGCCATTTTTATTATTTATCCTACATCATGGGTCTTGGACCCAGCATGATGGTGTCAGTCCAAGCGCTGTATTCAACTGCACATCTAAATAAAACTCTTCTGTCCCTTTGTATCTGTATTTGACAGGCAAACCCCTTTTCCCTTGCTCTTCATTATGATGCTAGAGCCCTCAACTTCATCAATCCACAGTAATCATAATACTACATAATATGCATAATGTGCAGTTAATCTCCTGTTTATGATATTACAGTCCTTATAGACCAATGACACAATGTTTGCAGGACTGACTTTTTTCATTGTTGCACCCCAGCACGAAGATGTTAAAAGGTATAATGCATCTTACTGAGGAGATGCTGATTGGTGCATTGCAGGGATTGCCGTGAGTGCACAGTAAGCCCCCCCATGCTTCTCTATGGAGAAGCATTAAATTGTGCTGAGATCATCCTCTCAGCAAAAGGAGATAGATGTGTCAAGGGATAAAAGGTGATTAAAATATAAAACTGCAGTTAGAAACATGTTAGAGTTTCCCTTTAATAACCACTTTTAAAGAGCAAACGCCTTATAGAATGGGTACTTTGTTGCAGAAAACAGATGAGGAGAATAACAGTGGGCGCAGAGGAGGTGTCAAATTTGACCAACAGACAGCACTGATACTTGCATTAGACATATAGAAGAGGCGCTTATTGCAATAAATATAAAACCAGAAAGCGAGATACTGTGTATAAGCAAACAGAGGTAGTGGGCATTTAAGTGAAGATGAATTGTGTGTTTTTATTGCAATAAAAATATAGAGGCTCCTTATTGCAACAGTCAGAAGGCTTGACTATTTCAGTAAATAAAATGGGACGATACTTGCAGTAAACGTGGAAATCAGGCTTAATATAACAAACATACAGAGAGTATACTTTGCTGGAGTTACATTGAGTATGGACCACAGTAAAAGGCTTTGTGACATCACTTGTTTGCAATGCATTTGTGTTAAACTTAAAGTGCACATCACAAACCACAGAATGATCTGAATAAGACTCTTACTGTTATTAACCCCGAAGGCTTTAGGGCAGAGGAACATGGGTTACACAAACACTGTGGGATTTACCTGTCATGGCAGTTTAAGTTTACCTTAAAAGAGATGATTTTACTCGAGCTAAAAGGATTTCCAATCATTCCTCATTTATATGCCCTGATAGTTTGCTTAATGGCATTTCACAGATAAATAGCTCATTTGTTTCAAAACTCAGGTCATATTTAACTTTTATTTTTTTTTTATGTTCTTTTTTGGAAATATGTTTTAGGAAATTAAAAACTAAAATGACCCTTAATTTTAGTTTTTACTTTTCCTAAAAGATATTTCCAAAAAAGAACATAAAAAAAAGGACGTGTACAAAAATAGCATTAACATTTTATAGAAATTAAAATATTAGAGAAATAAAATAGCAGCATTAACAAGTTTGAGTAAAGCTTTACAAATAATGTATTTGAAATACAGATTATTGGTACATTATTTAGGTGAACAAAAGGTACCAGGATTGTCGTATTTTAGTGTCACAAATGTCCTAGTAGCCTTCTAAACAGGAGAATAAGTATTACAGTACCCTCCTATATACTAAATATATAAAAGTTTTGAAATCTTCCCTATGCCCAGCAATTCAAGTTTCAGGATTCTTTCATTCTAGAGATGTAAGGGTTCTGGAACTGTCTACATCAGGGATGGCAAATAGGCAAGACAAAACCGGACTTTAGTGACTTTATTAAACTTGTGCATTCGGTTTTAAAAGAATCGCCATTCATACAAATTAAGTAAGTTGTCCGAGTTCCATAACTACAAAGCGCCGTATGGTGGTATTACAAAAGAAAATTGCATAGCCAATGGTCGAATATGTACATTTGCTTTGTGATTCTGTGAACCCTCAAAAGAGATGACTGATGGTTAGGGAGCAGGCACTGAATCAACAAATAAAGAAAGAAAGAAAAATAGAATTAATTTACTGATGCGAGAATTCAAGGTGAATTTGAACTGAATTTAACATGTAAGATCACTATTGCTAAACTGGAAAAATTCTATCTCAGTTATGCTTTAATGTTGGCTACTGTGGCCTTAAAGGAAAACTATAGTGTGAGCATTACAAACGTATTCCTTAAACTATAGAGTTAAACTAATTGTTTAGCTCCCCGGCTCCATTCAGATCGCTCTGAAAAGATATTAAACTTACCTTTTTTCCCCTCACCCCATCGGTCTCACTATGGCTGGCCCCACCTGGTTCCATCTCCATGTCTAAGATCATCAAACTAAGGAAAGCATTGGGAAGTTATTGCGCATGCATGGAAATACGCCAAGTTGCGCCAATCAGCATCAGTGTTTACATTAAAAAGCCTGCAGGAACAGGATATAGATCACAGAACCACTACATTAAGCTGCAGTGGACCTGGTGACTATAGTGTCCCTTGAAAATTGAAATACTGTACAATCTGAATTCTCACTTTAACTAAAAATTCTAACAATGTTTCTTTTTCTTCTATTCCATTGCAATGCTTTCCATGACTTTGCCTTTTTCTGAACTGGATTATGATGTTATTTGTTAAATCTTTAATATGCATTTAAAAGAAGACAGTACATCTGAAGAAAAAAATGTTTAAACAAGTTATAGGTTATTTTCAATGTTTTATTTCATGGTGTAAATTCCAGAAAAGCGACAGTTTCCCTTTAAGGAGTTATAAATGCGATCCTTAAGGGTGTAAAATGATTTTTTTTCTCTTATTTTAGGTTTCATTTTATGTAATAACCCTTTGTTTTTCCTTTTTTTAAGATAAAGGCTATGTATTTCTTAAAAGACAAAGACAATTGTTACTTTTTTGCGATATCTTCCTTCAGTGGTTATTTTCCACTTACGGTAATCAGTGATTAAAAGAAAGAAAAAACTCAGCTGTTGGCACACTGCCAAGAGTAAATCTCTGCAGGGGGCAGCGGGGCAACGGTGCCGAGAAGTGCCTGTAGCCGTGCTTCCCTAACACAGAGGATAACCCTAACACATAAACCAATTTAGAACCAAAATAGAGAAAGTCTAAGGTGTACTAAGACACCCCAGGAGGGGAAAGCAGTGGATATAAAAAAACAAACCTTTTTTAAATCATGCGGGTATTAAATGACTTACTACACAACAATTAAAAATGTACAATATATACAATAATACCCAAAGGGAATTAAAGCCTTGACCAATATATACGGGGTAGCCACAAGCTACCAAACATGAAAGGGTAGGCTAGGTACAGCATCATCGATGGTACTAGGAAAATACATGTGGGTAATTCCCTGAAAAGTCCTTTCTAATATTAGAGTATCACCAGATAACTTATAAAACAGGATAGTATGTGCTTATTGAAAGAACAATAAAGTGAATAAGCCCCCAGACAGGGCTAAAAGAAAAAAACCCTTATAGCAGCAAAGGTTACTGGTGCTTAGCGGGGGGGGGGGGGGGAGGGGGGGGAGGGTAAAGAACAGAATGGACGGGAATAAACAAAGAAAGGAGAGTCTCCCTCTTCTCTTATTTCCCCAAAACAAACGAGAGAAATAAAACACAAGAACCCAAAGTCCTAGCCAAACAGGCTGACCCTACATACCTTGGCACCGTGGGAAACCCACTAGTGCCTACCTGAACCAACTGACCCTTGGGTAACTAAAAAGTGCATATTAAATAACAAAAAAGTGCTAACCATGGTGAGTGAACTACACACACATAATGAGGTACAGGGACATCAGCAGCAAAGTTTCAAATTAGAAATTTCAAATTTGAATTTCAAATTTGAAACAAAAATATCTCAATTGAAAGCATAATTGCTTGGAGAAATATTCCAATTCCACCATATAGTCTTTTGAAAGTCACTTTAAATATGACCCCCAGAAAAATCCCACTTTAGTAAATAGCCTGCTGGTGTTTATACATATTATACCGTTTTCTAGTAGGCTTCCCTCTAATACCCCCACCCTATAACTCCTCATGTAGCATTAAAAATAATAATTGTCACTGTTTTGAATATTATAATTTGTAGGCAAAAGAAAGGTTTTTGAAAGTGGTTGTAGTATGCCTAGAATATTCATATATTTTTCACAATTTTATGTCATATACCAAAAGCAGTAAATTCCTCTTTCAAAGCAAAACTAATTCACATTTTGAGTTGGTAATCTAAGCTCATTAAGGATCATGAACAAAAAAAAAATATCCAAATGTATATAATATTAAAGTGACACTATAGGTACCAAATCAACTTTAGCTTAATGAAGCAGTTTTGGTGTATAGATCATGCCACTGCAGTCTCACTGTTCAATTCTCTGCCATTTAGAAATTATTTCACTTTGGTTTCTGTTTATGCAGCCCTAGCCACACCTCCACCGACTGACACAGCCTGCATGAAAACAAAATAGTTTCATTTTTAATCAGATGTAACTTACTACAAAAGGTTTTTATCTCCTGCTCTGTAAAAAAAAAAAACTGTAAATTGAACTAAACCATGCAGGTCTAGAAAGCTATTAACAGTGCAGGAGATAAGACATTCTAAATTAGACAGAATTGGCAAAAAAGAAAATGCAATAATTAGATGACTGTTACAGGAAGTGTTTAAGAAGGCTGTGCAAGTCACATGCATGGAGGTAGGACTAGGGCAACATAAAGTGATTTAACTCCTAAATGACAGTGAATTGAGCAGTGAAACTGCAGGGGCATGATCTTTACACCAAAACTGTTTCATGAAGCTAAAGTTGTTTGGGTGATTATAGTGTCCATTTAAAAAAATAGACTCCCAGTGATTTTTACCTATAGACTTTTGATGCTTCTCGAGCTGTCATTTTATTATCGTTCTCTTTCAAAGGTTCCTGTAATATTTGGGGGGTGATGGTGACGGTGGTGGGGGATGTAGCTGAGGGTGGTGGGGGTGAGGCTGAAGGTGGTGGGGGGTGATGGTGAGGGTGGTGGGGGGTGATGGTGGTGAAGCTGAGGGTGGTGGGGGGTGAGGCTGAGGGTGGTGATGGTGATGGTTGGTGATGGTGGTGGGGGGTGATGTTGATGGTGGTTGGGGTGAAGCTGATGGTGTTGGTGGGTGTAGCTGAGGGTGGTGGGGGTGAGGCTGAGGGTGGTGGGGGTGATGGTGGGGAGGGGTGATGGTGAGGGTGGTGGGGGGGATGGTGGGGGTGGTGAGGATGAGGGTGGTGATGGTGGGTGATGGTGGTGGGGGGTGAGGCTGAGGGTGGTGTGATGGTGGTGGGGGTGAGGCTGAGGGTGGTGGGGGGTGAGGCTGAGGGGGGTGATGCTGAGGGGGGTGAGGGGGTGATGCTGAGGGTGGTGGGGGGAGTGATGCTGAGGGTGGTGATGTTGAGGGTGGTGGTGGGTGGTGAAGCTGAGGGTGGTGAGGGGTGATGCTGAGGGTGGTGGGAGGTGAGGCTGAGGGTGGTGGGGGGTTATGGGGGATGGTGAGGCTGAGGGTGAAGGGGTAATGGTGAGGGTGGTGGGGTGAGGCTGAGGGTGGGGAGGGGTGATGGTGAGGGTGGTGGGGGTGATATAGTGCAGTCACTAGGTGGTTGTGTTATTCTAAAACATGAAGTCAATACATTTTCTATAGACTTATCAACAATCTTGTACTATTTTTATGTTTGAGTTTTGTTTTGATTCTTTTTGCTGATCCCTAGTTGATCAATAAAAGTTAGTCCCACACCTTTTTTTTTTCATTCTGCACTGTTCTGCCTTCTCTGGTTCTTTCATGTTTATCACTCATAATTATTGTAAGTGATTGACTTATTACTATTATTTATATAACACCAATAGCACTTATACCATTTCAATTATAGAAAATGATATTTGAAAGCCCTGCTCCACAGGCTTAAAATCTACGAGGGTTTGAGGTAGGTATCATTTGGTGTCTTGCCCAAGAACACTTACTGGTAAGGTGGTCTGACTGGGATTTGAATTTGGTTCTAAGGCACTGACGTTACCACTGCTCTAACAAGCTGATACTTGAGTCTACATCTCTATAGAAGGCAAAATACTTATTGCTAGCACTTAAGCTGCATTAATAATTATTTTTGCTTTACAGACTCAAACAAAAAAGATGAAATAGAAGAAAATACTAAACTTGTGCACAAATGTGTTTCAGCTGATATGTATATGGCCGTAATTTATCTGTGGAGCTTTCTTGATACCTGTTGGGTTGCTGCAGCCTCCTTGCATCATTTTAGACACAGATATTAAATACTTGTGTCATACAAGTGTCAATATCGGCATGTACACCCGCACATCTGCTAACCTGTATCATTCTGGCATGCTGTTTGCTCCAATCCTATGTGTGTTTATGGCGTTGAGACATTCTGAGTCATTTTCTGACACAGACCCACCTGCATCATTCCTGTGACATCACCTACACACATTTATGTATCAAAGTAATGATGCAGGTGGGTCTGCTTCAGGAATTATGCATTACTTTTCAGCAAAAGGAATAAACGAAGGCAAAACTCCAATAGTAAGGATGGTATATTTGTTGATAGGCGAAGCACCCCATGGAAAGTGTGACGTTTCAGCTCAGTGGAGCCTTAATCATGCCTGATTAAGTCTCCGCTGAGCCGAACCACCATGGTGTGCTTCACCTATCAATACATTTTACGATCCTTACTATTTAAATGTTGTCTGCGTTTATTCTTTTTGAAGACTTTACTGGTGGGTCCAGCGATGTCCACCTGACACGGAGCACCTCCTCGGTATCAGTGTGCAGGCGTTCTTTGTTTTGTGCATTACTTTTCAGCATCGTAAGTAGTTGCAGAATTACAGTGAGCTGCAACCAAAATAACATCAGCATGGCTTGTGGGTGTATGGACCTATATTGATGCTGGTATGATGTAGGTATGGAGAATCTGCATCACGATTGATGCAAGAGGCATGCAGCAACCCAACTAGTATCGTGGCAGGATTCTAAATCAATGAATAGGACTCCACAGGTAACTCCTGCACTGATCAATTGGTTCAGGTGCAGATTAAAATGAACTTGATTTGTTCATACAAGCTGAAACACATTTGGCACAATTCTAGAAAAAAACAGCTGTTAACGTGCGCTTTTCACCCTAAGAGAGAATAAGTCAAAGTGAGTACAATTTTATTTTACCATAACTAGTCCAAATGAATGCAATTCTTCACCAACACTGAGTCATTATGTTTTTTACATACTAATGAGTGAAAACCTTTTGGTTTGAATTACTACAATTCTTTATCACTTATTTATTAGATTTTTCACATACTCTTTTTTCAAGTACACATTTGTGAAAAATAGTGCATTAATCTAATTTAGACAGCATGCCAAATGGCACACTACGTAGCATGAAAATGTAAATAGGGAAACCTAAAAAGAGAGGTTCAGGTCATAGCATAACCAATAACTTGCAAAAGTACCCAAATTAAAAAGTCACATAAATGAAAATTGCTTACAGAATACCAGTCTCTGTGAGCTTGAGCCACCTGATGTCTTGCTAGTGCAATCATAGGATTTAAGAACCCAAAATGCCACTACATGAGCCCTTTATTAAAACAACATGTAATGCATCACATACATTAAAGGTCAGGTGATGGCTGGTCCATGGGCTAACTGTATAACTCCTTACCATTTCTACAAAGGACCACTCACTGTCCTCTGCATAATCCGATAGTAAACGACTACGGGGGGGGGGGGGGGGGGGGATCTTGTGGGCACCAAGACCATAAAACATAAAGCATTAAACAATGATATTAGATTCGCAAAGTAAAAACTCTTCTCTAATATAAACATTTAAGTAAGATACCCTATAGCGTCCATTGAATAGTGTTCTGGTAAATAGTATTGCAATATGTATTTTTTTTATTTTTTTTATTTAGCTGGATGATATGGGAAACATGCAAAGAACAATCCATTCAGCCTCATATAATGCCTGTGGTTTTGAGAGTGATTAGTAAAATTTTACAAGGGCTTTTCTGTGATCAGTAAACACATTTGTAATTGTAAACATAAGGTCTTTCATATAATCCACATTATTTTGTGTTATTACTGCCCCTTTCATTGGTATAAAGATCGAGGTTAACTAGATAATTATCTGTTATTTAGGGAAATCAACAAGTCTGAGCCCTGAGTGGACGACCTGAGCTTTGTGGCTGTACCATTGTACCTATGCACCATTTGCACAATAAACATATATCAGCCATGTGGTGTTTTAACCTTTAGCCAAATTTATGGTATTAATGGATTATGTTGCCACAAATTAAGGAATAATTTGACAACCTTCGCCTCGACCCGCTTTGACCCCCAACTACAACTCAGCAGATACAAGTACAAACATTACACAAATTATTTAAATGGCAATTCATATCCAATGTAACTAAGAAAAATGTACTTTCTACTTTCTAATTTGACTATCTTATAGGTGTTTTGATCACAATTTATTTTATTCTTTATTTTCAATTTATATTACTTAAAACTAAGTAGTATAAAATAATTAAAATATAATATAAATATATGAAGCATGTTCACTGAAGGTACCAGGAGTTTCCCCATACATGGACATTTATAGAACAATAATCTGGAAAGGAAAATTGGGGGGGGGGGGGGGGGGGAGGGGGAGGAATTGGGTAAACCCACCCCCCCTGCTAATTTTCTTTTTTCTTCAGTGTAGTGGGACTCTTTAATAGGTAAAATGATGGGATGGAAACAGTCTGTGTGTCTGTGTGTGTGTGGTGGGGACATTGAAACAAAACGAAAAACTGGCAATGACACACATGGGAAATTGCCATAGTAGAGGGCAACACAAGAGGCTGGCATAGAAACAAACATAACTTTACGCTTCACCCATAACTCCTGTTATGTCCTTAAATATTCCATTCAGAAAAATAACCAGGTCATCAGGTTAAGATGTATCTACCTCTCTCTATCTGATTATATGTATAAAATGTGATAAAAGAGTTAAACATTATCATTCAGTTACTTGCTTTCACCCCTGAATGCTATAAAATAATAAATCTCTCACTCTAAAGGTATTGTCTTTGATCTATAGAATCCTGTTCTTGATTGGTTTCACAAAAATGTCCTGAAGCAATTTAACAATGTCTTCTGCTCTATAATTAGATGTTTCACGATTTTCATGATTTTTAAAAAAAATAAGAATAAATGATGCCTATATTTTGCCCGAGGATGAGACTGGAAGGATTATTTGTCTTTATCTGCTTTTTCAGCATTATGCTTTATACTTGAGTAAGCATATTAGAAAATAACACATTTCTTTATTAAAAATATATAAAAAAAAAAGTAAAAATCCAGAACATATAATTCAATCATAAACATGATTATATAACTATTTTAAGATTTAAAAAAATTCTATAAGACTGTGGAAAGAATCCTTATTTAAAAGCTGACTTTATAATAGATTTGCACATTTGGTTCTAAGCAAATTGTTATTTGTGCAACTTTTAGTAGACTTGTGGTTTGTCCAAAATCTAAAATGCTGTGTAAATGAATAAAAAAAAAAAAACAACCAAAGAGGACAATGCACAAAACTATTTCTTTTGATTTGTGATTCTGAGTTCCAAAACAAAAATACTGATGTTTAAGGGAAAGCCAGTAAATGGTGCTTTTATTCCCAGATCAATAGAGGGGAGAAAAGAGGCGCAATAAAATAATCTACTTTTCTATATTATGTTTAATGAATATATAAATATAGATTTTTTTCACTCTGTAGGTTACTTATTCATACCAATTGGTGTACTGCTCTTTCGGGAGAACCTGCCTTTCTCAAGTCTGAAGCATTTCTGAGCAAGACACATAGAATTCAGAGTTGAGTTGTGATACAGGGGTTAAAGCAACATGAGTGCAGATAAGACATAGGTTTGATAGAAAATAGACACCATTCTTTCAGAGGGTAGTAAATATCTTTCTGAAGATCAGAGTGAGAGGCAGGGGCGGACTGACACCTCACAGGGCCCTCGGGCAGTGGGTGATCAAGGGCCCGCCCTCCTGGTTTTCTGGCCCCCTGCTACTCTTCTCCCCCTTCTTTCTGCCGCTTTTACACATATATTATGTGTAGGCTGCCCAGCACACAGAATGGCTGTGTGAGAGCCACACATACCTGACTCCCACATCTGAAATGCCCCCCCCCCCCCCCCCAAAAAAAATGGCCAGATTTACTTTTAAGGGGTTAATCCAACCAAAACAGTGTTTTAATAAACACTGTTTTTAGATGGAGTAACCCTTGCTGGGGTGCCTCCCTAGCAATTAAAATAAAGAAATACAGGGAGTGCAGAATTATTAGGCAAATGAGTATTTTGACCACATCATCCTCTTTATGCATGTTGTCTTACTCCAAGCTGTATAGGCTCGAAAGCCTACTACCAATTAAGCATATTAGGTGATGTGCATCTCTGTAATGAGAAGGGGTGTGGTCTAATGACATCAACACCCTATATCAGGTGTGCATAATTATTAGGCAACTTCCTTTCCTTTGGCAAAATGGGTCAAAAGAAGGACTTGACAGGCTCAGAAAAGTCAAAAATAGTGAGATATCTTGCAGAGGGATGCAGCACTCTTAAAATTGCAAAGCTTCTGAAGCGTGATCATCGAACAATCAAGCGTTTCATTCAAAATAGTCAACAGGGTCACAAGAAGCGTGTGGAAAAACCAAGGCGCAAAATAACTGCCCATGAACTGAGAAAAGTCAAGTGTGCAGCTGCCAAGATGCCACTTGCCACCAGTTTGGCCATATTTCAGAGCTGAAACATCACTGGAGTGCCCAAAAGCACAAGGTGTGCAATACTCAGAGACATGGCCAAGGTAAGAAAGGCTGAAAGACGACCACCACTGAACAAGACACACAAGCTGAAACGTCAAGACTGGGCCAAGAAATATCTCAAGACTGATTTTTCTAAGGTTTTATGGACTGATGAAATGAGAGTGAGTCTTGATGGGCCAGATGGATGGGCCCGTGGCTGGATTGGTAAAGGGCAGAGAGCTCCAGTCCGACTCAGACGCCAGCAAGGTGGAGGTGGAGTACTGGCTTGGGCTGGTATCATCAAAGATGAGCTTGTGGGGGCTTTTTGGGTTGAGGATGGAGTCAAGCTCAACTCCCAGTCCTACTGCCAGTTTCTGGAAGACACCTTCTTCAAGCAGGAAGAAGTCTGCATCCTTCAAGAAAAACATGATTTTCCTGCAGGACAATGGTCCATCACACGCGTCCAAGTACTCCACAGCGTGGCTGGCAAGAAAGGGTATAAAAGAAGAAAATCTAATGACATGGCCTCCTTGTTCACCTGATCTGAACCCCATTGAGAATCTGTGGTCCATCATCAAATGTGAGATTTACAAGGAGGGAAAACAGTACACCTCTCTGAACAGTGTCTGGGAGGCTGTGGTTGCTTCTGCACGCAATGTTGATGGTGAACAGATCAAAACACTGACAGAATCCATGGATGGCAGGCTTTTGAGTGTCCTTGCAAAGAAAGGTGGCTATATTGGTCACTGATTTGTTTTTGTTTTGTTTTTGAATGTCAGAAATGTATATTTGTGAATGTTGAGATGTTATATTGGTTTCACTGGTAAAAATAAATAATTGAAATGGGTATATATTTGTTTTTTGTTAAGTTGCCTAATAATTATGCACAGTAATAGCCACCTGCACACACAGATATCCCCCTAAAATAGCTAAAACTAAAAACAAACTAAAAACTACTTCCAAAAATATTCAGCTTTGATATTAATGAGTTTTTTGGGTTCATTGAGAACATGGTTGTTGTTCAATAATAAAATTAATCCTCAAAAATACAACTTGCCTAATAATTCTGCACTCCCTGTAAAGCAAATTTAATTACACACTTCCACTGATTTTGCTTAGGACATCACATGCAGCATCCCCCACATGTACAACCTTACAACTGTGCCACATGTGTGAGTCTACTTGTGGGGTTGCATGTGTGGGGATGTTGCTAGTGATGTTGTGTTCCTGTATGTCGAAGTGTTGTGTTAGATTAATCGTTTCTCTTGTTTTACCTATTGTACAGCGCTGCAGAATATGTTGGGGGCTGAGGTGGGAGCAGAGGTGGGTACTGGGGGCTGAGGTGGGTACAGGGGGGCTGATGTGGGTACGGGGGGGCTGATGTGGGTACAGGGGGACTGAGGTGGGAGCAGAGGTGGGTACAGGGGGGCTGATGTGGGTACTGGGGGCTGAGGTGGGTGCAGAGGTGGATACTGGGGGCTAAGGGGCTGAGTTGGGTACAGGGGAGCAGAGGTGGGTACTGGGGGCTTATGTGGGTACAGGGGGGCTGAGGTGGATGCAGAGGTGGGTACAGGGGGGCAGATGTGGGTACTGGGTGGGTTGAGGTGGGAGCACAGGTGGGTAATGGGGGCTGAGGTGGGTACAGGGGTGCTGAGGTGGGAGCAGAGGTGGGTACAGGGGGCTGAGGTGGTTACAGGGGGGCTTAGGTGGGAGCAGAGGTGGGTACCGAGGGCTAAGGTGGGTACCGGGGGCTGAGGTGGTTACAGGGGGGCTGAGGTGGGTACAGGGGGGCTGAGGTGGGCACAGGGGGCTGAGGTGTTTACAGGGGGGCTGAGGTGGTTACAGGGGGGCTGGGGTGGGAGCAGAGGTGGGTACAGGGGGCTGAGGTGGGCACAAGGGGGCTGAGGTGGTTACAGGGGGGCTGAGGTGGGCACAGGGGGGCTGAGGTGGGAGCAGAGGTGGGTACTGGGGGCTGTGGTGGGCACAGGGGGCTGATGTGGGTACTGAGGGCTGAGGTGGGAGCACAGGTGGGTACAGGGGGGCTGAGGTGGGCACAGGGGGGCTGAGGTGGTTACAGGGGGGCTGAGGTGGGCACAGGGGGGCTGAGGTGGGAGCAGAGGTGGGTACTGGGGGGCTGAGGTGGGCACAGGGGGGCTGATGTGGGTACTGGGGGGCTGAGGTGGGTACTGGGGGCTGAGGTGGGTACAGGGGGGCTGAGGTGGGTACAGGGGGGCTCAGATGGGAGCACAGGTGGGTACTGGGCACTGAGGTGGGTACAGTGGGGCTGAGGTGGGTACAGGGGGGCTGAGGTGGTTACAGGGGGGCACAGGTGGTTACAGGGGGGCTCAGGTGGGAGCACAGGTGGGTCCTGGGCACTGATGTGGGTACAGTGGGGCTGAGGTGGGTAATGGGGGGCTTAGGTTAGAGCAGAGGTGGGTACTGGGGGCTGAGGTGGGTACAGGGGGGCAGAGGTGGGTACTGGGGGCTGAGGTGGGTACAGGGGGGCTGAGGTGGGAGCACAGGTGTGTACTGGGCACTGAGGTGGGTACAGTGGGATTAGAGGTGGGTACTGGGGCTGAGGTGGGTACAGGGGGTCTGATGTGGGCACTGAGGTGGGTACAGGGGGGCTGAGGTGGGTGCTGAGCTGAATTAAAATTATAAGAAGCTTACCTGTGCTGTCTGCCAGGCTGCTGCAGCTCCATATCTTCCGGCTGCTCTTCAGGCAGGGCAAGAAGTGATGTCACTTCCTAGCCCCACCTCTTCCTCCTCACACAGCACCGCAAGGCTGGAGACCTGGCAGCCAGCACTGAATACTCACTGCCAGGTCTCCCTGAGAGAGGGGACACGGGTGAGGGAGGAAGGGAGTAAACTACAGAGTGAAATGCTGCAGGGGCCCTGCAGCATATCACTGGAATAACAGAGAAATCATGTTGTTCTGGCTGAAGAGATCTCTGATCTCCTCAGTCAGATCATGTCTGTGCTGCCGGGCCCCTGACTGCCTTGGGCCCTCGGTCCATGACCGATCTGCCCGACCTGTCAGTCCGCCCCTGGTGAGAGGGGAGAGGGAGAAAAAGAACAAGCAGACAGTGCAGAAGATGGTAAATTTATGCATACACACACACACACACACACACATATATATATATATATATATATATATATATATAAGAATGTATACGCAAACACATAAACAAAGGAACACATATACATACACACACATAAACACATATACATACATGCATGCACATGAACTCATATACACAAATATAAATGCACAGTCACATATATAGCATACATGCATAGGAGTATGGGAAAGCATAGGTCTACACATAGTTCTTTGTATATTGATAGAATAAACATATTGGAATGCATACATATGACAGAACAGCAAGATAATGTGGGGGAGTGTTCATGTAAAGTGTTGGTGGTGGAACAGGAAACTCAAATAAATATTTAGTCCTCTATTCTTGATGTTAAACAATTTGATCATTCTGCCTTCAAAAGTTTTTCTTTCTTGGGTATTTTTAAAACCCCCTTTCTGTACTTAGATTTTTAGGTGGCCAGGCTGGGTAAAGTGGTGTCCCACAGGAGTGCAGTGCAATTCTTCTTTGTGGTGTTTAATGGAGTGTCTGTGCATAGTCATTCTGCCTTTTAATTGCAGGTAGTTTTCCCCAATGTAGCATCCTAGGTGGCATTTGAAACCACCCAGCAATTAAATGGCAGAATGAATAAGCACAGATACTCCATTAAACACCACAAAGAAGGACTGACATTTAGCGTCTTCATGCTATACATCAGGATGCTAAACACTTCCCACAGAGATGCATTGATCTAATGTATCTCTACGAGGAGATGCTGATTGACACAGTGTAACAATTGCTGAGCATTCTCACTAGCCACTCAATGCCTTCCTGTAAGGAAGTATTGGATTGGCTGAGATCATCTGTAATGATGATCTCAGCCAAGGGAGAAGTTGCAGCAAGGCTGGTGCCAGGGAATAAAGGTGAGCAGAGGCATTAATTTCATTTATTTAGGATTGACACGAATGTAAATAGATAGGAAAACACTCTAATGTTAGTAATACATGTTTAAAATAAATGGCACTAGAGGTGTTTAATGGGAAGGGGAAGGGCATTCTATAGACGCTGCCTTATAAAAGTTTAGGTTTGAGTGTGAGCAGGGAACAAGTGCAAGTTTATTGCAGGGTCAAGGTGGGACATACTTATTTGTCAGCAGCAGTTTTCATTATGGATTTAACTGGGGAATCTGGAAATTAGTAAGAGGAATTAGCAGTGAGTTAGACAAGTTAGACAAGGGATACAGTCATAGTGCAGATGAGCATTACTAGAGGCTACGTACATTTAAGAAATTGATCATTCATTTAGTTAGAAATATCAGAACGGCAGCTACTATACAAAAACTGTGTCAAGACTAAAAATAAGTAGGGAAATAGGGCAGCAGTAGTATTGCTATTATTACAGGGTGTTTAGGTAAAGGTTGGACTTATATGATGGCAGTTATTGTAACGAGCATAAAGTTCGAACTAAAGATAAATGGTGGATCTAGAGCAGAAGGAACGAGAAAAAAGAAGTGCAAGGCAATATGCGGACGTGGGGCAGGAGGACAGATGAAGAGCAGTGAGCTTAAAGTAGAAGGTAGATGGGGTAGAGGGAAATCTGAGTGGGGGGGGGGGGAGACCATGTTAAAATCTTTTGCCTCAATATAGTGATGTTTTCTGTTGATTGCTCTGCTAAGCTTCAAGCTCTAAGGTTATTGGGAGGAATGTGGAGAAAGTAGGAAGTTATCAGGAAATTTAAGTAGTTGTGTAGAAAATAACTAAGCTGTAGGAAGTTGTCATAAAGTTATAGCGAGGTAACATAGGTGTAGTGTAATGCAAAATGTTTTACATTTTTAGAACATGAAATAGACCGGAAACAAAAATGTGCTGAAATATTCCTTTAATAGGTGTTTAGCTGAATTATTAGTGAAAAGTGTCAATTCACATTTGGAGAAGATTGCATTAGTACCCTTTTTTTGTAGGTGCTCTATCACTTACTAACATAAAACCATCTTCACAAAATGTGATATTCTCAAATAATGTGCATGTAACAAATATACCATACAAAGAGTGCAGTATTTCCCAAAATCATACAGTATACAGTGATGGAAAAAAGTATTTGATCCCCTGCTGATTTTGAATGTTTGCCCACTGACAAAGAAATGATCTGTCTATAAGTTTGATGGTAGGTGTATTTTAACAGTGAGAGACAGAATAACAAAAAACAAAAATCGAAAAAAACGCATTTCAAAAAAGTTATAAATTGAATCATAGCATGTCATGTAAACACTACATTTTTTGTGAAAAGACAGTGTTTACAGCAAAAAGCCTGCAGGGAATGATTCTACTCACCAGAACAAATACAATAAGCTGTAGTTGCTCCGGTGACCATAGTGTCCCTTTAAAGTTTCTGAATCTGCATCACTTGCACTCAAACCCACAATCAGAAGACTATAATTCTGGTCTATGGATGCTTTTCTTTATCCCGTTTAGGAATATGTAGTTTATCCCCTCATTGCAGTTCCATTCTTAAGTCCTATTTTAATGTCACTCATCCAGCAGCTTATCATAAACTAGTCTAGGCTAATAATTAGAAAGACAGGGAGAAGGGGGCCCCTACAGCAGGAATAGGCAACCTTGAGCACTCCAGATCTGGCGGGCTACTTCTCCCATAATAAGCGTACGCCATAATGCTGGCAAAGAATAATGGGAAATGTAGTCCTCAACACCTGGAGTGCAGGGAGTTGACAAGCCATGCCCTACACTATAACCATTGTGGTGCTGCAAATCTAGTGTGTCATAGAGCCTTTGTATGGATGTAGTAGTAGTATTACGTGGGATGAAGAAGTGGAATACCAGCCCTTATAGATGAGTAAATGACTTTTGGGTTAGAAAAAGAAAAATTGCTCAAAAATAGCTTTATAACAAAAATCTAAAAAAATAAGAGTAATCTTAAAAGTTAAAGGGAAACTCCAGTGCCAGGAAAACAATCAGTTTTCCTGGCACTGCAGGTCCCCTCTCCCTCCCACCTCCCAATCCCTGGTTGCTGAAGGGGTGAAAAAAAAAAAGGTCACCTACCAGAGGCAGCAACATGTCCCACGTCGCTGCTTCTTCCTCCGCAGCCGCTCCTCCTCTGCATTACATCGGACGGTGGTCGAAATTGATCCCGCCGGCCGGGGAGACCTAATGCACATGCCCGGCAATGAGGCGCATGCGAATTAGAGCTCCCCATAGGAAAGCATTGAACATGCTTTTCAATGCTTTCCTATGGAGAATTGAGCAACGCTGGAGGTCCTCACAGTAGACAGCCACTAGAGGTGGAGTTAACCCTGCAAGGTAATTATTGCAGTTTATAAAAAACTGCAATAATTACAGTTGCAGGGTTAAGGGTAGTGGGAGTTGGCACCCAGACCACTCCAATGGGCAGAAGTGGTCTGGGTGCCTGGAGTGTCCCTTTAAATATTCATTAAATAATAACTGTAATAACTCTTTGCCAATTCTTAGACAATTTAACTTGATGTTTTTATAATATATATATTTTATAATATGGAAACATTTTAAATTTTTTTCTTATTAGCTTATTCAGATCTAAGCACTATTTAGTACCCCAAAAGTGTTGTCCATAGAGATTTCTCCAGTTTAACAAGTTAAAGTTGCAGCAATTAATCAGTGTATTCAGACGTCTTCAAGAGTTTAGCTCTTACTTGAATGCCCATTTATTATTGAGGTATTGTTAGATTAAGAGTTTGGATTCACCATGCATGTGGCTTTTTCAGGTATATGTATTAACCTAAAGTGTAATATCACCAGTTAATTAGGCACACTGGGAGGTAGTTGGTGGATTTTGTGTGTACTATACATAGTTACATAGTTACATAGCTGAAAAGAGACTTGCGTCCATCAAGTTCAGCCTTCCTCACATTTGTTTTTTGCTGTTGATCCAAAAGAAGGCAAAAAAAACTGTTTGAAGCACAATTTTGCAACAAGCTAGGAACAAAATTCTTCTTGACCCCAGAATGGCAGTCAGATTTATCCTTGGATCAAGCAGTTATTACCCTACATTGAAAGATTATATGCTTGAATATTCTGTTTTTGCAAGTATGCATCCAGTAGCTGTTTGAACATCTGTATGGACTCTGATAAAACCACCTCTTCAGGCAGAGAATTCCACATCCTGATTGTTCTTACAGTAAAAAAAAAACTTTCCTTTGCCTTAGACGAAATCTTCTTTCTTCCAGTCTAAACGCATGGCCTCGTGTCCTATGTAAAGTCCGGTTTGTGAATAGATTTCCACACAATGGTTTGTATTGGCCCCGAATATATTTGTATAATTTTATCATATCCCCTCTCAGGCAACGTTTTTCTAAACTAAATAGGTTTAAATGTGTTAACCTTTCTTCATAGCTATTGATTTATGTTGACTGTGAATTCTTCCAGAGAGATAGATGGACATATATACAGTGGTACCTCGGTTTACGAATTTAATGCGTTCTCTGGGACGTTTTGTATTGCGGAAAATTCGTAAACAGAAATGTGGTTACCCATAGGGATGCATTGAAAAACAATGAATCCGTTCCGGAGGTCAGAAAAAAGTCAAAATGAGCTGGCATTGAAACCAACCCACAATGCAGAACACACAGTAAAAGGCATGCAAATGACAAAGCTCAGCTCCCTACCTTTCCACCGCTTGAGAAATGCACGCAAATAGTTCCAAAACCGCTGCAAAACATCTCCAGAATGGCTCCAAAACTCCATGCAAAAACCGCTCCAACACCTCCACACTCGACGCCGCGTGCTTCCCACAGGCTTCAGCATGCACGGGGGCAGCGCTATAAACCTCCACGGTGCAGTGCATCCTGGTGAAACTTGCTTCGGATTGTTAAAAAAATTCATAAACTGAGGCATTATTCTCAATGGATTTTCATTTGTAAACTGAAAATTATGTTAACAGAGGCGTTTGTCAACTGAGGTACCACTGTATAGAGAAATAGAGAGACAGATGGACAGATAAGAAAAGAGATAGAGATACAGTGACAGACATACAATGTTCCATTTACTTTTGTACATTCATAATAGTGTTTTTATTTTCTGAAACAGTTAATGGATTAAGTATAAACTGACAAGTTTGTTCTGTTCTAAGCCTGGCTTCTTACTGAACAAAACATGTTATTGTGATGAAATACTTAACAATCTGTCACAACATAATGGAAAGTTCTGTCATAAGGGATCGCCCTTGCTCTTGGCTTTCTACATGTTAAGTAGCACATGAGCATTAAGGTGCCATTCTGTAAATTCCTTAACTTTTGAAAGCTACTTCACGGTATGCAAAGACAGAGGTCATGAAAACTAACAGAGAGGTGCTTCTCAGTACCTTATTATTTTTGGAATGCTTGACCTTAACTTGAATTCATTGGTAAATCAGTTGGGTTTGAAGTTATACTGGCACAACAAACTGTTGTGTTCTGAATTCTCGTTTAACATGTAAATAAAATGCAACTATCATTATTTGTGTCTACAAAGTAGAGGTCAATGGGCTACAGAGCAGTGAAATGGAAAAGAGAGTCCAATTTGTGCGTAGAAGGAAACATATATCATAGATATTTAGTCTATCAACAGGACTACTCATTGGGTCCTTCTTCGAGTCTTGAAGTAATACTGTACTGACTGTGTTCAGTGCTCCAATATGTTGTCTGTATATGCATTTTAAAAATACGAGTATTAAAATGGACAATACGTTTTAAATAAAACCTGTAAAGAGAACAGTTGTAACAGGACTGGGTGACTACTGGACCACAGGTACCCATTTTCTAATTTGAGTAAATGCACAGATCTGTTTGCCCAGCTCCTTCTAGGGCAAGTTGTGTCATATCACATCACTTCAATGTGGAATATAAGAATATCCTTCGTTCTTTTCCTTCCACCACTAGATCACAATAGACCTAGGCTACTATAGTTGTTTCCCAAAGCAAATAAAGGTTGGCCCCTGTTGAGGGGCATGTAAGATTCTCTAACAAAGGAGGAGGCTCCATCAATGTAAATGTATTTTGTTAAGCACCTGGTAAAGACATTACAAGGTTATGTTTGTATGAACTACTTGAATCTAATTTTACTAGATATTGGCTGAAAATATTTTCAATAAAACAAAAGTGTACTTTCCCAAACAAGCCATTTTTTGTTCATCTGTATTGGCTCACATCCATCCAAAATTACAAAATATATCTTTGCAACACTCTACATTAAACGGAGTGATTTCATACATCAATTAATCAGCAAGCTTTATCAACCAGAGAAAATTCTTCAGCATGAGAATTCCTTTCAAAATGACTTCATTCTAACACCTGCTAGGTTTATTTTGAGGAACTATGAATGATTTTTTTTAAAGAAAAAACCTCCGCCCTTCACTTTGCCAAGAGAAGATTAGTGACAGAATATACAAACGCTCGCTTTTCGTTCAGTGCCTGGAGCACATAACGTTCCATTAATCCACCTACAATTTTTATTTGTTTACCAAGCTTAAAAGGTAAAGACATTGGCTTTATCTACTTCTAAAGAAACATTTCAGGGTAATCCAGAAACCAGGAATATGTGTCTATAGCACATCTTTACATACAGTAGTCAGAACCGTACATGGTCCATTATCATATTATAATATATGATCAAAAATACAGATTTAGCCTAAAGGGTATAACTTATAAAGAAAAATATCTGAGAAAAAAAAAGAAAAAGCTTGTTAAAAGACAATTTTAAGATTAAAACAAAAAAAATAGTAAGATTCTGTACTTGTCTTTAGCTATATTACCATTGTGGGGACGGTTTAGTTAATAGTTATACTAATTAAATTATTAAAATCCTTTACATAAATAAATAGAGTCTTAATTTCTGTCAACTTGGTTTTTTTTTTTAAGTTAAAATATCTGAACTATTAAATCTGATATTAATTTTAAAGATTGAAAATGAATGAGCACTAAATTACAATAATAAGGTTCTAAACATAAAATCCTAAAAAAGTGTAACAAAGAGGATAACTAAAATATCCAAAGAATATCAGAAGGAAAGCTAAATAACTAAGTGGTCTGATTGGCTGCTTGGAGTGTCCATCCAATCAGAACACAGTTGGAGTTTAATCTGGTCAGTAACGGGAAAACAGAATAAAACAATGGCAACACCCAGTCAACTGTTAATGTACGTTTTTGCATTACTGTTCTCCGTTTCATTTAAAGAAATAAGCTTACAATTAGTAGCATTAAAACGTTATCTCCAGAGGGTTTTCTCAGTGAGTATTTTGCACACTTGTTTTTGTTTTAAAAATTACTGAAAATTCACATATAAAAATATCCTGTGTGTGTAATCTAAATACTAAAACCCTTTTGTACATGTACAAAAAGAAAAGTCCTGCACGGCAGCAATGACTACAGTACACATCAGCTCCAATACATATAGTAAAAACCAAAGAAAAAGTTACCTGCGCTCTCTCCTTAATCCCTATGTATATTTAGACAAATAGAGGTCATTTAGTTACTCCAATGGCCACTGGAGGGAATGCCCACCTGCCCACCTGCCCACCTGCCAACGTCAAGGCAGACCCCCCTAGACGGGTCCTACTCTGACCCTTCACCTTGCTTCCTTGAGCTTCTGGCAAAGATATCTCTAATGAGACGGAAAGGGGTATTTTTTTATATACACCCCTATATACTTTAACCCTTAATAGGGAACACATGGACTTTTGTATATGTGACACATTTTAAATAGCAAGTACACTTCTAAAACGCATTCTATTTGCATACAGCGTGTTTGATCAAGAACTGCTGATAAATTGAAGACAAAATCTCTTAGTTTTGTCGCCCCCCTCCCAAAAAAAACAAAAAAAAACTAAAAGTTTTACTATTTTAACTATTATATGATTAAAGGGAAAACAAGATTTGTATAAACATATTTTAAAAGGCGCACTATAATGTGCTGGAACACCAGATTTACTTTTCAAACAGTGCCAGTCATGTTCAGCTTAAAGAAAGCAGCCGGAATCCATAGATGACAGCTGTACAAGAGGTCAGCAGATTTATGATAATCTAATCCAAAATGTGACCCACATCTCCTACTAATAGCCACAGAGGAAGCTGGAAATCCTTTCTTAATGTTTTTGGATGTACCAAAACTGTATTTAGAAACCACCTGCGGTGCATTATTCATGTATAATGGAAGAAAATTAGGAAGACCATTCTGGTCTTCCTGCTTCAGTGGTCATTAATAGTATATAATTATGCCTGGACATAAAAAATGAATTGCAAAAAGGGGAAGAGTCAAGAAATATTTCATTTTATAGAGTTGGACGTGGCCTGTATTTTTTCACGGACTCTGAAAGTGAACTTAAAATACCGCGCCATTTGACATGTTTAAGGAGATAAAGTGCAGAAATCTTCAATCTTCTCATTTAAAATTAAGTTATTAAAGGAATACTCCAAGCACCATAACCACTGCAGTGGGCCCCGGCACTTACCCAATGTAAGAAGTCAAACCATTTTAAAAATGTTTGACTTCTTACCTGGGATCTGCCGGCCACGACTCCCCACCTCTCCACAGCCTTCAAGATCTGCATGAGTTAAGCCTGGAAGTGCTGGGCTCAGATGATTAGATGATGCTCTCAGCCAATTAGCGGACTCTTCGATGACAGGAGGTTTTTGGCTCTCCTGGAGGCTGCATTGACGAGACAATTGGCACCCTCCCCCGGAGACCTCAGGTTAGAAGTCAGACCATTCTAAACAGTTTTACATTGGGGACGCCAGCACACCTGACTCCATAACCAATACAGGATGCTAAAATGTATTCAAAAACAGCTCTTGGGGGGGGAAAAATCTGTAAACTATTTTTTTCAAATCAACTATTTTGGCCTAGATTTTACATGGCCAAGTCAATCTTTCACCCTTCCGAGATCAATAAAATCAGTAATATTAAGTTGGGTAATAATAGCATTAAAGGGACACTATAGTCACCGGAACAACTACAGCTTAATGTAGTTGTTCAGGTATTATCTATAGCTCCCTGCAGGCAATCTAATGTAAACACTGTATTTTCAGAGAAAATACAGTGTTTACATTGATTGATAGGAATACCTCCAGTGGCCGTCACTCAGACGGCCACTAGAGGGACTTCCTATCACGCAGGGCCCTAAAAAGGCCCTGTACACGTCAGATGTATTAAAATACGTCTGACGTGTTCAGGAGAGAGAAGGCACTGTGTGCGCGCATTCTCTCTCCAGCCTGCCAGCGGAGGAGGGGGGCGGGCAAAGCCCGAGAGCTGAGCTGTCACTCAGCTCAGCTCGCGGCCACGCACACCACGCGCATGCGCGGTAGTGCGCTCAGCACTTCAGAGGGCGGCATGAATGCCGCCCTCTGAAGTATGTGCGCATGTGCGGCGCATGCACTATTTACCTGGGGAAGAGATGGCAGCAGGATGCACTATGGGAAGAAGGCAGGCTGGAGGAGACAGTGTTATGCTCTGGGCAAAGTTCTACGTGGAAACCTTGGGTCTTTGCTTTCATGTTGAGGTTACTTTGACAGATACTACTGACCTAGAGATTGTTGCAGACCACGTACAACCCTACATGAAAATGGTGTTCCCAAATGGCAATGGCCATTTTCAGCAGAAAAAAAAGCACCCTGCAACACTGCAAAAATTGTTAAGGAATGGTTTGAGAAACATGACAAGAAATTCAAGGTGTTTCCGAATTCCCCAAATCTTAATCTCATTGAGCATCTGCTCTTGCAGGATTTAGATGATCTGCTGCTAATATCTTAGACAATAGACACATTCAGATGTCTTGTGGAGTCCATGCCTCAACACATCAGAACTGTTTTGGCAAGGGGTACTACAGGATATTAAGCAGGTGGTTTTAATGATGTGACTGATCAGTGTATACTGTAGAACATGCTAAGTTAGAGCTTTCCTGTTTTTGTCTCAATTGTCATAAAAGTGTACATTTTAGGACAAAAATGATCAAAATAGAGAATTTCTCCAATGCTTACATTAAGGTTTTTTTTTTAACTAAAGTAAGAACTGTCGGGAATTCAAACTAAGTTCAGAGTGAATTTCAAATATATGGCCAAAATTGACAAAATAAAAGCATAGCTGATTTGGAAAAGCTTTTTTAGTTCGGCTACTCTGGCATAAAATTTGAAATTCACTTTGAATTCACTCGGAATTCCTGACAATTCTTACATTATTGAATAACCATGATTCTGTTCTGTTCTGTAATTTTCAATAAGACTTTTGCAATGTATGTTTGTGCGCAATAACTAAAAATATATTGTTTTTTTTTTTTTTAAATATAATCCCTGGAAAAGCACCTTAATTCCATAGATAGAGTGTTTTTCTACAGGGCTGATTCACGCTGGGTGAACAATCAGATGTAGCCTGCTTTCCCAGTCTGTGGTGTTTTCCAAAGTCAGGCTTCCTGCCATGGCTAACTTACTGAATGACAAGCCATGAGAAGAATGTCTTTCTGAACTTGACAAAAAAAAATACACATCAACCCTTTATGTTCCAATTTACAAAACAATATTGTGAGAGACAAGGAAAGAAGGGAAAGGACACTTTTTCACGGTAAAAACGAAAAAAAAAAAGTTGAAAATAATACATGCACAGTTAAACATCATGTTAAAGGAACACTCTTAGCACCATAACAACTACAGCTCACTGTAATTATTATGGTGTCAAAAACAGCCTGACGCCCTGCCATCATTAGGAACCAATTTTTTTTTTTAATTGTTTGACTTCTTCATGGAGCCCACCAGACACAGCATCAGGTGAATGCTTTCAGCCAATAAGCTAAACCCAAGTTCCTGCTTAGAAACGTCTAGCTCTCCACAAGTAGCAGTGGAGGCAGTGAGTGGTGACTGGACACCTCAAGTAAGAGCTCAGAAGTCAAACTGTTCAAAACCAGCTTGACTCCATACAATGGGAGGATGCCAGGGATCTCCTGGCACAATTACCACTACAGTGAGCTGTAGAAGTTATGGTGCTTGGAGTGATGCATTAAAATACCCCAAAAAGTCTATTTCCAAAAATTATTAACTTACATTGCTAAAACAAAGCAAGAGGACGTTAAGCACAGTAGCATTTGTTCTTGTAGCTTGTGCTCCAACTAAGGTATTGCTGTATAAGCTTTGCAAATAATTCATATTTTTGGGATAAACTTTGAACATGATTTCATCTTCTGAAAAATAATTATTTTTTTAATATTTTGATATGGTGATTTTTTTTGATTTTTTTAAGTTTATCCAAAAATATTAAAACATATGGAACGCTTATCAAACAATATTAAATTGAGGCCTAAGAAAGGGAGATGGAATGATTGTCACATAAAAAGTGTTGGGTTTTTCATTTGAATCTGTGAAGAAGGAGTCTATGGAGACAGAGTATCTGTATTTAACATCACCAAATGTGGTAAAGGGTTTTCCCTACAGCGCACGCTTCGGGCTATTTAAAAATAATATAAATTCCAATATATGTCCTTATCTTTCATTTCCACCATGCCACCATTAATATATGATCAGTCATGTTTGAACTTTTAAAAGATGTCAAATGAATAGAAGAAAGTGGACTGGGGACACACCTGGAACATGCATTTCTCAGCAGTCGTGATGTCATAAAGACCAAAAGTTATACAATATACAGATTAAGGAACAAATATACAGTTTTACATTTTGCAAGGTTTCTTGAAATCACTTATCTCAGCAAACAAATATGGGGATTAAGTTACACCATATGGCCATATTGTGTTAAGCCCACCACTATTACAATGTTTGTAAATGTCCTAACGCACATTGCTACCTTGCACCCTGCTTTCTCCACATGGTCAGTGGGTAGGGCACCCCTACCCAAGAATAATGGAGGGGCATACCATTGTTCCCCCCAATCCCCACATAAGGGACTATTAATATATAGTATTAGGGACATGCTATTGTCACCCACATCCCCCACCAGTCAGGTGGGGATACTAATATAGTCATAGATGGACTTCCCATTGTGCCCCTCGTCCATGGGTGGCCGATGGGGGCTCTTTAATATTCATTGGGGTGGACATGCTATTGTCCACTCCCACACCCAGGGCCGGCCTTAGGGGTGTGCGAGCTGTGCGGCCGCACAGGGCGCCATGGTGCAGGGGGCGCCCTGCGGCCGCATAGCTCACACGGCATGTCTGTTAGCCGCAATGCTAACAAGACATTTGCCTTGGGGCTAACAGACATGCCGGGCTGCTGGGCGGTCGGGCGGCGCTGGCGGGCGGCTGGCGAGGGAGCACTTCCTCTGAGCTGTATGCTCAGCTCCCTCGCCGGCCGCAGAGTGAGGCTGGAAGGCGGAGCCGGAATATGACGTCATATTCCGGCTCCCAGCCTCACTCTGCGGCGCGCGAGGGAGCTGAGCAAACAGCTCAGAGGAAGTGCTCCCTCGCCAGCCGCCCGCCAGCGCCGCCCGCCCAGCCCAGCAGCCACTGGACCACCAGGGAGGAAGAGACCCCCCCCAGCATTCCCAAAGGTAAGGAGGCTGGGGGGGGTCTAAATAAATGTTAAAAAATGTGTTAATGTGGGTGAGTGTGTGTGTCTGTCTGTTAGTGTGTGTGTCTGTTAGTGTGTGTGTCTGTTAGTGTGTGTGTGTGTGTGTGTGTGTGTATGTTAGTGTGTCTGTGTCTGTTAGTGTGTGTGTGTATGTTAGTGTGTGTCTGTGTCTGTTAGTGTGTCTGTGTCTGTTAGTGTGTGTCTGTGTCTGTTAGTGTGTGTCTGTGAGTGTGTTTGTCTGTTAGTGAGTGTGTGTGTCTGACTGTGTGTGTGTGTGGCTGTCTGCCTGTGTGTGTGTCTGTTTGCCTGTGTGTGTGTGTGTGTGAGACTGTCTGCGCGTGTGTGTGTGACTGTCTGCGCGTGTGTGACAGGGTGTGTGGGAAGGGGTAAGGAGTGGGGGAGTGAGGGACGGGAAGGGGGGGCGCTGTGAAGATTTTTTGCACAGGGCGCCCAAATGCCTAAGGCCGGCCCTGCCCACACCCCGACACTTTGGCTTCAAGGGAAGGTATTAAACATATTTTATACATATGATATATGTATATAATGTGAATAAAGTGTACATCATCTGAATGGATTACCTAATTTTACAACCAAATTAATTAGCCTACTGGTTTTGTGTTTTATTTTTGTAACTATATATATTTTTTATTTATACATTTTTATTGAGTTTCTATTGAACAGTGACATTACATATGCCATCAAATTGCAATGTTAAACATACAGAAAAATACATCAGTAATAGTACAGTCGGTAACAATGCATAAATCGGATGGACATACATAATGTAAATGATAAAACATATAAAACATAATGTAAAACTTATAACGCAAGAAAAAAGACAAGAACTAGATGGAATATTAACAAGAAGCTGATCAATACACATACACTGTACATACAGCAGTTTGGGGGGAATGCAGTCATAATAAAATTATGTAGCAAAGAGTTGTATAAAGTTTTGGTTTGGCACAACATATTTGAAAGATCCACAGTTATTTTCATTTACCTCCACTCGCATGGAGGGTGGTGATTACTAGGAGTATTGAGAAATGAAACCTGTGGTGACAACATTTTTAAGTGCCGCTCGTAATGTTGGCTAGTGGAATAGTTAATCTATTCCATGACTCTAATATCTTTCATCCTACCTATCCATTCTTTGCAAATATTAAAAAAATAACAAGTGTGCCACCACATAAAGGGGTATCCTGCTCAACCTGTTAGTAATGAACAAAACAGATCTGACATAAGCAGAGTGACAGGCAGTTTGGGTTTATTGAAGTAACAAAAAGCTTTTGCTACAATGCACTAAAATTGGCTACACCAAATCTATTTAGTGCACCGTGCACTGCGTGCACCATGTGCATCAAGGTCCAGTGGCGGTACTACAGGGGTTGCTAAGGTCTCCAGTGTGACCTGGAACTCTGCATTTTGCCTGTACCAGGGGACCAAGGAGGTGGTCGGTAGACCACTTTTGGAGTCCGCCCAGGGCAGACGGATATCCACTAAGACAGAGTAGGCATCTGATTACCTGGACGGCAGGTGCTTACTCTGCCAAAATATACTGTGTCAAAGGGCTGAGAATGGGTGGCAAAGGATATTCATGTTCTTCCTGCACAGCTGCTGCAGAGCAAAAAGAGCAAGAGCCACACTAGACTTCAGAGAGAGGATCCACACCAGCTCTCTCAAAGGTAGGGAGGCTGGGTGGGCCTTAAAAACACACAAACAAAAAAAAAACACTATAAAGAAAATACATTTGTGAGTGTGTCAGAGTATGTGTCTGTCAGTGTATGTCAGTGAGTGTGTCTGCCAATGTCTGCCAAGTCAGTGTGAGTGTATGTGTGTCAGTGTGTGTCAAACCAATAAGAGCATGTCTGTCAGTGTGTGTCTGCCAGTCAGTGTCTGTCAGCGTGTGACAAATCAGTGAGAGTGTATGTTTGTCAGTGCATGTGTATCTGAGTGTGTGTGTCTGTAAGTGAAAGTGTGTGCTAGTTTAACAGTTTATGTGTGCAAATGATTGTTTATCTGTCAGTGAGCATGTGTGTCAATGAGTTTAGGCCAGTATATGTGTATCAGTGAGAGGGTAAAGGGATTTTCTTTGATTCTTGCACTGAGATTCCTAGTTATACTCCTGTCAGGGTGGTGTGTGCCATGGTATGTGTTTATTTTAATATGTTAGCAAACAGCACTGTTTAGAAAATTATGTTATTATGATTCAGATCTGTTTCAGTGATTTAACTACCCCAATGCAGTGAACTGGAGAACAAACTGCAAAATGAAGGTGAAAAGTTTTGATTTGGAAAAAAACTCAGCTGTAGTCATGACTTACTTTCACTCTATTTTTGAATTTGTTATTTTAGTGCACAACTAAGGGGTTTATTCTCTAAATAGTATTTTGTGATGGCTACAACAACGCAAAATGTAAGTTATACTGTAAAACAAACAAACCACCAACTCAAACTACAGTATAAGAGCCTGAACTTTGTAACCTGGGTACTGGCTCATCATAGCACACTGTTCAAAGTGAATTTCAAATTTAAGGCTAAAGGCTAAATTAGCAGTATCGGAAAAATAGCTTAATTTGAGAATTCTTCCAGTTCAGCAATTTTTTCCTTAAATGTAAAAATTCATTTTTATTTTTTATTGAATTCTCACTAGTAAATTGCAGGTGTAGGCTCTGACACCATGTATAATTAAAAAAAATAAAAAATAGATATTGTTTGGTTTTATTTTAATGTTGACAATTCCTGAAAGAGGTGTAATGAGCCAGAAAGGGTTGGGTATTTAATCACAAAATTCGGAACGTAACTGGTATAGACTTGGCAATTAGGGCCATTATTATAACAGTCATCATTTGTAACTTGAAATTTTAAAATGGTTATGTTATTCATGAGGAATTGGGATCATTCATTACTGGCAGGATTTACAATATGCACCAATGTCAGAAAGCGAGCTATGTTCCTATCACGTTGAGCTACATGTCCGACCATGTAAATAACGAGATACTCCATTAATCACCTTGCCTTATTGTGGATCATACTGAACTATTCTTTGTAAAAACAATATGGAACGCTGATGTAATGACTTATTCACAAGGTCACAAGAAGGCTCAGTCATGTGATCATTGATTTGCATCAGTCAAGCTCACCTAACTTTCTGATGATGTCATATAGAACATTCAATGGGTCATGTACTCTGTGCAACACTGTGTGCCCTTAAACTGTTCCACACCCATTTCAACTGCACTCTCTGTGATCCTTATCAGAGTGTAGCAGCAGCTCTCCTGTCTAGTCAATCACAGAAGGCAAGGCTAGTTGGGATTGCGCAGCATATTATATTAGAGTGTGCACCCAGAGGTACATCATCTACATATTATATATTAGGAGTAGAAAACTGCTCATGCCATTGTACAGAACACTGGTGAGACCTCACTTGGAGTATTGTACACAGCACTGGAGACCATATCTTCAGAAGGATATTGATACCTTAGAGAGAGTTCAGAGAAGGGCTACTAAACTGGTTCATGGATTACAGAATTAAATTTACCAGGAAAGGTTAAAGGATCTTAACATGTATAGCTTGGAGGAAAGACGAGACAGGGGGGATATGATAGAAACATTTAAATACATTAAAGGGAATCAACACAGTAAAGGAGGAGACTATATTTAAAAGAAGAAAAACTACCACAACAAGAGGACATAGTCTTAAATTAGAGGGACAAAGGTTTAAAAATAATATCAGGAAGTATTACTTTACTGAGAGGGTAGTGGACGCATGGAATAGCCTTCCAGCTGAAGTGGTGAGGCTAACACAGTGAAGGAGTTTAAGCATGCGTAGGATGGGCATAAGGCTATCCAAGATATAGAAAATTGGGCAGACTAGATGGGCTGAATGTTTCTTATCTGCTGTCACATTCTATATTACTAAAAAATACTAATTTAAAAAATCAGGAACAAAATAAAAATGTTTGCACTAGTTACTAGGCATATACAGAGGTAGTCAATATTGTGTTAGTTGAAAAACAAAACAAGCAAATCTAGACTCAAACATTTTCAATAGGGGACAACAAGGATTATTTTATTAGGGTGTGACTGGGCCCACCTGGCACACCCTCTGCACACATCTATAAAAAAAAAAATGTTTAATAATGAATTCTATTTTGCCCAAATATTGTAATGTGTGACGGAAACACATCACACAGAACTAAAACACACTCATTGCACACAGCCAGCCACACATCTCACACACGGACTAAGGACACACACAATACACAGCCATCACACACAGAGCCACTCCACACATTCTAAACTTACACACACAGTAACCTCAACACACAGTAACTCCCCACACACATATATACAGACACATACATGTCGTTTTTTTTTGATAATTCAAAATGATGCTTGAGTATTGAGTATTCAATAAATATTTACTTAAAATTAAAATATGCTAGTGCAAATGCTAGTGTTGACTGCAGTAAAAGCTGTAACTTAGACCAATAAGTGTAGCTACTCATTGGGAGATTGCATGTAAAACTTTGGTTGGCAGCTCGCTCTGGAGTTTATAATGAGATGCTGGTTCCTGGGCAGTTTTGATTCTGACTCTTTTCAGGTGTTCCACCTTTACTCCTTAGACACCATGCTCCAACCAATACATATCTCTTGCTATAATAGATTTTCCCCAAGATACATATAAACCTACTACTGTTCTTTACTCACTCCATACATCTTACAGCACACAACACACCCATTTCACACTCACAGCCAAAATGTGATGCACACAGCATCAATAAGAATGAAGGAGAACTTGTCCACTCAGGACTGCAGGTTAGGAGATCTGTCTGTTGGTTATCCTACAACAGCTGATAGGTCATTTGAGGTTATGCAGGCTGTTTTTTTTTTTTGGGGGGGGGGGGGGGGTGGATATGATATGTTACTTAATAAAGCCGAGGCCATTGCCCTCTCCATTTATTTTTGTGTCATGTGTATTTATTGGCAATGTGTTGTGGGATTTTGGGTTGGCAGTCATGTGTGTTCTTCGAGTAAAAAACATTGGGAAAAATAACTATTTGAAAAAGAACCTTTGGGAGAAAAGTGTTTTTTCATGTCATTGGTTTTATTATCTTTGTTTTAAATAACACAATTTTTTTACCTTACCTACCTGGACCTTCCTGATTTTATCCCTGAAGATTTTATCCGGAGGAGCCACTCTTTTTACCTCCTTGGTGGGGAGGAAACCACCTATGCTACACAGGATTCAGCAAAAACCTTTTATTTTGTTCTCCTTATGTGAGTATACCTTCTTTTATTTTGCTTTTACAACAACAAAACAGAGAGCACTATTTTTCTGGTTTTTATTCTCATTTTATGTAATTGGTGAATACCTGTGACTTCAATTTGGAGGGAAATACCCGTAAACGCTCGACACTTTAACTGGCCCTTTACCCTGACCTACCATCTACAAGGAACCAAGCTGAGTGGCCCAGGCACATATATCTGGAGTTAGACATAAGCTTCACAAGATTGCAAGTGGCATTTCTCTTATTTGACCTCACCAACTATAGAATATATTACACTGTATTCTGTTTTCTGTCCTCATATTTTACATACTGACTCACTTACTACCTTGTGAGTTTGAGGACACCCAGAAGGCACTGCTTCCTTGTACTCTTTCCTGACCTAGAACTCAGAAGGTTTGTGCATAAGCTGGTGGCCTGTGCTCCTAATGCTTTTTAGCCATGGACTAGCTGTCTGGGATATTCCCTGGTTGACTGTGGTATCTGAGGCTGTCCAGGATGAAGACTACAATGAGTATGTGTGAAGTCCCTGGAGGTCTTTGCCAATGACCACAGGCCAGCCCTCTCCTGGCTATATGGTAGACAGGCTCAGTATAGTTATAAAAGGTGATCCTATCGATAAGGATGGATGTGTATATAGCGCCTACAAATATACAGGTGGAAAAACAAGCAACTCTAAAAACCACTTGTGTGGGAATACCTCCTCCCTACACCTAAGTGGTAATATAAAAAGGTGTTATATAGGTGATAAGCATATATAAAAGTGGAGCACTTAATAAAATTTAAAACATGCATAAAATGCTTACCGCTAAACAATACGCTACATCAGGGGGTATATCATCAAACAAAGTATATGACATATAAAAGCATAAGAAATATATAGTGCAGATGGTATAATATTCTAGTTGTGATTTATAACACCTCACATGAACATGAGCCTGTAAAATAACTGACTCAGTAGACAGCACCCTCATGCTCTTAGGGGCAGCATCAAACCTCTTCCTCTCCAAATATATAAGAGGAAAGAGAAAACATGCAATAGTGCATATTGTCTGGGGGTTTATTTACTTAACATATATATAAATGTTAAGCTCACCTTTACCGAGCCTTACAATCCTGGCTCAGAGGTAGGAAGGCTGGATGTTACTTTATGGGGTGACACATAGAAACAAAGAATGTGACGGCAGATAAGAACCATACGGCCCATCTAGTCTGCCCAATTTTCTAAATACTTTCATTAATCCCTGGCCTTATCTTATAGCTAGGTTAGCCTTATGCCTATCCCACGCATGCTTAAACTCCTTTACAGTGTTAACCTCTACCACTTCAGCTGGAAGGCTATTCCATGCATCCACTACCCTCTCAGTAAAGTAATACTTCCTGATATTTTTAAACCTATTATTTTTAAACCTTTGCCCCTCTACCATGTCCTCTGGTTTTGGTAGTATTTCTTCTTTTAAATATAGTCTCCGCATTTACTGTGTTATTTTGCTTTATGTATTTAAATGTCTTTCCTCTAAGCTATACATGTTAAAATCCTTTAACTTTTCCTTTTTTATCCTGCAATCCATGAACCAGTTTAGTAGGCCTTCTCTGAACTCTTTCCAAAGTATCAATATCCTTCTGGAGATACGGTCTCCAGTACTGTGTACAATACTCCAAGTGAGGTCTCACCAGTGTTCTGTACAATGTCATGAGCACTTCCCTCTCCCTATACAACCAAGCATTCTGCTAGTATTTCCAGCTGCTCTATTGTCTCCCTACCTTTAAGTCATTTGAAATAACTACCGCTATATCCCTTTCCTCAGATGTTGAGTCTGCAATTAATAAGTCACGGCCTTCTCTAACCAGTGAGCAAAGAACCGGCACCACGTCCACTACTCACACAGCACTCAGTCCAGTAAATGTGCAGGAACGGGAAGGTGAGTAGGGCCTTGTTTCCTTCTTTTGGTAAAAGTTCTTCTTTAAAATGAACAAAGTTGGACTCCAGGTGGACTATCTTTGGAGCACGGCCATAAACCCTGAATAGAGAGAGAACAGAAAAGTGATATCACATGGACTGGAACATAGGAAGCGGTTGGTGGATAAAAGGCCAGGTGTCAGTTTAGAGACACAGAGTTAGGACGAAAAGATAAAAAATAATCACAGATTTTGAATGTTATGTAGAAGACTCACCTTCTCCACTCCACAGGTTCTCAGGGAAGCTGTTGGGTGAGGTTTGAATAAACTACAGTGAACAAGGTTTGATCTTCAGCACAGGTGACATCCCATTGAGATGTGCAGAAGTCATAGGACCAAAACTGAACACCAGGTGAAACCAACAAAAATAATGTAATACGTATAAATAAAAACAATACAAAATAGCAATAAAATCAATGTTGGTTGTAGTCCCAATTGGTGCAGTTCCTTTGCAATTGGCAAATGTTTTCTTCGACCACTAAGGAAGTTGGAACACAACTGTATGACTGGGCCTGTGGTGAGTCTTCAGTAACATTGTTTCAGGTTGTTATAAGGGCTGCAGGGTTATGGTTCTCCAGTTGCAGAGTGGCAGACAGAATATAACATTAAATTCCCACTCTACCTCACCATGATTAGTATTTCTTTTGTTTTGTTTTTTTGCTTGTATTGTCACAGCTGCGGTTTACTCAAGCTAGTCCATGCTTATTGATTGATGCCATCGCTGGTAGAAGTTCTTTTATTGTCTTTCACCCAAAGTTTTGTGCTATTTCTAAGTCAAATCCTGTCGTGTCCTAAAACAGTTTGATAAATTACACTAGTGGGCTATAGTGGTTATGGTGCATGAAGTGTTCCTTAAACCATCATCCACTGTACAAGGGGAACAGGAGAATATTCATCAGGACTTTCAGTTGCAATTCATTTTCAGTTATTGTCATTTTTTAAACTGCCTACTTTAAAATTCTGTTTTATCATTCGATGTGAGAATAACAACAATAACAAACTCTGCTTTCCTTATTTGTTTCTTTATCCCTGCATATACCGAAACACATTATAAATCATGAACATTGCTTGTAAACTCTGTATCACATTAACGCACAGGAAGTGTTCTTTGTATTACAATCATTAAATCAGGTGTTGCAATCTAGGATTTTTATTTATTAGATAAAAAATTTTTCTTTGGCACAATGCACCGTAATCTTTTCATTGTGGTTAGTGACAAATGATCTTCTTGTGAAATAATCAGATGATTAAAATAAATTGACATTAATGTGTCAGATTCTCAATGCTCAGAACTTTTTGCCAAAAAACAGAGATTTGCCAAAAAAAAAAAAAAATGGGGTGGGGAGGGGAACAACCTTCCCCTCTCTCCCCCCCTCCCCCCACCCTATTTTGGGGACATTGTTTTTTTTACAATGTAGCTTTGTTTAAATTAAGACTTAAAACAGCTGACGATCTACGGCAGTGTTGACACAACTGCGGGTAGAGAAGTTGGCTGCAGCAATGGGTGTGAATGTCCAAATGAGAACATCTGCCTTAAGAAGCTTATTCTTTTAAACTTGCTGATCAAAATATTAATGGTACAAGTAAACACAAGTGCTTTATCTGACAGCAATTTACATTTACAACAGGATAATCCAGCTATGCGCTGCATCTTTATTCATTACCAGCAACATTTGGTTAACACTTCATGCTCGCCTGCACAGGTGGACAATTTTCTAAGAGTGACTATTGTGTTTATATTATTTTTTCTTAAGCCAGGTTTGAAATTTGTCAAACTGCATCATTGTTTAAATATGTGCCACTCACAGGGAAATTGCCAGATGGAGCAGTTTTCTCCTAACTTTGCTCCAGGCAATGAAATTACACATGGGTTGCATATTATGTCAAGTATATTTTTTTCTAAACCTGCCCATGAATAGGTATGACTATGTGCATTCACAAAATCTGGCTTTCTAACGCCACTAATTTTATATGAAGGCTCGTGCCAATAGTAAATAAAGTTCTCTGTCACTCACTAAATAGGTGCCCATAATTTATACATTTAAGGCCAGGGTACCCCCTCCATGCAATCAAACGGTAATCTCTGGTTTACAAGAGTTACTGTTTATACAAACTCTAAACGGGTGTTAAACAAAAAAATATATAATGTAAAATATCTAAAAAAAAAAAAAAAAAATCCGTTTTGAGTCATTAATCATTGTGCCAAATGAAATTTTTCCACACTTCGTGCATTGCCTTTCACAGTGCTCGAACCCGGAGATGCTGATAAAAAAACAAAAACAAAACAAAAAAAACATGAGCAAGCTATGCCATCTTTGCCCGGAAAATGTCTGATTACGATTGAAAATAGATTGTAGTATTTGCTGAAGAAGTCACTCCTGTGACATTGAAGAATACATACAATTATATACCGATTTCATTTTTTTATTAAAGGAACATTCCATAAAGCAGCAGTTGTTTACATATGAACTGTATGTTCTACCTGCACTTTTGCAAAGCTCCTAATTTGCGCCCTTTTAACTGTGAATCGGACAACTGGCAGTGTGCTCTTCCTGACTCTCTTTGAATACTCACTCAAAGCCGAAGTGGGAGATTTTCATTAAAGGGACACTATAGTCACTTAGACCAATCAGCTCAATTAAGTGGTCTGGGTGCCACGTCCCTCAGGTTGTAACCCTTCAGATGTAAACATAGCTGTTTCAGAGAAACCGCTATATTTACATTGCAGGGTTAATCCAGCCTCTAATCGCATCCTGCGTGCAGAACGTCCATAGGAAAGCATTGCCCGCATGCGCATTCTGCTCCACTCGGGAGCGGACGTCGGCGGGGGAGGAGAGGACACCAGCGCCGAGGGAGCCCGGCACTGGATTAAAGTAAGTAACTGTAGGGGTTTGAACCCCTTCAGCACCAAGAGAGGGGGACCCTGAGGTTGGGGGGTCCTAAGGATGATATAGTGTCAGGAAGACGAGTTTGTTTTCCTGACGCTATAGTGATCCTTTAAGTAGGGTTGGATTCAATGCATAGCTATGCAATCATTCTTTTGGTAGAGTGCTGCATATGCACCATGGGACCCAAATGCTTCCCTATGAGAAGTATTAGGTTAACCAAGAAAATCAACACTAATGAGGATCTCTCAGCACTCTGTAGTAGCTATGGTGCTTGGAGTGTTCTTTTAAGAGGTCCCTGGTTCTACTGAGTAATACCATTTCCAGATATGCTCATCTTTGGATTATAAATATACATGGGTGACGTATTGTGTATGTGCTGAAGGTAATGTCATATCTACTATGGCCAATTGTTAATACAGGCAATGCATCATTCATGGACTAGACGCAAGCATAGGCAACCTTCAGATGTTTTGTGCAAAATCCGTTTTTATTGAGATCAGTTCAGGAAAAAAATTCCCACAAAGGGGATGCAATGCATACTCAGTACACAGCATACGTAGAAGTGTAAATTTTTGCAGTGATACAGTAACTTATGCCTGCGCAGAGGTGGATGATGTGGTAAAGCAGTTGTGATCGGTTTTAACAAATTAAACTAGTTGCCCACGCAAGGGAGGTACGCATATGGTGCAATTAAAATGAGACATGGTGTCAGCAGTCGTTGTGGTTTGCCTATATTGATAATGAACTTTTTTGCTGTGCCTCCCACCCCCCTCCTCATCTGTGAATGCAGTGTGCTAACAGTACGGCATGTATGAGCAGGTATTGGTGTCGTGGTTTGTGATGAGTAGCGTGGTAGCCAGTGTTAGCGGTACGCTTGCATGGATATGTGATGGGGTTTGAGCAATGGGAGCGTGTAACGTGTTGCGGGGTTGGTTAGCTGTCCCCTGGGATTGCGCGTGGTGGAAGGTGTGGGTTCACATCTGTGAAGTATGACGGACAGCTCCAGTTGGGGGTCGTTCCGTGGTGGTCTGGGTCAGCGGTCAGGAGGGATGGGACGGGTCTGGGTGTTAAGGTTGGGTGCGAGAGGGCGGAAAGCGGAGGGGGAGAAAGTGAGGAGAGAGTGGGAGAGAGAAAGAGAAGAAAAAAATAGAGGGGGCGGGGTTGTCTGGTCTCAAGCATGGAGGGTGGCAGGGGGATGTACAAGCGTGTGAAGACTTTATATGTGTTTTCCTGCAGTCTTGCTGATCCTGTTTTTTTTTGGACGTGAGTGATGATTTTGTCCCATTCTGCCCATTGTCAAGGTGGTGCTAGAAGGTATCGACCCCTCACCAGCGAGGCGTACATAATGGAGATTGGACTTAGTTGTACCATTTCCTGCAGGCAGAGAGATTTGCAATCCGTTCAGTCTCGAAGTTGGCAGGGATTTGGGGGGATTGAGCGGGCATAGTGCAATATTTGTTCTCTCACCATTGTGTGTAGGAATGTGTGTTGTTGTTCTGGGAGGAGGGCAGATATCGGGCAAACTGCGAATGGTTTTGATAGCACTTCAGCTATGCGGAGTATTGTGTTACAGTTCGTCAGGCATCCTGGTCCCTGGTCTCCCACCGGGAAGTTTGTCTTACCTCTCAGGGGAGCATGGGGCTAGGGTCTGTCATAAGGTAGTATTTGGTGCTGTTTTGGTGCCACATATGGAGTGTGGCTTTCACAAATGGGTTGGTGAGGTGGAATTGTTTACTCGCTTCTTTCGTGATCCAGGGCAGAGTTAGGAGATCGCAGTTGGTGCTGTCTGCCTCCAACTGGCCCCATGGTTTGTGGCGTGATGTCATGGACCAGCTGATGACTCTTGTGAAGTGGGCTGCTAGGAACACTCCAGATATTTTGGACTGCACCTCCAATGATGCTTAGCCAGCATTATGGGGAATTTAGTCCACAACATCTGGAGTGCCGAAGGTTGCCTATCCCTGGACTAGAGAATAGGCAAATGACACTATATCATGACATGTCTGGACATGTCATTAGTTCTAGGAATTAGGAGGATATACCAACAAACTGGAACAAAGTTATATTTCAACTAACTTTTTTTTTTTTTCATTCTTTATTTTTCTTGTGCATGAGTAAATATAACAGGCATTCTTGCCGTGCCCCAACAGCAGTAGCAAGTGCGGTAAAAGACAAAGCATGATAAGATGAGGCATATAAAATAACTGCACCATTTTTTAAGCAGGGTATTTCAAGATTAAACAGGCTGTATTGGGTATGTCTAGATGTGTGCATTTGTGTTGGCTGAGACTGTCTGACTATCAAAATTGAGGCATTCAACAGTATACGAGTAGAGGTAGCCTATCTGGACTGGTAAGGTATTGTGTAGTGCACAAGCTTGAAATTTTGTAAACAGAGAAGTTGTAGGTATAAGCATGCTTGGTAGGTCTGGCTGGTTTAGCAGTCGAGGGTGCTGGGTTTGACTGGGTTTGCCTGGCGCACCTGTCCAGTGAATCTAAGGGGTGGTGCTGTGGAGATTCTTGTAGTGCCGTCTAGGAGGCTAGGATGTGAGATTGCCATCCTACATGTGTTGTTAGGGCTAATCTCACACCTGGGGACCTTCCTGTGACACCAATCATTTTCCGACTCCTAACCTATGGGAGCCTCAGGGGGTGTGGAGAGAGTGGAACATGTGGGGACCTCCGTGGTTTTGTGGCGTAAGCTACTGTCGATGGTAAGGGACCTACTGTGCGTTCCGTCTGTGCCTGGGTATGGCTCAAAGTGTCAAAGTCATGTGTTCAGTGTACTAACGAGAAAACGTGTGTGTAAGATCATTAACTTATTAAAACATTATAAACTTTGTAACTGCAGTTTCTTAGAAGAGCCTTTCAGGTGGCTGCCCCCAGTCTTTCTCCTTGGTGTGGCATTAACGGGACAGACCTAGCAGGGTCCCATCTGTGGGAGTTGTAGGGTTCCGCAGTGTGCATGGGCTGTGGGGAAAGTCCCAGTGAGTGCAGAAAGGAGGGAGCTTCCATTAGAGAGGTCAGTTTCGCCATGGCCCTGTTGTGGACTGCCATCAGAGATCTCAGTGTGCCCCATCGGTCCGTCTGTGTGTCCGCGGGCATGTCAGGGCACATGGAGTAGACCTCCGGGTCTGGGTTGGGAGATGCTCTCTTGGCCGGGGTGCGTTGGAGCAGGACTCCAATATCGCAAGTGTCCTTATTCCCGCTTGTTTGTGGCTTTTGGGATCGCCAGCCCATCTTGTCGACACTGTGCAGATAATTCGTTGTCGGGACTCGGCTTAGGCTCAGGGCTTCCAAGGTATTTGCCCAGTCAAGCATGGTACAAGCCTCAGGTTGTAACCCTTCAGATGTAAACATAGCAGTTTCAGAGAAACCGCTATATTTACATTGCAGGGTTAATCCAGCCTCTAATCGCATCCTGCGTGCAGAATGTCCATAGGAAAGCATTGCCCGCATGCGCATTCCGCTCCACTCGGGAGCGGACGTCGGCGGGGGAGGAGAGGACACCAGCGCCGAAGGAGCCCGGCACTGGATTAAAGTAAGTAACTGAAGGGGTTTGAACCCCTTCAGCACCAAGAGAGGGGGACCCTGAGGTTGGGGGGTCCTAAGGATGATATAGTGTCAGGAAGACGAGTTTGTTTTCCTGACGCTATAGTGATCCTTTAAGTAGGGTTGGATTCAATGCATAGCTATGCAATCATTCTTTTGGTAGAGTGCTGCATATGCACCATGGGACCCAAATGCTTCCCTATGAGAAGTATTAGGTTAACCAAGAAAATCAACACTAATGAGGATCTCTCAGCACTCTGTAGTAGCTATGGTGCTTGGAGTGTTCTTTTAAGAGGTCCCTGGTTCTACTGAGTAATACCATTTCCAGATATGCTCATCTTTGGATTATAAATATACATGGGTGACGTATTGTGTATGTGCTGAAGGTAATGTCATATCTACTATGGCCAATTGTTAATACAGGCAATGCATCATTCATGGACTAGACGCAAGCATAGGCAACCTTCAGATGTTTTGTGCAAAATCCGTTTTTATTGAGATCAGTTCAGGAAAAAAATTCCCACAAAGGGGATGCAATGCATACTCAGTACACAGCATACGTAGAAGTGTAAATTTTTGCAGTGATACAGTAACTTATGCCTGCGCAGAGGTGGATGATGTGGTAAAGCAGTTGTGATCGGTTTTAACAAATTAAACTAGTTGCCCACGCAAGGGAGGTACGCATATGGTGCAATTAAAATGAGACATGGTGTCAGCAGTCGTTGTGGTTTGCCTATATTGATAATGAACTTTTTTGCTGTGCCTCCCACCCCCCTCCTCATCTGTGAATGCAGTGTGCTAACAGTACGGCAAGTATGAGCAGGTATTGGTGTCGTGGTTTGTGATGAGTAGCGTGGTAGCCAGTGTTAGCGGTACGCTTGCATGGATATGTGATGGGGTTTGAGCAATGGGAGCGTGTAACGTGTTGCGGGGTTGGTTAGCTGTCCCCTGGGATTGCGCGGGGTGGAAGGTGTGGGTTCACATCTGTGAAGTATGACGGACAGCTCCAGTTGGGGGTCGTTCCGTGGTGGTCTGGGTCAGCGGTCAGGAGGGATGGGACGGGTCTGGGTGTTAAGGTTGGGTGCGAGAGGGCGGAAAGCGGAGGGGGAGAAAGTGAGGAGAGAGTGGGAGAGAGAAAGAGAAGAAAAAAATAGAGGGGGCGGGGTTGTCTGGTCTCAAGCATGGAGGGTGGCAGGGGGGATGTACAAGCGTGTGAAGACTTTATATGTGTTTTCCTGCAGTCTTGCTGATCCTGTTTTTTTTTGGACGTGAGTGATGATTTTGTCCCATTCTGCCCATTGTCAAGGTGGTGCTAGAAGGTATCGACCCCTCACCAGCGAGGCGGACTTAGTTGTACCATTTCCTGCAGGGAGAGAGATTTGCAATCCGTTCAGTCTCGAAGTTGGCAGGGATTTGGGGGGATTGAGCGGGCATAGTGCAATATTTGTTCTCTCACCATTGTGTGTAGGAATGTGTGTTGTTGTTCTGGGAGGAGGGCAGATATCGGGCAAACTGCGAATGGTTTTGATAGCACTTCAGCTATGCGGAGTATTGTGTTACAGTTCGTCAGGCATCCTGGTCCCTGGTCTCCCACCGGGAAGTTTGTCTTACCTCTCAGGGGAGCATGGGGCTAGGGTCTGTCATAAGGTAGTATTTGGTGCTGTTTTGGTGCCAGATATGGAGTGTGGCTTTCACAAATGGGTTGGTGAGGTGGAATTGTTTACTCGCTTCTTTCGTGATCCAGGGCAGAGTTAGGAGATCGCAGTTGGTGCTGTCTGCCTCCAACTGGCCCCATGGTTTGTGGCGTGATGTCATGGACCAGCTGATGACTCTTGTGAAGTGGGCTGCTAGGAACACTCCAGATATTTTGGACTGCACCTCCAATGATGCTTAGCCAGCATTATGGGGAATTTAGTCCACAACATCTGGAGTGCCGAAGGTTGCCTATCCCTGGACTAGAGAATAGGCAAATGACACTATATCATGACATGTCTGGACATGTCATTAGTTCTAGGAATTAGGAGGATATACCAACAAACTGGAACAAAGTTATATTTCAACTAACTTTTTTTTTTTTTCATTCTTTATTTTTCTTGTGCATGAGTAAATATAACAGGCATTCTTGCCGTGCCCCAACAGCAGTAGAAAGTGCGGTAAAAGACAAAGCATGATAAGATGAGGCATATAAAATAACTGCACCATTTTTTAAGCAGGGTATTTCAAGATTAAACAGGCTGTATTGGGTATGTCTAGATGTGTGCATTTGTGTTGGCTGAGACTGTCTGACTATCAAAATTGAGGCATTCAACAGTATACGAGTAGAGGTAGCCTATCTGGACTGGTAAGGTATTGTGTAGTGCACAAGCTTGAAATTTTGTAAACAGAGAAGTTGTAGGTATAAGCATGCTTGGTAGGTCTGGCTGGTTTAGCAGTCGAGGGTGCTGGGTTTGACTGGGTTTGCCTGGCGCACCTGTCCAGTGAATCTAAGGGGTGGTGCTGTGGAGATTCTTGTAGTGCCGTCTAGGAGGCTAGGATGTGAGATTGCCATCCTACATGTGTTGTTAGGGCTAATCTCACACCTGGGGACCTTCCTGTGACACCAATCATTTTCCGACTCCTAACCTATGGGAGCCTCAGGGGGTGTGGAGAGAGTGGAACATGTGGGGACCTCCGTGGTTTTGTGGCGTAAGCTACTGTCGATGGTAAGGGACCTACTGTGCGTTCCGTCTGTGCCTGGGTATGGCTCAAAGTGTCAAAGTCATGTGTTCAGTGTACTAACGAGAAAACGTGTGTGTAAGATCATTAACTTATTAAAACATTATAAACTTTGTAACTGCAGTTTCTTAGAAGAGCCTTTCAGGTGGCTGCCCCCAGTCTTTCTCCTTGGTGTGGCATTAACGGGACAGACCTAGCAGGGTCCCATCTGTGGGAGTTGTAGGGTTCCGCAGTGTGCATGGGCTGTGGGGAAAGTCCCAGTGAGTGCAGAAAGGAGGGAGCTTCCATTAGAGAGGTCAGTTTCGCCATGGCCCTGTTGTGGACTGCCATCAGAGATCTCAGTGTGCCCCATCGGTCCGTCTGTGTGTCCGCGGGCATGTCAGGGCACATGGAGTAGACCTCCGGGTCTGGGTTGGGAGATGCTCTCTTGGCCGGGGTGCGTTGGAGCAGGACTCCAATATCGCAAGTGTCCTTATTCCCGCTTGTTTGTGGCTTTTGGGATCGCCAGCCCATCTTGTCGACACTGTGCAGATAATTCGTTGTCGGGACTCGGCTTAGGCTCAGTGCTTCCAAGGTATTTGCCCAGTCAAGCATGGTACAAGCCTCAGGTTGTAACCCTTCAGATGTAAACATAGCAGTTTCAGAGAAACCGCTATATTTACATTGCAGGGTTAATCCAGCCTCTAATCGCATCCTGCGTGCAGAACGTCCATAGGAAAGCATTGCCCGCATGCGCATTCCGCTCCACTCGGGAGCGGACGTCGGCGGGGGAGGAGAGGACACCAGCGCCGAGGGAGCCCGGCACTGGATTAAAGTAAGTAACTGAAGGGATTTGAACCCCTTCAGCACCAAGAGAGGGGGACCCTGAGGTTGGGGGGTCCTAAGGATGATATAGTGTCAGGAAGACAAGTTTGTTTTCCTGACGCTATAGTGATCCTTTAAGTAGGGTTGGATTCAATGCATAGCTATGCAATCATTCTTTTGGTAGAGTGCTGCATATGCACCATGGGACCCAAATGCTTCCCTATGAGAAGTATTAGGTTAACCAAGAAAATCAACACTAATGAGGATCTCTCAGCACTCTGTAGTAGCTATGGTGCTTGGAGTGTTCTTTTAAGAGGTCCCTGGTTCTACTGAGTAATACCATTTCCAGATATGCTCATCTTTGGATTATAAATATACATGGGTGACGTATTGTGTATGTGCTGAAGGTAATGTCATATCTACTATGGCCAATTGTTAATACAGGCAATGCATCATTCATGGACTAGACGCAAGCATAGGCAACCTTCAGATGTTTTGTGCAAAATCCGTTTTTATTGAGATCAGTTCAGGAAAAAAATTCCCACAAAGGGGATGCAATGCATACTCAGTACACAGCATACGTAGAAGTGTAAATTTTTGCAGTGATACAGTAACTTATGCCTGCGCAGAGGTGGATGATGTGGTAAAGCAGTTGTGATCGGTTTTAACAAATTAAACTAGTTGCCCACGCAAGGGAGGTACGCATATGGTGCAATTAAAATGAGACATGGTGTCAGCAGTCGTTGTGGTTTGCCTATATTGATAATAAACTTTTTTGCTGTGCCTCCCACCCCCCTCCTCATCTGTGAATGCAGTGTGCTAACAGTACGGCAAGTATGAGCAGGTATTGGTGTCGTGGTTTGTGATGAGTAGCGTGGTAGCCAGTGTTAGCGGTACGCTTGCATGGATATGTGATGGGGTTTGAGCAATGGGAGCGTGTAACGTGTTGCGGGGTTGGTTAGCTGTCCCCTGGGATTGCGCGGGTGGAAGGTGTGGGTTCACATCTGTGAAGTATGACGGACAGCTCCAGTTGGGGGTCGTTCCGTGGTGGTCTGGGTCAGCGGTCAGGAGGGATGGGACGGGTCTGGGTGTTAAGGTTGGGTGCGAGAGGGCGGAAAGCGGAGGGGGAGAAAGTGAGGAGAGAGTGGGAGAGAGAAAGAGAAGAAAAAAATAGAGGGGGCGGGGTTGTCTGGTCTCAAGCATGGAGGGTGGCAGGGGGGATGTACAAGCGTGTGAAGACTTTATATGTGTTTTCCTGCAGTCTTGCTGATCCTGTTTTTTTTTGGACGTGAGTGATGATTTTGTCCCATTCTGCCCATTGTCAAGGTGGTGCTAGAAGGTATCGACCCCTCACCAGCGAGGCGTAAATAATGGAGATTGGACTTAGTTGTACCATTTCCTGCAGGCAGAGAGATTTGCAATCCGTTCAGTCTCGAAGTTGGCAGGGATTTGGGGGGATTGAGCGGGCATAGTGCAATATTTGTTCTCTCACCATTGTGTGTAGGAATGTGTGTTGTTGTTCTGGGAGGAGGGCAGATATCGGGCAAACTGCGAATGGTTTTGATAGCACTTCAGCTATGCGGAGTATTGTGTTACAGTTCGTCAGGCATCCTGGTCCCTGGTCTCCCACCGGGAAGTTTGTCTTACCTCTCAGGGGAGCATGGGGCTAGGGTCTGTCATAAGGTAGTATTTGGTGCTGTTTTGGTGCCAGATATGGAGTGTGGCTTTCACAAATGGGTTGGTGAGGTGGAATTGTTTACTCGCTTCTTTCGTGATCCAGGGCAGAGTTAGGAGATCGCAGTTGGTGCTGTCTGCCTCAAACTGGCCCCATGGTTTGTGGCGTGATGTCATGGACCAGCTGATGACTCTTGTGAAGTGGGCTGCTAGGAACACTCCAGATATTTTGGACTGCACCTCCAATGATGCTTAGCCAGCATTATGGGGAATTTAGTCCACAACATCTGGAGTGCCGAAGGTTGCCTATCCCTGGACTAGAGAATAGGCAAATGACACTATATCATGACATGTCTGGACATGTCATTAGTTCTAGGAATTAGGAGGATATACCAACAAACTGGAACAAAGTTATATTTCAACTAACTTTTTTTTTTTTCATTCTTTATTTTTCTTGTGCATGAGTAAATATAACAGGCATTCTTGCCGTGCCCCAACAGCAGTAGAAAGTGCGGTAAAAGACAAAGCATGATAAGATGAGGCATATAAAATAACTGCACCATTTTTTAAGCAGGGTATTTCAAGATTAAACAGGCTGTATTGGGTATGTCTAGATGTGTGCATTTGTGTTGGCTGAGACTGTCTGACTATCAAAATTGAGGCATTCAACAGTATACGAGTAGAGGTAGCCTATCTGGACTGGTAAGGTATTGTGTAGTGCACAAGCTTGAAATTTTGTAAACAGAGAAGTTGTAGGTATAAGCATGCTTGGTAGGTCTGGCTGGTTTAGCAGTCGAGGGTGCTGGGTTTGACTGGGTTTGCCTGGCGCACCTGTCCAGTGAATCTAAGGGGTGGTGCTGTGGAGATTCTTGTAGTGCCGTCTAGGAGGCTAGGATGTGAGATTGCCATCCTACATGTGTTGTTAGGGCTAATCTCACACCTGGGGACCTTCCTGTGACACCAATCATTTTCCGACTCCTAACCTATGGGAGCCTCAGGGGGTGTGGAGAGAGTGGAACATGTGGGGACCTCCGTGGTTTTGTGGCGTAAACTACTGTCGATGGTAAGGGACCTACTGTGCGTTCCGTCTGTGCCTGGGTATGGCTCAAAGTGTCAAAGTCATGTGTTCAGTGTACTAACGAGAAAACGTGTGTGTAAGATCATTAACTTATTAAAACATTATAAACTTTGTAACTGCAGTTTCTTAGAAGAGCCTTTCAGGTGGCTGCCCCCAGTCTTTCTCCTTGGTGTGGCATTAACGGGACAGACCTAGCAGGGTCCCATCTGTGGGAGTTGTAGGGTTCCGCAGTGTGCATGGGCTGTGGGGAAAGTCCCAGTGAGTGCAGAAAGGAGGGAGCTTCCATTAGAGAGGTCAGTTTCGCCATGGCCCTGTTGTGGACTGCCATCAGAGATCTCAGTGTGCCCCATCGGTCCGTCTGTGTGTCCGCGGGCATGTCAGGGCACATGGAGTAGACCTCCGGGTCTGGGTTGGGAGATGCTCTCTTGGCCGGGGTGCGTTGGAGCAGGACTCCAATATCGCAAGTGTCCTTATTCCCGCTTGTTTGTGGCTTTTGGGATCGCCAGCCCATCTTGTCGACACTGTGCAGATAATTCGTTGTCGGGACTCGGCTTAGGCTCAGTGCTTCCAAGGTATTTGCCCAGTCAAGCATGGTACAAGCCTCAGGTTGTAACCCTTCAGATGTAAACATAGCAGTTTCAGAGAAACCGCTATATTTACATTGCAGGGTTAATCCAGCCTCTAATCGCATCCTGCGTGCAGAACGTCCATAGGAAAGCATTGCCCGCATGCGCATTCCGCTCCACTCGGGAGCGGACGTCGGCGGGGGAGGAGAGGACACCAGCGCCGAGGGAGCCCGGCACTGGATTAAAGTAAGTAACTGAAGGGGTTTGAACCCCTTCAGCACCAAGAGAGGGGGACCCTGAGGTTGGGGGGTCCTAAGGATGATATAGTGTCAGGAAGACAAGTTTGTTTTCCTGACGCTATAGTGATCCTTTAAGTAGGGTTGGATTCAATGCATAGCTATGCAATCATTCTTTTGGTAGAGTGCTGCATATGCACCATGGGACCCAAATGCTTCCCTATGAGAAGTATTAGGTTAACCAAGAAAATCAACACTAATGAGGATCTCTCAGCACTCTGTAGTAGCTATGGTGCTTGGAGTGTTCTTTTAAGAGGTCCCTGGTTCTACTGAGTAATACCATTTCCAGATATGCTCATCTTTGGATTATAAATATACATGGGTGACGTATTGTGTATGTGCTGAAGGTAATGTCATATCTACTATGGCCAATTGTTAATACAGGCAATGCATCATTCATGGACTAGACGCAAGCATAGGCAACCTTCAGATGTTTTGTGCAAAATCCGTTTTTATTGAGATCAGTTCAGGAAAAAAATTCCCACAAAGGGGATGCAATGCATACTCAGTACACAGCATACGTAGAAGTGTAAATTTTTGCAGTGATACAGTAACTTATGCCTGCGCAGAGGTGGATGATGTGGTAAAGCAGTTGTGATCGGTTTTAACAAATTAAACTAGTTGCCCACGCAAGGGAGGTACGCATATGGTGCAATTAAAATGAGACATGGTGTCAGCAGTCGTTGTGGTTTGCCTATATTGATAATGAACTTTTTTGCTGTGCCTCCCACCCCCCTCCTCATCTGTGAATGCAGTGTGCTAACAGTACGGCAAGTATGAGCAGGTATTGGTGTCGTGGTTTGTGATGAGTAGCGTGGTAGCCAGTGTTAGCGGTACGCTTGCATGGATATGTGATGGGGTTTGAGCAATGGGAGCGTGTAACGTGTTGCGGGGTTGGTTAGCTGTCCCCTGGGATTGCGCGGGGTGGAAGGTGTGGGTTCACATCTGTGAAGTATGACGGACAGCTCCAGTTGGGGGTCGTTCCGTGGTGGTCTGGGTCAGCGGTCAGGAGGGATGGGACGGGTCTGGGTGTTAAGGTTGGGTGCGAGAGGGCGGAAAGCGGAGGGGGAGAAAGTGAGGAGAGAGTGGGAGAGAGAAAGAGAAGAAAAAAATAGAGGGGGCGGGGTTGTCTGGTCTCAAGCATGGAGGGTGGCAGGGGGGATGTACAAGCGTGTGAAGACTTTATATGTGTTTTCCTGCAGTCTTGCTGATCCTGTTTTTTTTTGGACGTGAGTGATGATTTTGTCCCATTCTGCCCATTGTCAAGGTGGTGCTAGAAGGTATCGACCCCTCACCAGCGAGGCGTAAATAATGGAGATTGGACTTAGTTGTACCATTTCCTGCAGGCAGAGAGATTTGCAATCCGTTCAGTCTCGAAGTTGGCAGGGATTTGGAGGGATTGAGCGGGCATAGTGCAATATTTGTTCTCTCACCATTGTGTGTAGGAATGTGTGTTGTTGTTCTGGGAGGAGGGCAGATATCGGGCAAACTGCGAATGGTTTTGATAGCACTTCAGCTATGCGGAGTATTGTGTTACAGTTCGTCAGGCATCCTGGTCCCTGGTCTCCCACCGGGAAGTTTGTCTTACCTCTCAGGGGAGCATGGGGCTAGGGTCTGTCATAAGGTAGTATTTGGTGCTGTTTTGGTGCCAGATATGGAGTGTGGCTTTCACAAATGGGTTGGTGAGGTGGAATTGTTTACTCGCTTCTTTCGTGATCCAGGGCAGAGTTAGGAGATCGCAGTTGGTGCTGTCTGCCTCCAACTGGCCCCATGGTTTGTGGCGTGATGTCATGGACCAGCTGATGACTCTTGTGAAGTGGGCTGCTAGGAACACTCCAGATATTTTGGACTGCATCTCCAATGATGCTTAGCCAGCATTATGGGGAATTTAGTCCACAACATCTGGAGTGCCGAAGGTTGCCTATCCCTGGACTAGAGAATAGGCAAATGACACTATATCATGACATGTCTGGACATGTCATTAGTTCTAGGAATTAGGAGGATATACCAACAAACTGGAACAAAGTTATATTTCAACTAACTTTTTTTTTTTTTCATTCTTTATTTTTCTTGTGCATGAGTAAATATAACAGGCATTCTTGCCGTGCCCCAACAGCAGTAGCAAGTGCGGTAAAAGACAAAGCATGATAAGATGAGGCATATAAAATAACTGCACCATTTTTTAAGTAGGGTATTTCAAGATTAAACAGGCTGTATTGGGTATGTCTAGATGTGTGCATTTGTGTTGGCTGAGACTGTCTGACTATCAAAATTGAGGCATTCAACAGTATACGAGTAGAGGTAGCCTATCTGGACTGGTAAGGTATTGTGTAGTGCACAAGCTTGAAATTTTGTAAACAGAGAAGTTGTAGGTATAAGCATGCTTGGTAGGTCTGGCTGGTTTAGCAGTCGAGGGTGCTGGGTTTGACTGGGTTTGCCTGGCGCACCTGTCCAGTGAATCTAAGGGGTGGTGCTGTGGAGATTCTTGTAGTGCCGTCTAGGAGGCTAGGATGTGAGATTGCCATCCTACATGTGTTGTTAGGGCTAATCTCACACCTGGGGACCTTCCTGTGACACCAATCATTTTCCGACTCCTAACCTATGGGAGCCTCAGGGGGTGTGGAGAGAGTGGAACATGTGGGGACCTCCGTGGTTTTGTGGCGTAAGCTACTGTCGATGGTAAGGGACCTACTGTGCGTTCCGTCTGTGCCTGGGTATGGCTCAAAGTGTCAAAGTCATGTGTTCAGTGTACTAACGAGAAAACGTGTGTGTAAGATCATTAACTTATTAAAACATTATAAACTTTGTAACTGCAGTTTCTTAGAAGAGCCTTTCAGGTGGCTGCCCCCAGTCTTTCTCCTTGGTGTGGCATTAACGGGACAGACCTAGCAGGGTCCCATCTGTGGGAGTTGTAGGGTTCCGCAGTGTGCATGGGCTGTGGGGAAAGTCCCAGTGAGTGCAGAAAGGAGGGAGCTTCCATTAGAGAGGTCAGTTTCGCCATGGCCCTGTTGTGGACTGCCATCAGAGATCTCAGTGTGCCCCATCGGTCCGTCTGTGTGTCCGCGGGCATGTCAGGGCACATGGAGTAGACCTCCGGGTCTGGGTTGGGAGATGCTCTCTTGGCCGGGGTGCGTTGGAGCAGGACTCCAATATCGCAAGTGTCCTTATTCCCGCTTGTTTGTGGCTTTTGGGATCGCCAGCCCATCTTGTCGACACTGTGCAGATAATTCGTTGTCGGGACTCGGCTTAGGCTCAGTGCTTCCAAGGTATTTGCCCAGTCAAGCATGCAGGCTTCGGCATGCGGAGGAGTGTGGTAGGCCCCGGAGCGTTGGCGTGGTTTCCTGCCCGTCGGAGTATACAAGAAAGGCATGTGCCGGTAGCTCTTTCCTTCGGGGATAAAATTTTTGTGATTTAACACCCTGATGGCTCCCTATGTTCAAGCTTTTAGGCCGATTATTTGCTAGCTTGTGGGAGCTCGTGGAAATGGTGTCCATGCGGGTCGAGTGTATGTATTTCAACTAACTTTATATATGGAGCAACTTGCAAGAAAAAAAATGGTCTACCTTTCTCAGTAAAAATGAGCATTTAATGTAAAAAATTTTTGGGGGGTTACATCTATACCGAATCTTCCATTCTTTATGAAGCAATCTCAGGAGAATATTGCAACAAACATGTTAACGCTATTTTCCCAGCCATGACTGCCAAGACACAAAGTTTTACATAGTGTCAGAACATAGTAAATATGTTCTCCTGTGCAATTTCAGGAGATAAACTAATCCAAAAAATACCCATTGCCGTCATAAGGAAAACATTTTAAAACATTTAATACTGCATAATGTTTAGTTTCCCAAAATCTTACATATTCATTTCCTAAGCCATGCTATTTAATTCTGATTTTACATAAAATCCTACAATAAATAGTTTAATAACATACATTTTGCTGACTGTGCTTGTACCAATAGCATGATGTTGAAGTGAAATGAGTATCAAGTTATGGTTCCTATTTTATTCATCTATAATAAAGTCAATGCTGATGGAGTGAGGATGTATCTGAAATCTTTATTATACAGGATAAATAGCTACATATTCTGTTACCTTGCACCAATACAACACTAATACCACCAGAAACCAAACAGTCAGCCCACTGAACACAGAAAATGTTACTTGTAGTAATCCATTCCGAGGTAATGTGAGTTATATATAGTTACATAGTTACGTGTTTTGCTGTTGATCTAAAAGAAGGCAAAAAAACAGTATGAAGTGCTTCCAATTTTGCATTTAAATACCTCCTTGTATCAAGAAGCTATCACCCCACTAATTAAAAAATATATCCCTCAATGTTATGTTTTTGTATTTATCCAATTACTGTTTAAGCATCTGTATAGACTCTAATAAAACCATTTCTTCAGGCAGAGAAAACCACATCCTCATTGTTTTTACTGGAAAAAAGCTTTCCTTTGCCTTAGACTAAATCTCCTTTCTTCCAGTCTAAATTGTGTGACCCCATGTCCTGTGTACAGTCATGTTTACGAATAGATATCCAGACAATGACTTGTATTGGCCCAGATTATATTTGTATAAAGCTATCATATCCCCTCAGAGGCGCTGTTTTTCCAAACTAAAGAGATTAAAAAGCCAAAATAGCCAGTGGAAAGCAGAGAGTGATAAACAAATTTAAGTGAGGCCAAGGAGAAGGTATGGTGGATCCAATACTTAACAAAGGCATGTCTCACAAAACAAAAGAGTTCCGTAACTCAGGTGTCCCCATGTGGTACTGATGTGCTACTACTTGTTGTTGGTACAAAATGAGGGATGTTGTCCTCATCCCTTTTGGGGGTGTGCAGGAACCTAGGCACATCTCAAACATCAATTGGAAAATATGACTTTTAAAGAATGTTTAAAGACTTTGTGGGAGGGATTACCAGGATTTGGTTAGCACTTAGCAGTACTATTTTTCCTACTTCATATTTATATATATTTTACTAGTGTTGATGTTTTGGGATTTGTTTGTGGGTTTTTTTTTTCATTTATTGAGTCTTGTCATTAATTAGATTATTATTACTTTCTACTATTGCCAAGATCAAAATGCACTGAAATGTCAAACCTTGTAAAATTATGTCATCTATTGAATACACATATGCAGAGTTGAGATGCTCATGAGTCAAACTTTTAAGAACATATAACTAGACGTTTATTCAGATTTGAATATCAGACCACCACATCTCAATAGCCAAAATATGGATCTATGCACTATGCATTATCACTGGCAGAGCCATTGTGATTGAATGTATGTTACAGAGAATCAAATCAATCTATTCAATAACCATTACACAGAGCAGGAAAAAAAGGCAGCAATGTGTTGAGTTCCCACTGGTTAATGGTGATACCTGCTGATTTTTTTATGGCCCGTGATTCTCTTTACATGGCGTAGGAAATACTTAGATAAATTATATTTCTGGCTCATGATAATTTTTACATCTGTTTATTATATTGATCGTTATGGGTACAATTTTCTCACTATCTGGTAAATTGTAGTGGACTAAAAAATATATGGCACAATTTAAGCTATTGGAGTTGGAACTTTTTTGGCCTAAATTTTGCAATTCACTACAAGTCACTGTATATTATTATTATTTTATTATTTATATAGCACCATCAGATTCCATAGCGCTGTACAATGGGTGGGATAAACCTCTCTGAGTATAGTGTTGTGCATAGTGCTGTATCATTTTTTTCAAAATTTTAATGTGAATATATATATATATATATATATATATATGCCACATTTTAGCAACAATCATTTTTATTTGAAATCAGGAGGATTTGTGGTGAGGCATGACATGATAGGACATGGCACATCATTTGGCTACTAGGATAGCTTGTGTATAGATTGCAGGCCATGTTTTTTTTTTTTTTTTAACATTCTTTATTTGTTCTTTTTCAGTGAAATAAGAAACATTGGGATACAAAAAAAGGAGTAGGGTAGGGGTGGTACAGCCAACATGGTACAGGTGTGCGGTAGTTTCAAATTCAGATCTCTATTTCGTAGGGTTTTGCGAGAGCGCTATGAGTACCTGGCGTGGTCTGATGGCTTAGAGTTTGCTGTGCGGTTGTGTGGGTTGCAGTGACCTCATTTTGGTCTCTCTCTTTTCATACGGTTCGTCTGCTCACACCTGTGTTGGTGGCTGTTTGGGGTGTGCGGTCTTATTCAGTAGTGGTTAGTTTAGTAGGGTGGGTTACCCTTTTTTCTGGCTATTTTGTTTTGTCGTTGCTTGGTGGTGGGTTCCCGTTGATCTTGGTGGTCGGTTGGGGGGGGTTGAGGATCTATGTACAAGGGGAGAGTACCATGGCGGGGATCGGTCTCGAGTATCCCTTGGATGTCCGATATATCTGGTTGGAGTTGTGCTGTACTTGTTGGGTTTCAGTGTATTGGTGTTTTGGTTGCTTTGTTGGGGTGTTGGGCCTGATTGGTGATGTGGTGGCCGTCCGTGGGCCTTTATTGTAGGTGGGGTTCAGATTGCAGGCCATGTTTTAATACACTAGAACTGGAGTAGTCAGGGACCTATGCCGTGATAATCTTGAGGTAATATCATTATTATAAATGTAATTCTTGCCTAACTAACTTTCTTATATGCATAAAATAAATACATTTTTATCTCCTTAAAAATTTTTAAACATGGTTTAATAGCCTAAAGTGGGCAATATCATATCTGATAGCAACACTTCATGTTAAACAGAGACTTCATAAATCAATTCGAAAAATCACTTCTTAGCATGAAAGCCATATTTTACAAATCAAAGTATTTGGCACTCATGGCTAGATCATGCATATTTGAGAAAAAAATTCATTTTGAACTGCAGCTGCTACAAGCTGGTAGATATTTGAATGTTTGAAAAGTGGGAGGTAGTTACGTTTTATCAGCTGTTCTTTATATACCTTTTCTTGAATTGTACCTTATATAATATGTCAAAATTACTTATGATTGTGGCTATTACACAAAGATGATTTAATGGTCTAATAAAGAAACCCACAAGTCTAAACAGATATTAAGCCACGCACATAATTCTATATCACATTTTTTCATCTGAATAAAGCAAACCTAAAAGTTAATAAGAGAAGAAATAAAATATATTTAATTACAGTCCCTCAGAATATGTAAGTTTACATAGCCACACCGTTTTAACCTTTTCTGCAGAGGGTTAATGGTACAGTGGAGCTCACTGATGTAGTTAACATTTATGTTAAACGAGACAAAATATGTATACTAGCAAGGAAATAAATCCTGTGACACAAAAGATGAATATAAATACAAACGTATATACTTAGAAATGGGTACCACAGGATACCTAAAAGCAGAGAATACAACGCAACATAGTGTGAACCGTAAAAAAAACCATATATATATATATATATATATATAGAGAGAGAGAGAGAGAGAGAGAGAGAGAGAGAGAGAGAGAGGGAATGGGGTTCGAGTTTCACTCACATGGCCCAGAGCCATCCCAAGCTCTTTATTATAGGCTTTAAGGTGCCACAAATGGCTCAACGATACAATAACCCCAGGGTACTTAAGAACTTTATGATGAATCTACATTATTTATAAAAAAAACTATTTGTTTGGTAAAATATAAAAACACAAAAAAGGAAAGGTATACAAAAAAAAAATGGGTACTAAAAATAGAGTGGTAGTGGGAGTTCAACAGTATAGTCCGCAATGGGTATCACTCACCACCTACTAGTAACCCAGATAAATTAGATATAAAGTGCCTGTAATGAAGTGCAGTCATCAGACGCATTTCGGCAGTGTAGCCTTCTTCCAGTGCTAATGTTCTAGTGTGCTTCCGTCGGTTATATAGTGGTTTCCATCATTAGTTCATCTGTCTTCAATTTCCTGTAATTCTGGCCAGCCGCGACGCTGTTTCCGGCTCCTCTTAATGACGTCGCCGGATTTTGGAACGCAGCGTCTAAGGCTTTCCCTTATGATATAGTTCTAATCAGTTTCACGATCTAAGTCTTCCTCCAGCTATCAGAGTTTGTGTTAAAGTGCCTTAGAATGTCCAGTTCTCCATATTAATAATGGGAATCCATAAAAAGTTCTTAACCCCTTAAGGACCAAACTTCTGGAATAAAAGGGAATCATGACATGTCAGACATGTCATGTGTCCTTAAGGGGTTAAACATGATAAAGGGCATTTTCATTATGCATTACAAAAAAATAAACAATTATTATATACCTTCTTTGGGAGAGAAAAAGAGGAATATACATTTAAAAAGGCATAATTTCAATAAAATAAATAAATATACAGTGAATAAGATGCATATAAAAAGCATATATCAAAAGGCATATTTTGAAAGGCCTCTTTTTAAATAATATAATATTTTATATATATAAAATATACCACACACAGCATATAAAAATACAAAATATACTGTATACAAGATATAATTATATAATAGTAAGGCAGAAACAATGGAGAGAGTTAAAGTACAAAAAAGTAAAGTACAAAAAAATCTAAAAATTACAAAAATGTGCAAATTCAAAATCTAGATTAGGACCACTTGAGAAGAGCATATTTAAGTTAAATATCCATTCACTTTCAACTCTTCAACTCTTTCAACTCCAATTGTTTAAAATTATCCTCCCTTCTCCAGTGTTTCTGTCTCTTAGAAACCACCATGTATGATAAAAAAGGAGGGATCACTATTGTGTTTGTCTACAAAGTGAGCTGAAACACTGTGTTTCACATACCCCCTCTGGATATTGTCCTTATGCTCTGATATCCTTTTCTTGAACGCCCTAGTCGTCATTCCTATATATTGCAGTCCACATGGGCACCAGAGGAGGTATATGACATTCGAAGATTGAACTTGTTTTATCTTGAAAATCTTACTAGTGGAAAAATAAATAAAATATGTGCTTTTCTGTTTTTTAAAAAGTGTCTTTTTGCAAGCTGCGCATGATTTACACGGATAGAAACTTGCGCAGATCTTTACCCACCAGCAACCCATCTTTTGGTTTGTTGAATTTCAGCCACTTTAACTGACTCTCACTAATATCACTCTGCCCTTTTACAGACTGAAATAATATTGTAAAGTAATGGAACAATGATGAACACACACAAGCTATTTTCCTGAATTATGTAAGGCTTTTGACACTGTTGACCACAATAGTGAAAACACTATTCGTATGTCATTAGTTTCAAAACTGGTTCTACTTTTATGACAAACAAAACACAATACTCAAACTTACTGAAATGGTAAAAGTTATCTTTGTGCTTCTTGTTGGAATTCATCAAATCTTCATTTTTGACCCCTTTTAATTTGTCTGTAGTCTACCGATGACTTGCAACACCTCAACCATGGCCATGTATGCAAATTACACTGTTTTCTATTTTAATAAAAGCAAATTACATTTCAAGCTGTAGTAAAACTCAATATCTCATAGGTTGAGTGATTGATCACCAAAATCAATCTAATCCTAAATACCTACAAAATCATTTCAGGAGTGCTTGAAACACACCATAGAACTCCCAGTTAAACAGCAAAATGATGTCATATTACAAATTGCAACCATTAGCTTCTATAAGTATCTTGGCCTGTGGCTGGACCCTCACGCTCATTTTAACAACTTTGTGATGAATTCTAATCCAAACCTTATGTTAAAACCGATGCTCTGTTTGAAAGAAATCCTGTATAAAACCAGTGGCAAAGTAATGGATTCTTCAGCAAAGGTTTCTCCCACTTAGTAAATACAGGGATTGTGTATTTTCAAAAGAACTACAAATCAATTTTGGCACATTTTGGTTCCCTGTATAATTCACAATATTATGTTCTGTACCCTTTATTGTGATATATTTAAAGGGTTACCCCAATCATCATAACCACTACAGCCTGCTGTAGTGGGTATGACACCAGGAGTACACTGGCCTGGTACCCCGGTAATGGGAAAAAATGAATAGCAACAACCGAGCTGCGAGGCACACTTCTGGCTTCTGTGAGAGCCTCAGCTAACAGCTATCAGCCAATGACAGACATCCTGTGCAAGAAAAGTTGCCCAAGATTGACATGAGCAGCCCGGTTTTTACACAGAGCCACAGAGGGGTTGAACTCATAGTGAAATACTGCACATACAGACTCCAGACACCATGATCAATTCAAATCATCAAAGAGGTTGTGGTGCTTGGAATAACCGCTTTAAACTGGTTTAAGCTGGTTAACACACAAGTCTCGACACACTTTCAATTATCTCCATAATCACTTCAATTAAAATGTGTTACAGTACCTGAACAGCATGCTCACCTTAGCACACATAAGGCATCATTCTTATGTAGAATTTTGAACTGTGAAATCTTCGAGCAATATGAAATCCTTTAAATATTTTATTTTGTTTGATTATATAACCTGGCAACCATATTGTTCTGTTTGTGTGTTGCAGGACACATTTGAATGTTTTTTCCTCCTAATTAAATACATTATAAATAAATATGTTTCCAATATATTGAAGATATGTGTATCCAATGGATTTATTTAATGCTCTTTCTCTGGGTATGCACCACAAACTGAATATTTCCAGACGGACACAGTAAAAAAATTTGTAAAATAAAGTTCTGGTCTCCTCACTAGTATCCTGAATTCACCCTTTATTGTTTATTTTACCAAGGATACAAACTAGTTGACAGCTATATATTCTGCTTTGAATTCTATAGTTTTGGGTCAAATGAACCCATTAAGAAAATTTTTTATTTCTAACCTTGTAACAGCTATATATAACAATCTTCAGTCTTGACAGTTCCTTATTCCCTTACCCCAAAAAATACATTTGTGTTGCTTACTGGGGTAAGAGCGATGGAGGTAAGTAATAATTAAACTTTCCTCTGCAGCACCTCTGGGGGACATAGTTTTCCCATGATGCTCGAGGTGGCATGCTTCATATGCAGTTAGACATTTGCAGAGAAAATGCTGTAGAGTGTATCTGCACTCAGGTCTTCCTGCTTTAGAGTGATGTGTGCATAGCTGCCTACATGGTTATGGTAAATCATGGGTAAATCATGGGATGTGCCAAGATAGCCAGCTATGCAATAACAATTAAAGGGACACTATAGTCACCAGAACAACTACAACTTAATGTAGTGGTTCTGGTGTCTATAGCCTGTCCCTGCAAGCATTTCAATGTTAACACTGCCTTTTCATGAAAAAGGCAGTGTTTACATTGCTGCCTTGTAACACCTCTAGTTGCAGTCACTCAGTGTGCAGCACTAACGTTACGCGTCTCCACGCTTTGCATGAAGGTGCTGATTGTTCCTATAGATGTATTGATTCAATGCATCTCTATGAGGATATGCTGATGGCGCAGCATGGCATTTTGCTGCGCATGCACAATATCCTCCCAATGCTTTTCTATGGGAAAGCATTGGATTGGCTGAGATCATGAAGTTTGATGATCTCAGCCAAGGGGGCAGAGCATAGGCAGAGCCAGCTGCGACATACACGCACGGCACTGTAAGAAAGGTAAATAAACTCACTTTTCACTTAGCTGTCAGGGGGGCCGGGCCTGTGGCCTAAACATTGTTTGTACTACTATCACTCCAGTGTTCCTTTAACAAAAAAATAATAGTTTTAAAAGATGCGACAGTGATGATATCAGCCATTACAATTTGGTTTTAAACTATCGTAAATAATAAATTAAACTTCCCTCAACACCAATTTCTTGATTTAAAGTGACATGTATGTGACCATACAATGTGGCAAAGTAGAGCTATAAAAATTATTACAGAGGCCTGGCTTTCTGCATTTGTTTAATTTATTAGAAGTGATTAGGGGAAATTGAATCATATAGCTATTGTGGGCATATGTCACAACATTAACTAAACATTAAACACATGGGCAGGATACCATTAGGTCAATGAATAAACAAAGTGTTCTATCAAAAGTTAATTTCAAAGACAGCTATTTCAAAAGAAGTGTTTACATTTGAAATAATGTTTCAGGAAGTGAATCTCGGTCAAAATAATCACAGCATGAGACCTGTCAGAACAAAAGTATGAAGAAAAAAAACTAAAAACAATTTAACACCTCTTGTGTACACAAACACTCTGTAAAAAGTCAAATACCATAGAAAGTTTCGGAACAAATCATTTTTTGATATTGCCTGGCTAATTCCATTAGATGGGAAACATGTGGTCGACGTTCAGATTTCACGCTGGTGAAAGTCTGTCCTGAGGGGACCTTTCGCTCATTTAATAATGAATTCTGCCTTGTGAACATTTCATCATTAAATGAGTTGCAATTAAAAAAAAAAAATTGTAATCACACCGTCAGGTGTTCTGGCCTAAGAACGATATGAGGGGTAGGACCCTACTTCTGATGGAAGAATTAAATTTGGTCTGAACTTGTTTGAACATCCAAATATAAACACGTGTACTTAATTCCATAGGCTTTTAGCAAGCTGTTGTCCCTTTTAAGTACATTTTCCCCGTTTGTCTTTTGGACAAAGTTTGCAGGAAACGTCATTCCTTGTGATTGATGGTACAAGATGGGATGCACTGACTTCAGACTTCTATAAAACAAGACAGCTGTTGGTAAAAACGTTCCTTCAGGAGCTTGGAAAGGTTTACATTTTCCATTTCTTTGGCTGCTGGGCCTGATGTAGGATTATATTTTAACCAGTCACGTAAATAGGAAAATGCCATCAATGTTCAAGGTTATTAAATCGATCTTTAAATAGTAATTACAGAAAAGAAATGCCATGCTGTGCGCTCTGTCTCATTTACGATGGCTCAATTTAGTACATTTTATATAAAGCAGATCGCTGTTAATAGCTCGTCACATCAAAACAAATGTGAAATCTAGTATGCCATTAAAGGGGAACTGTCACTTCTCTGGTGTTTACACCATTGAATAAAACATTAAAAAGCATCTATATCTTGGTTTGTTACCTTTAACATTAATTAAGCAAATTACATAATAATGTAGCAAATAAAGACGACGAAAAAACTGAAACATTGTTACATCTCTCCACTGCCTTATATGCTTCCTCTATGCCCGGTGCAAAGGACAGCGCTTATAACAAGGATTGGTAGGGGGCTAAGAATTCTGGAATCTGCAAAAAAAGATGTATACTGCATCTCCCGGCTGCAGGTTGCTTATGCAGTATTACACTGGGCTAAGATTTGTGATCAAAAACTCCACATCTATCCTTGTCCTTTTTTATATTTCCTATTGCCCAAATCAATTTCAAATTTGTTATGTTCATATCCAGCCAGAAAGTGGTAAAAACCTATACTGTATGTCCAAATGACCCAAGGTTGGCTGAAGGTGGACACATACCTACTGGTGATAAGAAGATGTCCCAAAGGATAATCCAGAATAATGGTCACATGGTCCTCAAGGTCAGGGCAGACAACAGAAGTCAGATGATGTCTTATGACCACTCCTCTTTACAAGCAAAACCACTTTGTCACCTGATCCCCAGTGTCATCAGAAGGCACCCGACACACAAAATGTAAAAACAAGGGCAATTATTTTAAATGTATTTAGCACTGAGCAGTGTTTGTGTGTTTGAATGTTAGCATGTTTTTGTATGGAGTATGTTTGAGTGAATGTAGGGGTGTGTTTGTATGTAGTGTTGGCATTTGAATGCAATTATTCATTTGTGTGTAGTGCGGTTTTTGAATGCAGTGGTGTGGTTATATATAATGGTGCGGTTTGTATGTAGTGTTGATGTTGAAATGCAGGGGTGTATTTGTGTGTAGTGTTGGCGTGAATCTGAGATGTATGCACATTTACACACTGACACACATGCAGATACATATATACTCACATGCAGATACATAGACACACACTGACATACATGCAGACACAGTGGCGACTCTAGGAACAATATATGAGGGTACATAGGATACAATACATAGGATACATAGGATACCACAGTCAAAACTGGGGGGCACTAAAACTTTTGACTAGGAGATGGGGTAATATGCTGTGCATGCTGGCATCCGGCAACACATTTGCATAGAATTCACATTAGCCACCCAGATTTCTTGTTGTGGGCTGGCTGACACCTCTTAACTTCTTTTGTTTCTTTGTTTATAAGATAACTTCCCTATTTGCTATACTTATGTGTGATTGCCATATTTAAGGACTTCAAATAAGGAACTATCTGCTAAACAGCACCCTAATTTAGTTTCTTTAAATATGGAAATCTCATACAAGGGCACCAATTTCGGAAATTATCTACTAAACAGCTAAAATATCTAAACTAAAAAAGCACTTTTCTTAATTTTAATCTTTTAGTTGTTTATTAGATAACTCACTTATTTGTTATCCGTATGTGAGATTGCAATATTTAAGGACACCAATAAGGGAGCTATCTACTAAACACATACATATTTATACACACACACAATAACACAATAGATGTATGTCTGTGTGTGTGTGTACATCTGTGGTTGTGTGTGTGTGTATATATATATATATATATATATATATATATATATATTAATATATATATATATATATATATATATATATATATATATATATACACACAATCAGAGACATACACCCACATAACCACAGATACACACACAGATGCACACATACAATCACAGACCTACACACACAATCACATACCTCAGAGATGCACACACAATCACACACAATCATCACATACATACACACATCTAATAAGAGGTCCACCCAATCTTCCTACCTTGCTCTGGGAGGGCTGGAGTGGAAGGCTGGTGGTCAGAGGTTGCTGCTGGGATCTCTGTGCTCTTCCTGCACAGGTCCCTCACGTGCACTGTAATGACACAGATGCCGGGATGACGTCATATCCCAGCTGCCGGCTCACTGCAGTGCGAAGACATTCAGACACAGTTATAAACATATACTGTAAAACACAGCCACATGTACACAGTCCCAGGCACATAGTCACTCGCACACAGTCAAACACACAGTTACGAGCAGACAGTCACACACAGTTACACACACACAGCTACAGGCAGACAGTCATACACACACAGTTACAGGAAGTAGCACGCACAATTACATGCAGACTGTAACAGTTACAGGCAACATCACACAGTCACAGACAGACAGTCACCCACTCAGTGACAAGAAGACAGTCACACACAGTCACACACACAGTTAAAGGCAGACAGTCACACACACACAGTCACAGGTAGACAGTCACACACACCATCATAGACAGTCACACACAGTCACAGGCAGACAGTCCCACACACAGTCACAGGCAGACAGTTGCACACTGGCACAGGCAAACATTCACACACACAGGGACAGGCAGGCAGTCATAGACACAGTCATAGGCAGACAGTCACACACACAGTCGTAGACAGTCACAGGCAGACAGTCACACACACCGTCACAGCCAGACAATCACACACAGTTATTGACAGACAGTCACACACACAGTCACAGGTAGACCATTACACACAGTCACAGGCAGTCACACACAGTCACAGTCAGACAAATGTATACGCAGTCACAGGAAGACAGTCAAACACACTGTCACAGTCACAGGCAGACAGTCAAACCCACTGTCACAGTCACAGGCAGTCACACACAGTCACAGGCAGACAGTCGCGCACACAGTCTCATGCAGATATTCACAGGCAGACTGTCATACACACAGTCACAGGCAGACAGTCGCACACACAGTCTCATGCAGATAGTCACAGGCAGACTGTCACACACACAGTCACAGGCAGACAGTCTCACACACACAGTCACAGACAGTCACAGGCAGACACTCACACACACACACACACACACACACAAATTCACAGACAGACAGTAAAACACACAAACACACACTCACAGACAGTCACACATACAGTCACAGGCAGTCACCCACATACAGTCACAGGCAGACAGTCCCCCACACATATACACCCACAAACACACACACACACACAGTCACAGGCAAATAGTCACACATACAGTCACACACACACACAGTCACAGGCAGACAGACACTATCATAGTTACACACACACACAGCACACACTCTCTCTCACTTACTGGATGAGTAGTGGAGTCACTGAAGTCACTGGTGTTTAGTTGTTGGGGAAGCAGGGACTCCTTCCTGCTTCCCCTCTGTGTGCAGTAGTAGCAGCAGCGGGTGGAGGCCACCTTTTGCTCTGCCCCACTGTCAATTTGACTCTGCCTTCACTGCCAATTTGGCTCCGCCCCCACCTCTCCATGTGAGTGCTGTGTCGGTTGCCAGGTGCCCCTACTGCCATTGTACCCTGTGGAGCCACACAGTTCACATCTCCCCAAATCCAGGCCTGGTGGTACCCTCCTACCTAGTGGCACCCGGGGCGGACTGCCAGATTGACCATCCAATATCAGCAGAGTCAACTAGCAAGAAGGGCGTTAAATTAGCAGAAAATATTTTGTGATTGCAATATGGCTGATGTGAAACCTTGCACCGAGGAGATTGTTATGGAAAATGAATAAAAACATCTTGTGTCGCCTGTCAATAAAAGGTACATTGAAATGAGGCAACTGTCTGTTCCCAAAAAGCTACCTAAGTTGATATAGTGGAGGGAAGTATTTTATGGCTCTGTAAAAAGCTTTTAATAGTAAAAACCACATTTGTTTTTAACCCCTTAAGGACACATGACATGTGTGACATGTCATGATTCCCTTTTATTCCAGAGGTTTGGTCCTTAAGGGGTTAAACAGCAAATCCTTATTTAAAATAAGAATAAGAAATGTGAAATATGCAATACAAATGAAACAGATATACAAATACATAAGAAACAGACTTCCTACGAACATGGGTAAAAAGTATGCAAAGAAATGGCGACCTATACAATACTAGACAGGTGGTTTTAATGTAGTGGCTGATCAGTGTATAGCAGGGGTTCCCAATTAATTTTTCCCGTGGAACCCTTTGACATGGTGTATCAACATGGTGGAATTCCCCCCACCCCCTCCCCCCGGGAAAAAAAATTACAATTGCCCAATTTTTGTTTTTTTTTATGTGCTGGTGTGTGTCAAGGTGTGTATATCTGTGCTTGTGTGTGCCAGTTGTATATCTGACACACAGATACACACACACACACTGGCACACAGATACACACACAGTATGTGTGTATCTGTGTGTCAAGGTGTGTGTATCTGTGTGTCAAAGTGTGTGTATATGTTTTTGTATGTGTCTGTGTATCAAGGTGTGTGTGTTTGTATGTGCCAGTGTGTATGAATCTGACACACAGATACACACACTGGCAGATAGTGGCACACAGATACACACACTGACACAGATACACACCTTGACACACAGTGTGTATCTGTGACTGTGTGTGTGTATGTATGTATGTATCTACCTATCTGTGTGTCAAAGTGTGTGTATTTGTGTTTGTATGTGCCAGTGTGTATTAATCTGACACACAGATACACACACTGGCAGATAGTGGCACACAGATACACACACTGACACAGATACACACCTTGACACACAGTGTGTATCTTTGTGTGTGTATGTATGTATGTATCTATCTGTGTGTCAAGGTGCGTGCATCTATGTTTCAAAGTGTGTGTATCTGTGTTTGTATGTGTCTGTGTATCAAGGTGTGTGTATCTGTGTTTGTATGTGCCAGTGTGTATTAATCTGACACACAGATACACACACTGGCAGATAGTGGCACACAGATACACACACCTTGACACTCAGTGTATATCTGTGTGTGTGTGTGCTTGTGTGTGTATGTATCTATGTGTCAAGGTATGTGTATCTGTGTTTGTATGTGCCGGTGTGTATCAAGGTGTGTATATCTGTGTTTGTATGCGCCAGTGTGTGTGTATCTCTGTGTCAGTGTGTATGTATCTGACACACAGATATACACACACACTAACACACAGATACACACTGACACACACCTTTACACACAGATACACACACTCAGATACACACTGACACACACATCTTGCATCCACATATACTCACTGACAGGATACACACACATAGGCACATACAAACACACTGATACATACTGACACATACACACACACTGACACACACACTCTTTGACAGACATACACACACTCTGACATACACTCTCACTGACAAACGCACACACTCTTTGACAGACACCCATACTCTAACTGACAAACACACACTCTTTGACAGACACACATACTCTTTTACAGACACACATACAAACACATATACAATATCATTGACAAGAACAGATACCAATTCAGCAATCTTTAATCTTTCCAGTGGCCTTTTTCCTGAACACGTGGCCCAAAACACACAGAATACATGTAATGATGAGTTAGCAATAGTATTATGTTTACATGACCTCCAGATTCTTCATATAACCAATACTTTTTTCCCATGTAAGAAGTCGTATATTTTTAAGTCTGGAGATGCAATTTACAAACCACTTACAAAAGCCTTCATATTTCGAAAATGAGTAACTGGTAAGTATTTTTTATTGTCAATTTTTTTTTTTTTTTTTTTATTCTTTATTTTTGTTATGCATTGATTATACATCTGCTCTTGCTATGCCCCAATAGCGTAACAAGGATTCTGGCATACAGGCAATGCAAAGTATAAGGCATATGATAGTCGTGCACATTTTTTAAATGTATCAATAAGGTAACAGACTGGTCGTCCATATCCTGATATAACATTACGTGTGGCAGGTTGTGTTGCCTAAGTGGGTCGGTTGGACATGTGAGTGGTTCTATACAAGTATTGTTTCAAGCTGGAATTTCAAGTATAAGATCAAAACAGTAAAATTAAACATTAAACAAGAAAAGTCACGAGTAAACAGTTAGCTATACACATAGGCACATTGTTTGTTGGGTTAGTTGGCAGTGCAGTGTGATGTAGGTGGGCTATAAGGCTTCTGGATGCATGTCATGTCTGCCTGTGTGGTTGTGTATAGGTCTTCAGGTCATGTGGATGTGTATTAGGTGTTGGTCTGCAGTCGGTCTGGGCAGGTCAGATAGGCATTGGGTCCCGCAAAGTAACTTAGCCCATGCCAATGGTTGTTATAATAGTGTCCTCCATGGCAGCCCTGCAGTGCACTGGGTCGGTCGGGTGCTGCAGCAGCTGTCCCAGACTGCCATGTGAGCAAAATTCACGAGGGTGGGCGATTGCGTTCAGGCAATATGAGGCAACATTCTTGCTCCTGTCATGCTGCAGGATCGATACCTCACTGTCCTGCGTTCGGCGTCCGCTGGAGGCCAATGTAAATCCAAGCTGGTGTCTCTCATCTTGATCCCGTTTTATTAGGGGGGTTGCACAGCGACGTTTAGGCGGGGTTTCCCCTCTGCCCCAGGACTGTATTAGAGCTGGTGCCATCTTGCCACGAGCCTGGGAACCGGTATGGGCCAGGGTCGTCCCTTTCGGGATAGTACGGGGAGTCTTGCTGATCTATGCTGGTCGTCGTTTTGTCGCTCTCCGCTGGTGTGGCCGGCACCCATGGGGTATGCCCCCTGCTGCTCTCAGTCTGGGAGGGCCTTTAGTGTGGGAGTTAGTAGCGTGGGACTTCTTTGTGCCCCGAGGTGGAGTCCCGGATTTCCCCGCGCTGTGACCCTTGTCCCGGGTGGAAGGTTTGCGGTGGGTCATCGCTGGTTGTAGATGCAGTGCCAGCTTGGCCCAGAAGCGGTCAAAGATTTCTTCAATGGAGTCTTTAGCATGGCCACTGGGGCCTGATGGTGTGTGTTGGTGCCGTTGCGCGTCTCTTGTGGTTGGATCAGGCTTTTCCGCCATGTTGGAGGCCCCCGCTCCCATGCGTCTCGAAGGAATCGCCAAATCTGTCCTGTGATATGGAGGGTGGGGTACCTCTTTTGGCGGGGACCGGGATATCCCCCATCGGTCCACGGGGGGGGGAGCATTACTCGCTTGTGTGAGGGTTTCAGTGTCGGGCGGGAAGGCGGACGTCCATCCCCCTCGCCTCTCCCAGTAGGCCCAAACCGGCTGCTGCAGTTCCCGGACAGACCGGGTGTCGAGTAAGGTGTCTCCGGGTCCATTAAAGCTACTCTAGTCCAGTGGGCTTTGTTGTGGGTGAGTCGCGTCACTGTGCCTCGATTTATCGGCATAATTGAGCCTTTACTGCAGGAACTCATGCTGAGTGCGTCTGGTCGCCTCGCTAGCCCGGCTCCGCCCCCTTTATTGTCAATTTTTATTGACACAATTTGTTAGTGTGTAATTATATATTTTTTTTTTTTTTATTTAAATTCTTAAATAATTCTTAAATTATTTTTGTTGTGCAGAGTTTAAACATGTGGGTTCGCACTCCCACAACAGCTGGTGCAACCAGGTTTGTATTCACAATTAATCACATGGCATTATAGGAAAACATTGCACTGTTTTGTTTTTTTATAACATGGAAATGAACAGGATTAGAGAAAGCAAAGGGAAACAATAGTTTGGCTCACAGATGGGCTGCACCTAATAGTCACAATGAGAGTAACTGTCAGGCTAGGACTTTACAGAATTGGGCTAATCATTCCTATCCCAGAATCTGACTACACAAGGTTATGTCATTAATATAGTTGTAAATGTGCTACGTTAGGTTATATATATTTTTTTTATATACAAAAAGCTCCCTTTTGAGACAGATCCATTTCCATTGACAGCTGGGTAAGAGTTTCCAAAATAGATAGCTTTCAATTTGTGGGGATCATATGATTTATTATAGGTATATTAGTTCCACTGATGTTATCGTAGTCGTTTTGATTTTTTTGTATGCCCCAGGTTAGTTATACATTTTATAATAATGTGTATGGAGTTGTGTCTCTTTAATCTATTTGAAAATAGATTTTGTCTCTTTAAATCTATTGAAAAAACCTAAAACGTACTTTTCAAGTTGTTTTACTCGAATTGATAGTGCTCCATTTTCAGCCCATAGAATGTGATGTTTATAGTTATTATTTATAATGGATCAATTGTGTTCAAGTTGTTTCTTTTCTACTGCTGATGAGCATCATCAAACCATCTATTTATTGACAAGCAAAAGCATATTAAACTTGTAAACATGTAAATGGGAACTAAGCCTCCATTTTTATGTTCTTAATTAGCGTTCCAGAGATATTATGAAAGTTATGAAATGCCAAAATGGACCTCAATATTTAAAAAAAATGAAAGCCACATATTTGCATGTTGTGTGGTGTAATTGTAAATAGATGCAAGCTTGGAAAGAATATATTATTTTACTACATGACAGGAGGCTCATATTTTGCACAGCCCTACTTTACTAAAGTCCACCGTAGCAAAGAAAATAACATAGGAATAGAATAACCAATCAGCCATCCATATAAATAGAGGGCAGTAATCTAAGCACCTCCTTGTTGTTTGCTGCTATTGGATCAGGTCAAGGTGTTTATTTCTTCCCATTCATTGCTCATTAGTTGCTATTTATTGCTGCTCTCTGAGTGTTTATTATCCCTTTTTCATGTCCCTGGGTTCTCTGGGCTTTTCCTTATCTGTTCTCTTGTTGTTCAGGAGTGGAACCTGGGTTTAGTCCCATGCTCCTGCGATGTTGGGCCTCCCTTCCTGGGTTTCTTTCCCCTCTCTGGGGTCCCTCTCCTCTGATTAACTCTGTTTCACCACACGTGTAGACCATGAAAGGTAGGTGGCCATCTAGGAAGGGCACACTGCAAATTCTGTGACCAGTTTCCCCATTTGTATCGTAGGGGTTGTGTTTCCATCCCAATTGACAACCGGATTTTGTACTGGAATTTTGTACTGGAATTAGTGCCAATCATTTGAGCTGAGGTATGACCAACAAAGAAGGATCAATGGCAGGACATTGGTCAGGGCATGATAGCTCCATGCACCTCAATTGTCTGGAGCTAAAGGTGGGTACATTTGTGATATGCAGTCTAAAGTAAAGGACATGTTGAACTGCTGCATTCTCCTCAAGATGGACAATGTGTCAGCTGTAAGGCATATCAATCATCTAGGGGGTGCTCACTTTTAATAGTTGACAGACATCAAAAGGGAAATGTATATGATTACTGCCTATCTCGCAACATTTCTCTGAAAGAGGAGTACCTTCCAGGGAAGATGAATCTCATTGCAGATTGGCTCTCTAGGCATTGGAGGGATGCCAGCGACAAAAAACTGGATGTGACTGAGTTTACCCTCTTCTCTATGATCCATTACCTGTTTTGTCTAGATCCTTTTGCATCAAGGCACAATCATCAGACACAATCAGCATTCTTCAGTTGACTCCCGGATTCAGACTGAATGGCCGTGAATGCCTTTCTTAAAGATTGTCAGGCTCACGGGCATATGCCCTTTCCCCCTTCACCATGTTGACTCGGACATTCCATCACCTCCTCAGATAGCATGTAATGATTACCATGGTATCTGCCTGACCTCTCATGTGAGGATCCCCTCTTTCATCCAGATTTTCCAGATCTTCTGATGGATCAGAAAAGAATGCTCATCCTCTGATATTGGATGGTTGACTAGATCATTATCAACAAAGGACTTCTTGTAGGATGCTGCTGTCTGTCTACATGGGATTCCTGGTCATGGTGGTGTCTGATCAGGGATCATGATCCCTTTACGGCTCGTGTTGCAGCAGTTATACATTTTCTATTGCACTTATTTTCTCAGGTTTGTTCTTATAGATCGATTAACATTGTATTTTCGGCCATTTCGACTGCCCAAGTTCTGGTTAAAGGTGTCCTGATTGGCAAGGATCCCCTTGTGTGTTGCCTGTTGCAGGATATTCAACTACGTGATCCGCCAAGGCCGAAGTACGATTGCTTGTGGGACTTGGACATGTTCTGTGTTTCTTGTGCTACTGGCCAATAAATGATTGTCTCTCTCACAGCCAACCCTTGGCCAAGTTGTCTCTCTGTTAATTTTTGTTTCATTCTGTCGGGTTTTGGATGCTCTGGCTTTTTATGTGGATGCCTTTTCTTTTTTTTCCAGAAAGGGTTACCTTCCAGATCTCTTGTCGCACAAAGTTGAATTCATTGTCAGTTTTTTAGCCATTTTAGGTTGAAAGTTGGGAGTGGTATCAGTCTTATGTTGGTAAGTGATGGTTATGGCACCTTTGTGGATCTCCATGTCTGGCCAGTTGCTGATTTCATATGTTCATCAACATAGACTAGTCTCAACAACTACATTGGCTTGTTTGGTGTGATGGTCGGTGCAGATCCCTAATTTGTTGCACATTCAGTTCGAGGTACAGCGGCATCAGGTGCTTTCTCTGTGGGGGCCTCGCTGATGGATACCATTGTAGGTTGGTAAAGACATGGAAAGACATGTTTCTTGTGCTTTATTTTCGTCCTTCCTCACATGCGACCTTCTGTATATCACAGCATTAAAATTGCAAAATATGAGCCTCCTGTCATGTAATAAAATTAAAGATTATGCTAGCTTTAGTATATTTATAATCTTAATTTTAATAATGACACAAAGTCAGTAGTATCCGTCCTGGCCCTTCCCTTCTGTGCTTTTCACTTTTTTGTCAGAGGGTTAGTCTCCTATCATGCTTGTTTTATTGAATAGTGTTGTGCTCTTGTTGACTGTATTGCTTTTAAATTAACTTTTAAATGTGATATGTTTTCTTATGTTCTTGTAATGTACTGTGGACATTTGATTGTTCTATGACCATTATCATTGCTGATCGCTCCTTTTATGTTTTTCTTTAATTTCAATTGAATTCCTGCACTGGACATCTCAGTTGTAGAATTTGGCTCAGCATGATCTGCCCTAGATCATTAGATTTTTTTTCTTTAATTGTTCTAATCTATTTTCTCATCAAGAAAGAGGAGGTGCTTAGGTTACCGATGGCACATATCAATGTAACATCCACATGAATGCCAGAACCAAAGGTTTTCCCAGCAATTGCCCAGAGCATAACACTGCCTCTGTCGGCCTGCCTTCTTCCTTTAGTGCATCCTGCAGCCATCTTTTCCCCAGGTGAACCACGTACACGCACCCTGCCATCCACCAGATCTAAAAGAAAATATGATTTATCAGACCAGGCAACATTCTTCCATTGGTCCAAAGTCCAATTCTAAAAGTACATGATCCCATTGAAGACACTTTCAGAGGTCGAGAGGGGTCATCAACAGCACTCTTGTCCATCAGCAGCTACACAACCACATTCGCATTCTGACACCTATCTATCATGGCCAGCATTAGGTTGTTCAGCAATTTGAGCTACAGTAGCTTTTCTGTACGATCAGACCAGACAAGTTAGCTTTCCCGTGGTAAAAGGAGAACCCTTTAAGCAGCTGTTACAGATTATGGACTTACAGTATGTACTTCCCTGATGATTCATTTTCAGCATTTTCACTGTACTTTATTCTGTGTGCAGGTTGGCTAAGAATGTTGGTCAGTGTGTTCACTTCATCACAGACTTATAGAGGGCTTCTAGTGGCCAGCACATCTTTCCCCTCTTGACAGCACACTGGTGGCAGCCCCTGGTGCCTGGGCAGGGATGTGACAGTGTAGGAGGTTCACCCTTGCCCGTATGTCAGGAAGGGGGTGCATCTGCAGTGCAGCAGGGCTATTGATCTCAACTGCTACATGCTGAAGTGATGAAAAGCACACTTCAGAAAACAAATTGCAGGCAGATGAATGTAGGGAAATCTGCATGTTGGGTTTGTGGTTTCCAACAGAGTTGTTAACATGGTCAAAGCTCTTCAAGATTGTTACTTGTAATGAAGGCTGCAATTAAGGAAGCTAACTGGAAGGTGCAAACCATATTGGAAAGTGAACAATTAATAATGTTTTGTTACATTTTTTAGATACATAAATGAGAAAAGGAAAGTAAAACAAGGATTAGTTATATTAAAAACAAAAGAAGGAAGGTATGTAGAAGAGGACAAAGGTCTAGCTGACTGCCTCAATTAATATTTTTGTTCAGTATTTACAGATGAAAATGAAGGAAAGGCACCTCAGTTAGAAAAAAGGACAAATGAGTCATTTATTACATGTGAGTATATTCGAAACTTGGGCTTGTCACCAGTGAGGTACCTCGGGGATCTGTACTTGGACCCATTCTCATTAATATTTTTATTAGTGATATTGCAGAAGGACTTGATGGTAAGGTATGTCTTTTGCTGATGATACTAAGATATGTAACAGGATTGATGTTCCAGGAGGGATAAGCCAAATGGCAAATGATTTAGGTAAACTAGAAAAATGGTCAGAGTTGTGGCAACTGACATTTAATGTGGATAAGTGCAAGATAATGCATCTTAGACGTAAAAACCCAAGGGCAGAGTACAGAATATTTGATAGAGTCCTAACCTCAACATCTGAGGAAAGGGATTTAGGGGTGATTATTTATGATGACTTAAAGATAGGCAGACAATGTAATAGAGCCGCAGGAAATGCTAGCAGAATGCTTGGTTGTATAAGGAGAGGTATTAGCAGTAGAAAGAGGGAAGTGCTCATGCCATTGTACAGAACACTGGTGAGACCTCACTTGGAGTATTGTACGCAGTACTGGAGACCGTATTTCCAGAAAGATATTGATACTTTAGAGAGAGTTCAGAGAAGGGCTACTCAACTGGTTAATGGATTGCAGGATAAAACTTACCAGGAAAGGTTAAAGGATCTTAACATGTATAGCTTGGAGGAAAGACGAGACAGGGGGGATTTGACAATAAAGGAGGAGACCATATTTAAAAGAAGAAAAACAATAGGACATAGTCTTAAATTAGAGGGGCAAAGGTTTAAAAATAATATCAGGAAGTTTTACTTCACTGAGAGGGTAGTGGATGCATGGAATAGCCTTCCAGCTGAAGTTGGTAGAAGTTAACACTGTAAAGGAGTTTAAGCATGCGTGGGATAGGCATAAGGCTATCCTAACTATAAGATAAGGCCAGGGACTAATAAAAGTATTTAGAAAATTGGGCAGACTAGATGGGCCGAAAGGTTCTTATCTGCCGTCACATTCTATGTTTCTATGTTAAAAGCTCAACTCTACTCTGCTAATAGGCTATAGAAATAGCTAATGATTCATAAGATAACTTTAACTAAACTACAACTTGCACTTCAAATCTGCCCCATGCTCCAATTATAAATCAGGATTAAATTCTCTAAATAATGAGCAAGAAATAAAATTATATCCTGTAGAATTGCAGGAAAAGTAAGGAAATTGTAGCATTTAACAGCTGTTGTGAATTTTTTTACTGTAAATATTAACAAATTTATCCATGCACATAAGCACAACAACTCTATGTTTTTCCCAAAAACATACCATCTGTCTATTTTTTGTGATATTCAAATTGTAGTGAATTAAAATCCACATGATTACATTTGTCAAAGCTGTGACTACAGAGATTTCAGGATTTCTGGGTATTTCCATTATAGTGTAAGGGCTAGCCAACTCTTTAGGAGGGCGCAAGATAAAAAAAAAGTCTAGACAGGATGTCAGCACAGAGTAGAACTCCTCTTTAGACATGCTAGAGAGAATTTGTAATAGCAGAGGATAATCCATAGTCTAGCTTTCCAAAACTCACATACAACTTAGAGACATAACATACAATTTGAGCAACAGTAATGCCACTGTTTGACAAATCATCCCCTTGTTCACCCACCTCATAAATATGATGGATCCTTCCTGGAAAACAGGGAAGTTGCTCCTGGTGACACATCCCACAATGATGTGGAGGGTCAGGAAGCTGAAAAATCTACTCAACACTTGTCTGAATGAACAAGTTGCTAATTGCCCTGAACTAATGCTAGCTTCCCTGTGTGACCCTAGGAATAAAGGGAAAGTGATACTCTAATACTACAGCCCCATACTGGAGGGACAGACATATTAACTTAGTCTGTGATTTGCAGCGAATCAGAGACTTGCTGAATGAGAAAGATGTATGGATTGAACCTACCATGTTGTATTACCTACTTCCCCTAGTAGCAACACCAGCAGCATAACCCAAAGACAGAAAAGTGTAGCAGTTGAGTTTTAGGTTAATCTTGTTGGCGGTTTGCTGGGAGCAAGAGAAGCAGCAAGGAGAGTACTACCTCTGAAATGTTCAGAGCTTACCTGTCTGAACAAATTTTGCCTTGGGACAAGAATAGTGTCTCTGGTTGCCCAGCAGTTATTGTCATGTCCATCAACCTCTGTCCAGAGTGAGTGTGTGTCTTCTGTTACAGGGGACATTCTGAATTCCCAGCACTTACAAATGTCCTCAAAACTGATGGAGAAAATAGACTTCCTCAAGTTCAATCTCCCCAACTTGGGTTATCCTGCTCTTCAGTTTAGTACTTAAATCATCACCATCTGCTAGCTGAAATTCAATTCACCACTTACCTCTCCTTTCAAAGTTGTTCCCCCTTTTTAAATTGCTTTTTATTACAGAAGGAGCAGGCACTGGAAGAGTCAGTTAGGCAGGGCAAAACCATTACATACATGGGAGAAGCTGATATGGTCCTGCTGATTTTCCACACTGAAGGACGGTCACTGATGCTACGGACTGTATGTGTAAGAAAATGTTGTTCTTGTCAGGGTGTAAGGGATAAGTGGATTGGTCAATTGCCCATTTACCGTATTTATCGGCGTATAACACGCACTTTTTCTTCCTGAAAATAGGGGGAAAATGATGGGTGCGTGTTATACGCCGATATCCCATATTTACTTACCTGTCTTGAAGCGTGGGCCGGTGTTCAGCGCTCACCGCGGTACTGGAACTTCAATTTGAGGTTCCGGTTTCCGGCGGGACTGAAAGGAAGTGTGCACACTTCCTTTCAGTCCCGACGGAAACCGGAACCTCAAATTGAAGTTCCTGTACCGCGGTGCGCGCTGTGAAGCCGGCCCACGCTTCAAGACAGGTAAGTAATTATGGGACAAGGGAAAGTGCACTATGGGACAAGGGGAGGGGGGACACTATGGGAGGGGGGGGAGAACACTATGGGATGAGGGGGGGGACACTATGGGAGGGGGTGGAGAATACTATGGAAAGGGGCGACACACACTATGGGATGAGGGGGGGACACTATGGGAGGGGGTGGAGAATACTATGGGAGGGGGAGAATACTATGGAAAGGGGGGGGAGAATACTATGGAAAGCGGGGGACACTATGGGATGAGGGGGGGACACTATGGGATGAGGGGGGACACTATGGGAGGGGGTGGAGAATGCTATGGGGGAGAATACTATGGGAGGGGGGAGAATACTATGGAAAGGGGGGGGTAACACTATGGGATGAGTGGGGGGTAACACTATGGGATGAGGGGGGGGAAACACTATGGGAGGGGGTGGAGAATACTATGGGAGGGGGGGAATACCATGGAAAGGGGGGGACACTATGGGATGAGGGGGGGGAACACTATGGGATGAGGGGGGGAACACTATGGGAGGGGGTGGAGAATACTATGGGAGGGGGTGGAGAATACTATGGAAAGGGGGGGACACTATGGGATGAGGGGGGGGAATACTATGGGAGGGGGGGAAATTTCCTGGAATTTCCTTCTTAAAATGAGGTGCGTGTTATACGCCGGTGTGTGTTATACGCCGATAAATACGGTACTTTTTTCTTTACTTTTAAGATACTGCTATATATTTCTATATGACTACTGCTGCCTACTTTTCATAATACAATATAGCTAAAAGAAAAAGATTATTAAACCATTATAAAAATTAATTATTTCACTTCACCTATTTATTATAAATCTGAATTAAAAAATAATCTAATTTACTCAACTCAGAATTAGCATTGCAAAAAATGGCTGCTATAGCATAGCCATTAGGTCAGGCAATATTGTAGCCATTGTTGTCATGTTAGCACAGTCATAGGTCCCTTTTTCCTGCTGTTCTGACTGTCTTAATGGCCTCCCCAAGTCTTTTTCCGGTAAGAAAATGTGTCCAAACCTTACAATGGCATGAACCAAATCCTGCTGACACTTTTTTTTGCCAAATGCTTTAAAAAAAAATAAAAATGAAATGTTTTGCCCTATCCAAGTCTACTTCAGAGCAGCAGCTTATCACAAAATTAATGTAAAAAAGTCCAGACAATTTGGTCTATTTCAATGTGTCAGTGTAGATCTTTAGCTACAACAGCCCAATAGCTACTAAGTTAACATGGCCCTGGGTGGGCTTAGATATCTTAGAAGAGGAGAGACTTCCCTTTGGACAGGAAGAAGCATTAAACTATAAACTATAAACTATAAACTCTAGTGTTGCCTGCTGAATCTACTTTAACAGTGGCAGTGCAAGTTACCCCAATAGTATGTCCACACAACTAATGGAGACAATGGACTTCCTCAAGTTCAATCTTCCCAATTTGGGGTATGCTGTTTGATACTTAAATAATCCCAGTCTGGTAGCTGAAATTCAATTGACCACTCACCTCTCCCTTCAAGGTTGTTCCTTAATAAAGCAAGTAACTGCAAAGAGGAGAAACGACTTCCTACCAAATATGTAACATAAGCCACCCCATACACTAAATATATAGAGAGATAAATCGTGTATGTTAGGGTATAAACTCATCTCCCCTCCGTTCAAGTGTTGCAATGTTTACACTATTGTACAACCCACCTCTGCCCAGTCCACTCTCTTGTTTCATTTGCCTTGCTTGGGGACTCTCTAGCCTGGTACTGCCCCACTCCACATATAGAGAGAGAACACATTGTCCCCGTCAATTTGATCAGCACCAGGCCATTAGAAAAATTCTACACACAAAAAAGAAAGCTGGCGACTGCCAGGGGCATGTAAGCTCCTTTGGGGAACACTTGCCGTGGTGCCCCTAATGGAGAAACAGGTAATGCACATAGAAGTATAAACTCAGTAGAGTTATCCTGATTTTGGAATTGTGTTTACATTCTCTAAAGTATAATGTTTTGTGAGTTAACCACTGTGACATTTATTCATTAAGCTTCAATTTGTGTTGAGTTTAATGGAATGGCTATTTTTTTTTTTTAGCTGATTAACAGACATTGTCCAACATCTCTGTAGTCACAGCTTTGACAAATTTAATCATTTGGATTTTAATTCACTACAATTAGAATATCACAAAAAAATAGACAGATGGTATGTTTTTGGGAGAAAAAAAAGTTTTATGCTTATGTGCATGGAGAAATTTGTTAATATTTACAATAAAAAAAATTCACAACAGCTGTTAAATGCCTGCATTTCCTTACTTTTCCTGCAATTCTACAGGATATCATTTTATTTCTTGCTCATTATTTACAGAATTTAATCCTGATTCATAATTGGAGCATGGGGCAGATTTGAAGTGCAAGTTGTAGTTTAGTTAAAGTTATCTTATGAATCATTAGCTATTTCTATAGCCTATTAGCAGAGTAGAGTTGAGCTTTTAACATAACAAAAACATTATTAATAGTTCACTTTCCCTAAATTCGCATACCTCTTTGGCATTGCTCCACAGGCTTAATGCATTCACATTTACACCATCTGTCTTTAAAACTCTTTCTCCTGTTGTGATTTTTTTGGGGGGGTGTGGGGTAAAGTGTCATTTTTTATTCTTTAATAGCAGCTTCCAGTCTCTTGTTCCCATAAAGAAAAGCATATATATTATTAAGGAAGCTTGTGAAGAATATATGTTATAAACACAAATTAACCAACTTACGATCAGAAAGGATTTTAAAGGAATACTCCAAGCATATACCTTCCAACACTAGATATGAGATCAGGAACTGTACGTGGGCCCTGAAGGGTAGCTTCCCCAGTGCTATGCCATAATGGGCAGAGCCAGCTCTGAAAGGGTCTATCAGTGAGCCTCCAACCTACAGGACCTTGCAGAGAATGAGGTTGAAACAAGCCAATTTGTGTTTTTTTTTTTTGTGGTGCCGAACACAATGTTTCTGCTGATACTATGAATTAGTGACAAACACACACAGAGGTCTGTTCATAAAATACTTTGCGTTGACAAATCAACTTGAAAAATTACAATTACTTCAACTCAACTATTTTGGGGTAGATTTTGTTGAGCCAATGTTATACCTTCATCTGAAAAGAAAACAACAAAAAAGTGTGTGTTATTACATAGAGGATAATGCTCTCCACGCAAGCGGTTGGCAGTGATATTAATGCAAGTGAATACAATAAAAAAATTATTAAAACAAAATGGCTGTTTTTACACAATTTATCTCAGATATTGTTTGTAAAGTAAAGTGGCATGGCAGCCTTATTCTGAGAACTCTAATCTAACTATTCAAAGAACAACATGAAGCCTCAAAAAGAATGGTGTGATCGTTCTCATAGGTTGGTGCTTTTGATAGAATTTACATTTAAGAGATGCTTAACATAATTAGGACACGGAAAGTAGACATCATAGCAACTAGTGCGTACACTGACATACAGTGGAAATTAGTCCATGTGGCAGGCACTGCCCCCAATTAAATGTTAAAAAAAATTAACTGGAATGATGATAAGTGTGTTAGAATAAAACATGCAGTGTCTTTACATCTGGAGATGTTGCAAAGAGGCTAAGCAATGAAACATGCAAACTTTTGGGGACATTTTTAAAACTTCCTATTTTTTCTGGTATAGAGACTTCAGATATGCTTAAATTACTTAATAGGATTTCCGATGTCACCCATTGGCTTTATATTGGACCATCAAAACCTGTGTGCCCTAAAAGATAGGCCGCGTGTTATCTTTTAGTTTGGGTAACAGTATAAGGGGGTAGAGATGAACCTTTTTAAAGTGACTGTTGTTTCCCAAATACATGACTTGCCAGACATTAATGAGGTTTTATATTCCATTCTAGACAGTAAACAACATGAATTGATTTATCGAACGTATTCAAAATATAATATTATAATAAGACAAGAATGCAGTGAATGGGGGAACAAATGTCCAAAGCAAATTTAACAATCTAATACCCATTTCCTCAAACTTTGTAAATAAATCCTGTAAATGTTTTGTAAATAGGATATATTAAATAACTAAATATGTAACTTTTTATGGATAATTGTACATGTAAAATTATTTTGTTGAATTTCTTTTTATTCTTTTTCCCCTATTTTATTTTATCTCTGTTATTAAATGTTTTTATTTTTATTTTATCTTCATTATATTATTAATAATGTTATTGGCACATTGTTATTGATCTTATGTATTATCAATATTTTTATTATATATGAATATTTGAAAAACTCAATAAAAATATTTGCAGAGAAAATAGAAAGAAAACGAGAAAAGAGGGTAACGTACACAGTGGAATATAGACCTTGGACAAAGCAAAGAAATGAAATAGAAAGGAACAAACAATACGATGGCATCTCTAGAATTAACACATTAAAAGCGACACACACGTGTGGATGCCCCTTCCTCTAAAATGATCAATATGATGTGTGTACCTCACATCCCCAAGTCAACATATTTATATCAGCAAGAAGATGTTTTAGTTTTAATAATTTACATAATTTAAATACTTACATGAATCCATTAAATCAAACATTGCTAATATTATATTATTTTAATATTCCTGATATGTTATCAATTGAAGAAGGATGCAAACAAAAAACCCTTAAAAACAAAAAAATATTTTTAGATATCATTATGTGCAATGAGAAGGTATGTCTGGCTTTGTAGCTACGTTATGTACCATTGACTGTCTTGTAGCTTAGTAAAGGTCCTTGGGTTAGATGTTTATCTTTATTTTTTTTTTTTTATCTATTTTATTAATCTTATTCATTAATGCTATTATTTTACCCCACTGTACCTTCTTTTGCAGTCTGCAGTTTCCCTTTTTTTATTTTAAAAATACTGCTGTACATAATGTCATGGCAGAACACTGTCAGTGGAACCACAATATCTTGAAATCATTCTGTTTTCATTAAACGCAGATTGTGTGATATAATTTGCAGTGTTATAGAGTGTTCAGTGAGCTACATAATTTCCTGGTTTCATGAGAGCCTGTTGCTGAAAAGCCTAAATTAATTTACAGAAAATAAAGGACCTTCAAATCTGAATATCTTAATTTTTTTTTTTTTAAATATAATAAATTTTAATATTTTAAATATTTAATGTATTATCGATATAAAGCTTAACATTAGAAAATCCTTTATTTTCTCTTTGTACACAAATATGCACCAAGGACCATATGTATATATTTATTTGCTATTTGCTTATATTAACATGCATGAGTGCTGGTAGACATCAAATCATGTTTGGCAATTGATTTTCCTTCAGGACTTGGTTGACATGCAGGTTTTTGTCAATAGACAAATACAATGATGTAAATTCTCAGGAACATAAGATCCGACTATCTAGCCGACTTGGAGAATTTGACCAATTCTACTCTTTTCTAGCTATTGAAATTCACTTAGAACTACTGACAATGAATGAATTGGTATTAGAAATTAAGGCATTTTTGTTCCATGATTCTACAGTCTTGTCAAATTGAATATGTTGCTTTATTCTAAATGGTTAGTTTTAGTGCCTGCGTAATCCTTTTTTTTTTCTTTCTTAACGTTCATTAGTAATCAAAAGAAAATGTTATAAGTGGCAAGTATTCACCACTTAAAATCTGTTAAAATTCAGCAGTGATAACTTCACCGGAAAGTGCTAGGGATTGTGTACTTTAACATAATTTGTCAACTCTCTCTGGCCTCTTGGGTCATGCAGAGATTGACATTTGTAGAAAGCAAACAGATGAATTGTTTGTAGATAACCATGAATGTTGTGAGGTCCACATAATGCTGGCAGCCGGATTCATATAAGACAGCGGACAGGCTTTCATTATTCATGGGGATCTATTCACTGAACATTAGGTTGCCTTAAGAACTGACTTGCAAAATATAGGTTAAAATAGATGTGTTGCAATCTCCATTACAGCTTATATGGAGAAAGTTTTTTCAGCTCTTATTTCAGTCTAGATCAGACATGACCAAACTGTGGCTACAATGTAGCTTGCAAAACTTTCAAGTGCTACCATAAGGCTGCCTTAGGGCGCACCGGCCTAGGGGGCACAGAATCAAGCTGACTGCCAGGAGGGGAGCACACTGTACAGCGCTCCCCTCCTGCTGGTTATTCCTTGTAGCATGGCCGAGCCACAGACTGCAGTTAAGAAGATTGTTTCCCTTTACCTAGTCTACAGGAAGTGCGCACACTGAAAGTGCCAAACTGCTTCCTGTCAGACTGGGTAGAGGGAAACAAGCTCCTCTACCATGGTCTGCAGCTTGGCCATACTAGTCAGGGAAGGTAAGTTGAGACATGTTGGGAGAGAGAGTACGACACCTAGAGGCTGGAGGAAATTAAATATATGGGGGGGCTAGGACACATGGGGGGCTGGAATGAGACACATGGGGGCTGGAAGAATAAGACACATGGGGGAACTGGGGGAATGAGACACGTGGGGGGACTTCGGGAATGAAACACATGGGGGCTGTGGGAATGAGACACCTGGGGGACTTGGAAAATGAGACACGTGGGGAATAAGATACATGGGGGGCTGGGAGAATGAAACACATTGGGGGACTGAGGGGATAATTTACATGGGGGGCTGGGGGAATGAGACACGTGGGGGGACTGCAGGAATGAGACACATGGGGGATAAGGGAATGAGATACATGGTGGGGAAGAAATTAATGAATGCAGGTGAAGGGGAGGAATGAGATACATGGAGGGGCTGGGGGAATGAGACCCATGAGATGGACTGAGGGAATGAGACACATGGGGGAGGGAACTAAACACATGAATGGAGGGGCTGGGGTAGAATGAGACACATGGAGGAGCTGGGGGAATGGGAAACATGGGGGAATGAGGAACATGGAACAAAATTTAGAATGAGACAATATTTGGTTCTGTTAAAAACTCAAATTAATTTAATTGCAGTTCTTGAATATTTCAAAATGTTAACATGAGGCTCTTACAGGCATGAGGTTTGCCACCCTTAATCTAGAGTTTCCAAGTAGCTTCTCAAATTACTACAATTGGGTATAATCCTAACCTTTAAAAATCTTTTTGTGCACCACTAATGAACTTAAGGGACTACCCCTATACAATGGGAACTGTGGGAGGGAGCAATTCAGGTGGTTTATGTTCACTGTATTTTGATTGTTTTGCTCTATGAATAGAGGTCCTTGAGGAAGGTCTTTAACGAATGAAGCACATAGGACCTGGGCCTAATACTGTTTTATTTTGTTTTATATCCAGAGGGATAAGTGTACAGGGGAGCAAAATTAGGTAGAGCAACACTCAAAATAAACAAAACTAGGTTATGACAATTTATTATTATTATTGCCATTTATATAGCGTCAACAGATTCCGTAGCGCTTTACAATATTATGAGAGGGTATTTAACTATAAATAGGACAATTACAAATAAACTTACGGGAACAATAGGTTGAAGAGGGCCCTGCTCAGTCGAGCTTACATTCTATAGGAGGTGGGGTGTAAAACACATTAGGACAGGAATTTGCACTTAAATAAGATGGGCTGCCCCTTAGGAGAGAGCAAGTATGTGACAAAGACAAGCATGTGAGGTAGGGGTTAGTCTCGGAGGCCATAAGCTTTCCTAAAGAGATGGGTTTTAAGGCACTTCTTAAAAGATGTAAGACTAGGGGAGAGTCTGATGGCGGTAGGCAGGCTATTCCATAGCAAGGGAGCCGCCCGCGAGAAGTCCTGCAAGCGTGAGTTAGCCGTACGGGTGCGGACAACGGACAGCAGGTGGTCACGGGCAGAGCGGAGAGACCAAGAAAGGACATACCTATGGATCTGTGAGAAGATATAAGAGGGGCTAGAGTTGTTCAGTGCTTTATAGGTGTGAATTAGTACTTTGAATTGACTCCTGTAGCATACAGGAAGTCAATGTAAGGACTGGCAGAGGGGTGAGGTGTGAGAGAAACGACTAGAGAGGAAAATCAGTCTGGCAGCAGCGTTCATTACGGACTGTAGCGGTGCGGTCTGGCTTTTGGGAAGAACAATCAGGAGAGGGTTACAATAATCCATGCGGGAAATTACTAGAGCATGGACAAGCTCCTTGGTAGTATCTGGTGCAAGAAAGAGGCGGATGAGGACTATGTGTTTAAGATGGAATCTACAGGATTTGGCAACATGCTGCATGTGAGGCTCAAAGGTGAGGCCAGAATCAAGTATGACGCCAAGACAGCGCGCTTGCAGGGATGGACTGATGTGGGTACCACAAACTTGAAGGGAGAGCGAAAGAGGAGGATCAGTATTAGGAGGTTGAAAGACAAGGAGCTCAGTTTTAGAGAGATTGAGTTTCAGAAAGCAGGAGGACATCCAGTCAGAGATGGAAGAAAGACAAGCAGTGACACATTGCAGGACGGCAGGGGAGAGGTCCGGGGAGGAGAGATATATATCTGGGTGTCATCAGCGTACAAGTGGTAGTGGAATCCAAAAGAGGCAATAAGTTTGCCAAGAGAGGCAGTATAAAGAGAAAATAGAAGGGGACCAAGGACAGAGCCTTGGGGGACTCCAACCGAGACAGGACGAGGGGAGGAGGTATCATTAGAAAAAGAGATACTGAATGAGCGTTGGGAGAGATAAGAGGAAAACCACGAGAGGACAGAGTCATAGAGACCAAGCGATTGAAGAGTTTGAAGAAGGAGAGCATGATCAGCGATGTCAAAGGCCGCTGAGAGTAGTAGTAGAAGAATTAGTATGGAGTAGTGGCCTTTAGATTTAGCTGCGATTAGGTCGTTAGTAACTTTGATAAGCGCAGTCTCAGTAGAGTGGAGAGGGTGGAAGCCAGATTGAAGGGGGTCAAGGAGAGAGTTGGAATTGAGGAAATGAGACACACGGGTAAAGATAAGTCTTTCCAGAAGCTTTGAGGAAAAAGGGAGCAGGGATATGGGACAATAGTTAGAGGGGGTGGACGGGTCAAGGGATTTTTTTTTAGTATAGGTACTACAGTGGCATGTTTAAGGTCAGCAGGGACAATGCCATAAGAGAGAGAGCAGTTGAAGATGTGTGTTAAAGAAGGCACGAGACAAGTGGAGAGATATCTAATAAGGTTAGATGGGACAGGATCGAGTGGGCAAGTGGTGGGGCGAGAGGAGCAAAGAAGAGCAGCGACCTCTTGATCAGTAGCCGGGGAGAATGTCTGAAGGGTAGGGAAGGCATGATCTATGTGTGGTTGAGAAACAGAATGGCAAGGAGGGGAGAATTCTTTCCTTAGCTGTTCAATCTTGTCGGTAAAGTAGCATGCAAAGTTATCAGCAGTAAGGTTAGTTTGGGGGGTGGCCACAGCAGGGCGAAGAAGAGAATTAAAGGTGTCAAAGAGACGCCTGGGATTGCGGGAGCATGAACTAATGAGAGAGGAAAAGTAGGACTGTTTGGCAAGGGCAAGGGCTGCACTGTATGAACACAATATGAATCTATAATGGAGAAAGTCTGACTGGGTGCGAGACTTTCTCCAGGAGCGTTCAGCACAACGGGAGCATCTTTGCAGGTAGCGTGTTGATTTAGTATGCCATGGTTGGGGACGGGTCCTCCTCGAGGTGCTTGTTTGGAGCGGTGCTGCAGCGTTCAAGGCAGATGTAAGGGTAGAGATATATGTGGAGATGGCCAGTGAAGGACAGGAGAGGGAAGGGATGGACAGCAGTCGTGAATCAATATCAGCTGACATCTGCTGGAGAATTAAGGTCCCTCCTGAGTTGAGGGGGGTTAGGCTGAGGTTGTTGGGTGAGGGGGTACACGAGAGCAAATGATAAGAGATGGTGATCAGAGAGAGGAAAGGGAGTGTTGCAGATATTAGATACTATACATGCATAAGTGAAGATTAGGTCGAGGGTATTGCCAGCTACATGGGTGGGAGAAATGAAATATCCCTAGGGGAACTAGTCTGTAGGTGTGCGTAGATACACACCAATTATATGCATCAGATAAGACAAAATCAAAAAAAAAAATATTTAATAAGTATCACTTAAAAAGAACACTAAGTAGTTATAAATTCATGTAATATTCAAATTAATATAATCACTGAGTGGCTCTTAGAAATCACTTACGTTGGACTCCTTAGCCAGAAGCTTGATACCTCTATAAAGTTGTATAGGTAAATGACCATAGCTAGTGCTATAACAGTACTCAATAGTTTGTTACATAATGATAAAAATCGAGTGGAGGTAAGGGGTTCCCTTTGTGAACGATTTTGACATAATGATGTTAGCAGATGTTGCTACATATACATTTTATCCCATTAAATAGCTACTGTAATAGTTGTCTCAAAATCACTAGCACAATACTGGTATAGCACTAACTATAGTCATTTATCTATGCAACCTTATAGCAGTATCAAGCTTCTGGCTAAGGACTCCCACTTAAATGATTTCTAAGAGCCACTCAGTGATTATATTCATTTGAATATTACATGAATTTAGAACTACTTGGTGTTCTTTTTAAGTGATACTCATTAAGGTTTTTTTGTTTTTCATTTTGCCTTATCTAATATACATATAATTGGTGTGTATCTAGGCACAACTATGGGTTAATTCCCCTAGGGATACTTCATTGTCATAACCTAGTTTTGTTTTCAGGGGTTACCCCCAATTTATAAGAAATCTCTAAAAGCATTGGCTTGCTATTATTCTCTTTCTAACACTAAAAATAATATGCAATTCTGACTTGACCATTCAACCTGGGTGACCAAAATACTAGATATCTTTCTGTTTAGAAGGTAAATAAATCTTGCTTTCTCTTACACTTGTACATTCTAAATAGGAAAATAATAGTAATAATAATATAAGGAAGTAGAAGAAGAACATGTTCAATATATGAAAAAGTTTCCGATTTACAGAAATATACTACTAAAATATCTATTAGGATTTCAAAAAAGGAAAGAAGACTAAAAGTCAAACTCCATCAGGTTGGCTCATTGTGGCACCTGTCTTGTAATATGTGTGGGCCAACTTGCTACTTTGTGTTTTATGTACAAGTTGTTGAGGAAGTATGGTCATCTAGTTTTGTGTATCAAATGAACATGTTTGTCATTGCTATTGGTGTTTGCTCATACATACACACAGTATACAGTACACACATCACCCTACATACAGATACACACACATTCACACACTGCACACAGATGGATGACATTGGTTTTAATTTATATCATATATGATATCATTCTTTGTTTTAGGGAAATCTAATGACACTTACATATGTTGTACCTACAGGCATCTGAGCTGTAGTTGCTGCGATTTCTATAAAAATATATAAACCAGATTGGAAGATTTTCTCTTTATCTGCAGTAATCCACAATTAATCAAATTGCATGGAAAGAACGGGAGCCAGGTGTGCTTATCAGTTGAATAAAATGAAATAGTTTTGTATTTTTGATACACTGTTCTGTATTTATCTAAAAATTCCTTTTTCAGAGTTCAGTGTAAAGTCGTGTGTTTATATTTTCATAGAAGCTGAATTTTATTCAGTGCTAATGCAAAAGTATTTTCTAAGACACATTTATAAATGAAGCATGAAATTAGTTTTACCTTCCCATTTAGGCTTTAGGCTTTGTGCCACTAGGGGAACTATGACATCATGGCCTTAAATTTCCATTAATTAAACCCTGTTATTTTCCCCTATAACTATAGGCCTCAATTTAATATTTTGGGTAAGCTTTTCAAATGATTGATATTTTGGATGAACTGTTAAAATTATTTTTTCATAACGTTCAAATATCAAAAGTCTATTATGTTTATTTTATATATATATATATATATATGTATATATATATATATATATATATATATATCAAAATATTAAATTATTAAAATATTTTTCAAAATATAAAAAAAAAATCCAAAAATATTAAATCATCAATAAGAGAGTAGTAGTTAATGGAATATTTTCAAATCGGGCAAAAGTGGTGTGTGGTGAGCCTCAGACTTCTATCTTTGGTCCACTTCTCCTTAATCTGTTTATAAATGATCTTGAGACTGTAAGCTCGTCTGAGCAGGGTCCTCATCTACCTAGTGGTCCTGTATCATTTTGTAATTGTTTCATTTATTGTTAAATTGCCTCCTTCATAATATTGTAAAGCGCCGTGGAATAAGTTGGCACTATATAAATATTACTAATAATAATAATAAGTGGACATTGAAAGTCCTTTGTCATTGTTTGCGGTTGGCACAAAACGAGGTAAGGTTATACAGTCTGAACATGATATAACTTCATTACAGAGGGATTTGGATACATTTGGGGGACTGGGCAGGTAAATACCTTTTGGAATAAGGAAACCACAAGCCATGTATAAATAAAAGTAGGTTAAAGGGACACTGTAGGCACCCAGACCACTTCTGCCCATTGGAGTGGTCTGGGTGCCAACTCCCACTACCCTTAACCCTGCAAGTGTAATTATTGCAGTTTTTATAAACTGCAATAATTACCTTGCAGGTTTAAGTCCTCCCCTAGTGGCTGTCTATTAGACAGCCACTAGAGGGAACTTCCTGCTCTATAGCACAGGTTTTCTGTGCTAGAGCGTCGCTGGACGTCCTCACGCTGTGTGAGGACCTCCAGCGTCGCTCAATTCCCCATAGGAAAACATTGAAAATCGTTTTCAATGCTTTCCTATGGGGTGCGCTAATGCGCATGCGCGGCATGGCCGCGCATGCGCATTAGGTCTCCTCGGCCGGTGGGCGGGATCAGTCTCGCCCACCGGCCGACGTAGGCAGAAGGTGGAGCGGCGGGGGAGGAGCAGGCAGCGACGTGGGACATGTCGCTGCCTCAGGTAAGTCACTGAAGGGGTTTTCACCCTTTCAGCAACTGGGGATTGGGGGTGGGAGGGAGAGGAATCCTGCAGTGCCAGGAAAACGGATTGTTTTCCTGGCACTGGAGATTCCCTTTAAGTTAGGGATAACATTAAATGAAAAGCACTTGGAAACAATTAGGGATTATTCTAGCTTTAGTGACTGAATAATCTAAATTTTATTAATGACAGGAGGCGAATATTTGCTTTATCTTTCTTTACTGAACCTCCCAGCAGCAAAGGAACAGTTAACAGTAATGTAAAAAGTTCAACCAATCAGATAGTATAACAGTATTATATGATGTCATCAAACTCCTCCCATATCCTCTTTCTTGCTGTGGTCGATGATATGTCTGTGTCAACCGTGTAAACTGTAACGATGAGCTGCGGACTAAGTTGGAGTCCTGAAGTAGTCAACATGTGGAATCTTCAGCGTGCTTGAAGGAGCCGTATATACAAAGGTAGGTATTTTTCACACTAAGGGAATAGAGAGACGTGAAGACGTGAGAGTATAGGTTCTCATACTAGGTGAATGCAATTTATGGCATGTATGTTAAGAACAAATTGTAGATACTCTTTGAATATAATATTGAATTCTTCAAACACTAGATTAGAAGTGTTATGGCGTGAACCTATGGCAGATGATGTATAAAGTGTGTGTAACCAGTAGACTGGAATGCATAGTAACTTACCTGGGCGGGTGTTAGAAAGTGAAAATAAAGAAGGGGGGGGAAATATTCACCTCCTGTCGTTAATAAAATTTAGATTATTCAGTCACTAAAGCTAGAATAATCCCTAATTTTATGGCAAGACAGGAGGCTTCATATTTGCCGTTTTAACGCTCCTATATGATAGAAGATGCATCATGTGTCATAGGTTTGAAATAAAATGTACGGAATGTGGACTCTCTGGACCAATCTGCAGATGACAAAATGTCTGAGAGGGAGCTCCCCGCGTGAAAGGCTGAGGATGTGGCTGCTCCTCTGACTGAATATGCGCCAAAATTTGAGTCAATGCCTGCTTGCGCTAGTATCCATCTGATCCACCGTGCGACGGTGGGTGCGGATACCGGTTTGTGTGGTTTTACATAAGACACGAGGAGGGGTCCCGTAGGGGGGCGTAGAGTGGTGGTGGCATCTAAATAATGCCTTACGCAGAGTGCCACGCAGAGTGACTGTCTATTAGGAAAGTAAGGTAGAATACGGAGGAAGAATTAGTTTTGTCCGTCTGGTGATGTGAAACTTAACGCCTCCAGGCGAGAAGACTACTGCGTGGGGATCAAATGCTCGGATATCCGAGACCCTACGGAAGGATACCAGGCATAGGAGTAAGGCCAGTTTGGCCGAAAGTAGCAACAAATTTTCATTAGCGGTCCAGGATTCTGAAAGGGAAAAGACTTGAGTGATATCCCAGAAACAGGAGTATTTAGGAAGAGGGGGTCTGGCTAACCTGATCCCTCGTAAAAGTCTACAGACTGAAGGATGTTTCCCTATTGACGCATTGTCAATGGGATTATGGGCCGCAGAGATAGTGGATCTATAGACATTAATTGATCGATAGGATTTACCTTGATCAAATAGGGTAGACAGAAAATTTAGGATGATCGTCAGAGGTGCTGAAAAGGGATCGGTGTCCCTTTCCAAACACCAGCTGACCCATGTCTTCCATGCAGCGATGTAAGCTCGACTAGTGCCTGGGGCCCAGGAGTCCCATAGGAGAGCCTGAGTTGTCTGAGACGTTCCAAGATCCCCTGAAACGGTCCAAGCTACAAGCTGGAGCCGGTCCTGAAGGGCGAGTGGGTGAAAGTGCCCTGTTGGGTTCCTGAGGATGTCGGGTGATCGAGGTAGAAGAATTGGATAGTTCACTGATAATTCTAACAGGGTTGGAAACCAAGTCTGGGTTCTCCTAAGTAGAGTGACAATGACTATCATCACTATTAGGGCTTTGACCCGGTAGAGGGTGCGTTGGATCATGGAGAAAGGTGGGAACGCATAGGCTCCTGTCTCCGGCCAAGGATGTAGAAAGGCGTCGACTGCCCATGACTGGGGTCTGGGAGCCAGCTGATAAAGGCTTCCGTCTGGCGGTGCAGATGGGATGCAAACAGGTCCAGTGTAAGGGGCCCGCGAAGGCAATGAATTTGGTGGAACACGCGGGGGTCTAATTGCCAGTCGCTTACATCCCTCCAATGGCGAGAGAACCAATCCGCGACTAGGTTGTCCGTGCCCGGAAGATATTCCGCTCTGATAGATAAGTTCCGTTCTAGACAGAATTGGTAAAGATCTTTGGTCAGATCGGATAGTAGCTTGGATCGGGAGCCTCCTAACCGATTCACATAGCGCACTGCAGAGACGTTGTCCATGCGCAGTACTAGTGAACAGTTGAAACAGTCTTTTCGCGAAACTGCGAATTGCGAAAGATCCTGTAATAAATTCCAAACAATTGATGTGCAGTGCTTGTTTGGATGGGGACCAAAGTCCCCCTGTGGACCCTTGGGCGCATGTGGCGCCCCATCCCAGGAGGCTGGCATCGGATTCCAGAATGAAATCTGGTTGTGATCCGAAGATGGCTTTGCCATTCCAGGCTTCCATATTGTGAAGCCACCAGTGAAGTTCTATACGAACTTCGTCTGTCAGTTGGATGTACTGATCGTAGGAGGTGGAACGGTGTAGGTAGTATGTCTTGAGCCGTTGCATGGCTCGGTAGTGTAAAGGTCCTGGGTAAATGGCTTGGATAGAGGCGGACTGCGGACAGTAGGCCTATAGTATGGGCCAGATTGCGTAAGCTAATCTGATGGGTTGATAACAATTTGCGAATGTCTTGTGCCATTATCAGGATGTCATCCAAATATATGATGGATTGAATCCCCTGTGATCGGAGTAGCGCCATCACTGGTTTCATCAGTTTCGTGAAACATCATGGTGCGGAGCATAGTCCGAACGGGAGGCATGTGAATTGCCAGATTTCCTCTTGCCAGAGGAATTGAAGGAAAGCTCGATGGTTGCGAGCAATAGGAACTGTGAGGTATGCGTCTTTGAGATCGAAGCTGGAGAACCAATCTCCCACGCAAAGGAGGTCCCTGAGTAGATGGATGCCCTCCATCTTGAAGTGGCGATACCTGACAAAGTGATTCAGGTTTTTTTAAGTTGATAATTGGGCGTAGGTCTCCAGTTTTTTTGTGGCCAAAAAAATGTTGCTTAGAAAAGTATGCGGGAAAGGGGATTTCTCTATTGGCCCTTTTTTTACTAGCTTGCGCAGTTTGGTTTGTAGTGTCAGGTTGTCTGCTGCAGACATCTGTAGTGGTGTAGGTGGGGTGTCCTGGAAGGGGTGGAAAGGAAATCTGTTTGAACCCTTGGACTGTGTGTAGGATCCATAGATCCTGAGAAAGTAATTCCCACTGTTGGAAAAACTGGTTAATCGACCTGCTATAGGTACATTGAAAGAAGGGAGATTTATTACCTGGAGCAGCTCTTCCGCGTAGGGAGGCAGATCCATTTCCCCGGATAGACCCTCTATTAGTGAATAGTTGCCTGTGGTAGGGTCGGGGTTGTCCCGATTGCCAATAGTTTTCAGAGGGGCGAGGCCTGTAGCCTGTGAAGGCGATTCTGCTGTTCGTTCGGCCTCTATAACGTCCAGCTCTCCCAGAAAAAAGGAGGATTGGGCCTTATTTAGGGTGGTGAACACCGCTACATGTTTGGAAAGGTCTTTCATGAACGAGTCCCCAAACAGTAATCCATTGCCTCTGGTCCCAGTTCTCGGGAGCTCAGATCGGCTAATTTTGCATCCAGTTTGTACAGTGCCGCCTAGCGTCTCTCGGTGGACATGGCCACATTAGCGTTGCCTAGTAAGCATAAGGCTCTCTGGGCCCACTCTCTAACTGTGTTTGGGTCAAATCTGGCGTGAGAGCTACCTTGTTTGGAATGGTCGGTCGAGGGCACTCGGCTCTGAGTTTTGCCCTAATTTCTTTGTCCAGTGGTTTGCATAACCACATTTTACAAAAGTTGGAAAGGTGCTCTGGTGGAGCCCATTCTGCCGACCGTGGGTGTCTGATGACCCTGGGGTCAAATAAAGGGACACCCGAAGCATCCAGAAGGATGTCTGAATCGGGTCCTTTTGATTAGGTAGTATAGCATCTAGATCTTTATGTGTGAGAAAGGTTTCCTTGACAAATTCCGATGGGGTATCCCCTAGCGCATTCGCCGAGGGTTCCTCATCAGAATATCCAAGGAAATAATCATCAACCCCGTCTAACGTGTGGGATGTAGACCCTCTAAGGGGTTAAAGTTAGCTTGAACGGGGCGAGTGGCAATCAATTTTTGGGACTTGGCAGGAGTATTGCCCTTGCCCGCAGACCTACTCTCCCCTTTCCAGGGGCGTTTGCGTGTAACCTCCTGATCCGAGGGTTGAGAGTCCTTGGAATCAGAGAGTTGACGTGCAGTAGGGGTGACTTCGGCCGAAGTCTTCTCATGAAAGGCTGCTAATGCCTTGGGGATGGAATCTGCAATGGTTGAAACCAACCAGGCTCTGAGTACCTGGGATATAGCGAGCTCATTATTGTCAGACATGGTATGTCTTAGAGCGGTTGCCAAACAGTTAAGTATATTAATTTGAAAGAATCGAGTTGAATGGGGTTCACCCAAAATTATTTCAGAGTATAGATGGGGGTCACCCAAAATATTTGTGTAGTTTAATACGTAGGCGGCACTCAATATTTAGTGGGGTTGTCCACTAAAATATACACAAGTGGGTTGTACCACTATGATAGTAAACAGTGGGGTTAACCACTTAATTATAACCATAGACAGTGGGGTTCACCACTGAGCAGTAATAAAGTGTTGTATCACTTAATTATAGTGCATTTGTATAAGGGGGTCACCCTTAACAGTAATATTGGTGTTAAAACACCTTAAGAATTGATATTAAAGTGTTGTATCACTTTAATTATAGTGCATTTGTATAAGGGGGTCACCCTTAACAGTAATATTGGTGTTAAAAACACCTTAAGAATTGATATTAAAGACACTCAATATAATGAAGTGGCAGATAATAAAATGGTGGGGGTCACCCACAAGGCCTTCCTTTATTTAGTAACAACAATGATAAAACAGCAGGTGTTGGAAAAAATCCTGAGAAGGAAATAAAAGGGGGAAAAAATCACTAAAAGAAATTAAGGTATTAGCACTTTAAGGTGCTATAAACAGAAGAGGAAAATAGTACTTACCAGATCCGAAGTCAGGCGAGTTGATCGCTGCTCTGGTGACTGGAATGCGAATAAAATGGCCGCCGCCAGCAAAAGGGCGGGAAACAATGCACTTGCTAAGTGCTGATGCGAACGGGCGGGGTAACGCGAGGGCGCGAAACTGAGAATAGTAGAAAGCAGTAATGAGTCGCAGGAGGAAAAACCTCCTGCGATTTAAAGGGGAAACCTAAATAAAGTTTAATAGGAAATTGACAAAGTAGTCCAAGATTGAATAGAATGAGATTAAAATAAATAGAGCATAAATGTTTCCACAGAAAGTGTTGTTAAAGTGATAAGTGAATAAAGTGTTAAAGGTATATGACCATTGTAATAAATTTTTTAATTGAAATAGTGTATTAAAGGTTAAATGATACAGCAATATAATTGGAGTAGACTCACCTGGGAGGCAAGCAGCAAAGAAAGGAGGATATGGGAGGAGTTTGATGACATCATAGAATACTGTTATACTATCTGATTGGTTGAACTTTTTACATTACTGTTAACTGTTCCTTTGCTGCTTGGAGGTTCAGTAAAGAAAGATAAAGCAAATATGAAGCCTCCTGTCTAGCCATAAAATTATAGTTAACAAACAACGCAACAGTATGCAACACCTGTCTGCCATTGCAAAATGTTGCCTCTTTATAATGATAAGACCCCATCTTAAATATTTGGTGCAATTTGGAGCACCAGTTTTAAAGAAGGATATTGCAGAGCTATTAAAGACAAGCTACAAAATGGAAACATTAGTTATGAAGAAAGTCCAGAATAAGTACCACAGAATAAGAGAAAAAATGTGCCACAGAGGATTTATGATAGCACTGTACAAATATATACCAGGTAAGTACAAACTGCTATGTGTGCTAACCTATTCACTATTAGGAATATACACTTTTAATTAAGACTGGAAAAAAAAGGTTTTCGATTACAGAGGAAAGAGTTCTTTACAGTACGAAAAATAAAGATGTGGAATTCTCTGCCTGAAGAGGTTGTGTTGTCAGATTATTATTATTATTATGATATTTATAGAGCGCTGTCAAATTCCGCAGTGCTTTACAATGGGTGGACGAACAGACATGTAGTTGTAACCAGACAAGTTGGACACACAGGAACAGAGGGGTTGAGGGCCCTGCTCAATGAGCTTACATGCTAGAGGGAGTGGGGTAAAATTACATATATTTATGATTTAAAAATGCTTGAATGCATTTCTACAAAAACTACATATTTAAGGATATAATTGCAAATGACCTCAGTTGGGGAGGTTGCCTTCTTTTGGGTCAACAGCTTAAAAGAATGGGTTTCAAGGTTGAACTTCATGGACTCTAGTCTTTTTTCAACCTATATCTATTCAAATAGATAACATTCATGGCTCTTCAATAAAAAGGGAATAAAAATATATTCCATCACTTTTTCAAGATTTTTATTATTACATACGGTAGCAGACTTTTAGCTAATATAATGCTTCCTTGTAACACCAAATCTTTTTTTTTTTTTTTTCAAGTAGGATTTAGGAAAGCTATCCTGGTTTCCATTACAAAATCATCAAATACTCAGTTATTGTAAGTATTCAATACATAAGTTTTCTTTTTTATTATTAATATTTAACACTGGCTTTATCTGTTTATAGCAGCGGATCCCAAAATGTGTGCCAAGGCGCCGCAATGGGCACACATGGGCGCTGCAAGATATTTTACCTGTGCTATGCTCATATGATCATAACACTGGGAACCCTCTCCCCTGGTGGCTCTGCAGAAGCAGAGCAGAGATCAGAGTTCTCCCTCTCCGGCCCGCTAGCAGTGTAATGCTGGCAGCCGGATGGGAAAGGAGAGAGGACCCGGGGGAGCTCTAAACTGCAGCTCCGCCGGGTTCTCCTCTCACGAGCTCGGAACATTGCAGGCTAGTGTTCGCTCTCACCACAAGGACCACCAGGGCTTCTCCACTGGACCACCAGGGATTAGTACTGTCCCCCCTCCCAGGCAAAGGTAAGAAGGGAGGGGGGATCTGAAAATTATTTTTAATTAAATATATATATATGAATTTGAGACACACACAGAGACACAATAACTCCCCCCATAAACATACACTGCTCCCCCCATAAACACACACAATTACCTCCCCATACTCACAATTACCCCCCATACACACTGCCCCCCATACACACTGCCCCCCAATTCACACACACTGTACTTCTCACACACACGGCCCCCCACACACACGCCCCCCCACACACACTGCACCACCCCACACACACTGTACCCCTCACACAACCTTTCCCCCACAAACACACTGTACCCGTCATAAAACCTGCCCCCCCACACACACTGCCCCCCAACACACTGTACCCCTGACGCACAAACTGCCCCACATACACACACTCTGCACCCCACCCCCACACACTACATCCTTCACAAACACAATGCACCCCCATACACTCACTCCACCCCTCACATGCACACACACGTACACTGCACCCCTCTCACACACACATGCCTACTGCACCCGTCTCACACACGCACAATGCACCCCTCACACACACATATATTGCACCCCTCACACACACTACTGCCCCTATCCCAGCAGATGCCAGGTAAGTTATCAAACTGTTCTTAAACAGTTTGACTACTTACTCTAGGAGGGCACTACGGCACTATTGTCACCATAACCACTACAAAGTGTTGTAGTGGTTATTGTGCATGGGTTGTTTCATTAAATAATCTACCAGTGCCCCTTCCAAGATTAGGCTCTGGATCTGTGCTTTATCAGCAAGAATTTCTGGCGAACAGGGGCCCAGGATATGCCACTGCGCTGTACATATATTTAACCTAGAAAATTGTTTTGACTTGGGGCGCCTTGTAAAAATATTAAAATATTAAGGGTGCCTGGAACCTAAAAAGTTTGGGAACCACTGATTTATAGTCTTATAGAGAAATGAGCAAAATAAGATACAATGTAACTAAATCATGTACACCTAGTATGGATACAGTAGCTAAGAGTGATAAATATCACTGAACATTATATTTGAAGCCAAAAAGAGCATGTCACCTAAGCAATGAATCTGGAAATATTAGCCAACAAATTGAACACTTTAATGAGACAATCATAAATTGGAAATTGTAACCACTGGGTTTTCAAAACATGATATCCAATGCCTCAAGTGCAAAAACCAAGTGTGCTGAGATACAAGAGAAAAAAGGTAAAAGAGGTTAAACAAAGAGGGTTCCAAGTCTGTGCTTTCAGGAAAGTTATCCAACTACATGAGCTTAAGAGACAGCCCCTCAGACCCCTGCATGGGGCCAAACTGAGTCGCCATCAACAAAGAGAGGCACATGAGAGGCGTGCACCATCAGGTAATTGCACGTCTCCGATCTTAAATAAGGATCCGCCTTCTACACAGACCCGAACTGAGTTGGCAGTAGCATGAGTTGGGTAAATGCAGCATGCCATTCGTGTGTTTAAGTGACTGCATGTTCCTTATGCGAGGGGTGGGATACAATGTAACAATGTAACTCCATAAATTTCAAAGGATAAAAACATCCGGAGGAAGATGGACTAAATACTTAGTTTTGCAAACGATCCCACCAAAGTTGTAAATCCCACAGTGTAAGAATCTCAAATAACCAACCTTATGTATGAAAAATCAATAATTCAAACAAGGGTAATTGTAACATCCCTTGCCAAGCTAAGTATTGAGTGTGTTCACCAATGTATACTACAATACTCTAAACACTAAATACACTAAACTATATCAGCCACAACTTGAGGTGGCAACCCACATGATCCATATCCTAAATAAAATAAATAATAATATAATGTTAATATAAATCCATGTTTGTTAATCATAGTGATGAAGAAATAAATAATACAGTCACATTATAATATAATAATCAGAACATCATTTAGAAGGAGGATCATATTTGATGTAATCGTATTAGAAAAGGAGTAAAATTAAGCTTTGATGTTTGATGTTAAGAGTTGATGTTTAAAAAATATAGATCCAGCCTGATTCCGCCTTAAAGGGATTCTGTAGTGTAAGTAATGCAAACACTATAGTTTCCTCTGGTCCCCTTATCCTTCACGCTGCCGGCATCTAAAGGGTTAAAAAAAACTTTATTTACTTACCCGATTCCAGAGCCAAAGTCCCTTGGTGCTGGATCGGCACTCTGCCTTCTCCGACGTCCTTCAAAGTCATCCAACTTCAATGCCTTCCTATGAGGATTTTTCTGACATTGGATGAACTAATGCTGATGTCCAGCATCAGTTAGGCGGCCTAGAGTTCGGTAAAATTTCGGAAGCATCTCTAGTGGCTCTATGGTAGACAGTGCTGCAATGAAACTTCTCTGAAACTGCAATGTTTTACATTACAGGACTAAGGGGGACAGTGGCACTGCACCCAGACCACTTCAATGAGCTGAAGTGGTCTGGGTGCCTATAGTGTCCCTTTAACCCCTTAAGGACACATGACATGTGTGACATGTCATGATTCCCTTTTATTACAGAAGTTTGGTCCTTAAGGGGTTAAGAAGGAGATGGTTAATATTACCTCTGTGGTAGTTTAATTGTAGTTTTTGAATCACCTAAAATCTGAGAGCCTTGGGTTTGGCATCATGATTTAACAGAACGTGTCTTTCTACCTAGAGTAGTGACATTCTGGCTATAAAATTAACATGTTGCAGAACCCTATGGCACAACTGCCAATATACTACAGGCCACAAACACAAAAGATTAAATAAGTGACTTTTGACAAGCGGCAGTTCACAAAACCATTTATATGGAATTCACTAGAGGTCTGATTACTGACCACTGAGCAGGAAGGATGAATATAATTGCATGCCTCCAGTGTTCGCATTGAAAGATACTTTTGGTTGGTGTTAGCCACATTGGTTAATCGCTGAAATTCCAAGTAGCTGTGATCTGAGATCTTTAACCCCTTAAGGACACATGACATGTGTGACATGTCATGATTCCCTTTTATTCCAGAAGTTTGGTCCTTAAGGGGTTAAGATTCTTAGACCTCCTAATGGTTATAGTTGGGTAAGATGTCTTTCAGGATACTATCATGTTTTACGATAGGTTCATTTTTCTGGAAGACCTTTTTTGCTATCTTCCAGTGTATGTCATATTGTGCCTATAAATCTAGTTGTTTTGGGGAGTAAAGATGAAATATTGTTAGTGGTGGTGATTCTGCCAATGCAACAAGCTATGTGTAGCTGTTAGTTCTCTAAACAGAGTTGCTTCAACCCTACCATCTTCTTATGTCAGGACAATTTCTAGTAAATCTATAATTAATGTTTTCTCTGCGAAAAGTAAACTGGTTGGACATTTCCAAAAAGTAAGCACAACCCTTTAGACCCTTATCATGAGGAACGTTGTTATACAATGAAACTACAACAAAAGTGGAAAGAAAGGTATAGGGAAGAACAGACAATCTCCAGTGCTAAAAGAGTTTGTTTAGTGTCACGCATATAAGGGTCAAGTTTGAAGACCAACGGCTGTAATAAAGCTTTTAAAATGTACTGGTTAATTTTGTTAGGTTGGGATTTCCAGAATCAATAGGCCTTTCAGGGGGATTCACTTGGGTCTTATGTATCGTTAGAAGGCAGTAAAATGTTGCTACTGTTGATTATATTGAGACAATGAATTTATATTCCTCATTAGAGATGACATTATTAATCAATGGCCTTTAGGTTTCATAGAAATTTGAACGATGGGTCTGACAGATAGGTCATACCCTGTGAAACCACTGAAAAGCATTTGAAAACATTAAAGCCATGTATTTTTAAACACTGGTGGAAAATCAGAAAAAAAAACATTTAATTTGAAGAAGACAGTTTTACTTCTGAGATGACACTGGAAGACTCAGTCAGGCTGGACGAAACCACTACAATGAAAGGCATTAAAAAAGTGGAAGCAATAGCAGGAGTAATTTTAAGTTAAGACGTGATTTTCAAAAAATGAAAGAAAATTGGAGTGGCCAATTGACACTCATCTAATCTACATAGAGAAGATTAAAGCTTTCCTACACATCCAGTCTGTGGAATGAGTGACTGATCTTCAGTGTCCACTAGAAAACAATGTCCTATCAGCTTATGCCAACTGCATCTGCTGAGGTAACAAGCATAGTCACACCACAAGACTCTACAATGCAAGGCATTTAAAAAAAAAAAGAACTTCATGAGGTGGGTGAACAAGAAGCTGCCCTGCCTCAACTGTATTTTGCAGTTCCAAATTTCTTTCCGGCATTTCCAAAGTAGAGCTATTAGATGTTGTGTGTACAGCCCCATTGTAACATCCCCGGTACTCACCCTGGCGGTCGACCGATCTGCCGCCGCTCCCATGCTGTCAGAGGCTCCAGTCAGCCTCTCAGGCGCCGGACGCTATGTGCCCCTTTTTATGACATGGCGCACGTGTGCCGGCGTCATGAAGTCACGGAAGTTCTAATCAATAGAACTCAGCACACTCGCACATTTTGGGGGCGTGGTTATACTAACCATGCCCATAAACATATAAAAACTCAGTTTGCCCAAGGCACAGTGCCCTGTTGTGGTTCCTAGTGACTTTACTGTCCTATTAGCGTGTTCTTCTGTCCTTTTGGTATTTTTGGTATTTGACCCGGCTTGTTATTGACTATTCTGTTTTCTGGTTTCCCTAATTTGGCTTTGTTCCTCGTGATTGTGTATTTCTGGCTTCCCTTGACCTTGGCTTGTTTTTGACATTTCATGTAGTTCTCTATATTCCGGCAACTCTAAGGACCGACTTAGGGACTTTCTATCTATCTCTGTTTCTACTGCTGGGTTTTCACTTTGCGTGTTCAGTTAATCATTACGCCCATTTTCTCTTGCTCCTGCCTCAAGAGTTGGCTTGCCCTCACACTAAAGTGGAAATGTCCAGCTATCCTACATCAATGATCAAGTATGATTGGACATCCTTCACTACCACCATCATACCCAGTCACTGCTGGCTGCCACCAGTGTTAAAAGATGAAGCAATGCTGGCCAGAAGGAGCATAAATCTGGGCAATCAGGCAGGTAATTTTGTTAGCATGATGTTTTGACATTTCTGTCAAATGAAATACAACAAAATGTTCAAGAATGGGCTGATGGATATATCTCTTAAAAGTCCAACTATGCCAATCTAACCTACCACTGTTGACTACTGGCACTATCATCAACATTCAATCTCTGCTGAGCTGCGGTAGTATGGAGGAGGTACTGCTGTTGCTAACCCCCTTTTTTTTTTTTTAATTCCTTTCATTGTAGTGGTTTCCCCCTGCCTGAACAATGGTTTGGTGCTTGGTGGATTAACTACTACTGTAACGTTATTTTGTCTGACTTTATCATTAAACACTTGCACAGCAAACAGGTAAAGAAAAAAAAGGGATTTAAAACAAATTCCAGGGTTGCTGTACTTTGCCTGTAACATTTCTGTTGCTGCAGGGCACTGGAACAAACACACTCAGAAAAAAAAGGATTTTATTTTTATAAACAATTACACAAATGACCACACTCTAAATCAGTGAATCAAAGCTGGTGTGAGTGGCACTGTTATAGCAGTAACCTACTTAGTCTCTCACTAAGCTAATTCCCACTCAAAGTTGGTGCATCACTGGTATTGGCTATGTACAACAGTAAGATATTCACCTCACTAGTCTCACAATAGGGTCAAATAAATAACTAAACAGGCTGCCATTAAAAGTTGGTGGAAGTAGCACTGGCAGTTGCTAGGGACAGCAATAACGTAACCGAACACTTCATCAGTCTCACACTAGGATCAATGTTTGGAGTGCTACCTTATTCCCTTGTATGCAGTTCGGGAGTTTGGTGCATTCACTTGTATTCAAATCGGGAGTTTGGTGTTTTACTGAAGCTGCCTTTATATCTGACAGGGGAATATCGCCTAAATGGATTTTAACCCCTTGTCTGCTGAAACGGTCCGTTACAATTGGTCGCAAGCGGCGGGATCATTCCTACAGAAGGACAGCTACAGGAGACACCATTCCATGGATTTTACAATTTGAGGGCAACGCATGTCCCAGTACAGCGACAGACAAAAGCACCGGGATGGAACCAGCAGTGGAGTACAATGAGGGTGTCATGGATGACCGAGATTCAGTCCGCAAAGGCATCTGGTACCAGGCACTGGGTATTACGGAGTACCAGCGGGAGATTCCCCAAGGAAGACCAACGGTTGCAGAAGCGAATAGCCCTGCAGATGCCCTTCCTGGGAGAGCAGCCCCTGGAGGAATGGGTGAGGAATTTGGAACACCTAGTATGGCAGGAGATGTGGTTAGAAGATGCCTACCAGGTGCTCTGGTGGTATGGGGCACAGTACCTGCCCTGGACAGCCGAGCATGACAAGCCAGAGGGAGAGGTGTTTCATGGTCCTGGCTTGTTATGGGAGTCTTTTTCAGAGCTCGAATTTGGGAGCCCTACACAAGCCCGGTTCGGTAATCTCTTGGAGTGATCAATGACACGTCCTGAGGCCCACATGCTCCCAGTCTCACGTGCATAGCTGGTCGGTCTCCCTCAGTAGATGAAGTCAAAGTGTCTGCTCCTCCTGTTTCCCCTTCTATTGATCAATTCACAGTTGCTCTGTGAAGAAAACATTGAGGGGCTGTCCCCTAATCATCAGCTCTGGATTGGTCAAGAGGTACAGCCCACATTACTGAGTAGACCTTTTGTCCATCATTTGTGTCATTTCCTAATGAAGTTAAAAATCCAATGTACCAAAAATATATCTAATGGACCATAACGTTTTAAATACAATTGCATTTTTTTTTTTTTGTCAATCTTTGTTTTATTGCGGCATATGAGATGGGATACAGAAGAGAAAAGGATAATGTACGGTTTGTTCACAAAATGGTGTGGATACAACATTTGCATCTGATAAATACACTTCCTTGTTAATCAGTGCCACTTTTTTTTTTTTATGTCGATTATCGAAACAGATATATTACATTTTAAAGGTAAATAAAGAACGGTTATGTAAAGTTAATACCATAATGCTGCAGCCACTTTTGGAGCCCGGCAGTCAATGTAGATTCGTTACAGATTGTTTAAGTTTAAACTGTAGCATGGATATTCAGGCTATGGATTGTTTGATCCAGTGTGTAACATGTCAAATTAACAGTGCATAAACTAGTCTTAATATTCCAACATTATAATACCTAGTAGGTTAAACCATGAGTCAGGCGGTGTGCCTTCGCCAGTCATTAGGGTAGTTTATAACAAGCTATTATGTTATACATGCTAAACGAACACATCTCAGTTTTCAATAGAGCAGTGTAGGTGTGGGAAGGTCGAGTGATAGATGTGTGTTGAAAGGAACGTGGCGGGTAGTGAGTTTGTTGCTAGCTATGGTGCGAAGCTTAGCTATTCCGCCTATAGTATATGTTGTTAGTGAAGCAAGCTTAACTATGCACGATAAGACCAGACAGGTGATTGAAACATGCTAGGTTGTTGTAAAATAGAGAGTTTGATCATACGCCTACCGAGTGTGTTGTAGAGTGTAGTTTAAACCTTACGCTTTGTCTATTCGCTTTATGTGTCTGCATGCAATAGCTAACCACTGAAACCAATATGTAACTTAGAAGTGAGGCTGCAAGCTGGAGTCCAGTAAAGGGAAGTCGTGTATCCGAACAGGTTATGTCCCAACAGCCCGTGGCTAAGATTGGTGGCAGTGGGGTTGTCTGTTAGCGGGCCAGTTCAGCCTATACCGCAGCTTGGTAGTGCCGCCGTGTGTGCCGGAGGGATGGCAAGGATGGCCCCGGCATCTCGTAGATTCCGCAGAGATACGGCTTGGTGTGGACTGCTGGTCGCCGTCTGCCAGCCCCAGGCCCCCATGAAGGCCTTCACCTGTGTTCCACCGACTCGGTTGCTCGGAGAGGCCGGGTCGTCCCTTCTTTGGGCGCCATGTGGGGCTCGGGTGTTCTGCCGCCGCCAGCGACGGGTAAGCCTCCGGCGGTGTGGTCGGTGATTTGGAGTCCGACTCCATGTGGTCTTCGGCCTGGAAAGGCGTTGTGGGCGCAGCCCCCAGTACCGCGTCCCCGTCGTTGTGGACAAAGCTTTGGACCATGAGATGCGTCAGTGGGCCTGGTGAAGACACCGCTGCTTGAGTGAGTTAGTTTTGGTCGCGTTTGGTGCGTCCTCTTCTTATGGGGTCCCGGTTGGTCCCTTTTACCCCCTACTGTATACTGGTGCTTGTTGTAGCCCCGCCATGTCAGAGGTCTGTTAGTGCCATGGTGCATGTTGACTAGCCGTGGGTCAGGCAGTCGGTGGGGTGAGAGTTCAGCTTTCAGTTGGATCTGGGCTGGAGGGGTCATTAATGCCTCTAGTTTACAGCAGAAATCTTGAAAAATCCTCTCCAGCCTGGATTCATAGTTCCACTTGTCTGTTACCTTGTCGGACTGACACGTGGGTGAGGCTTCCCCTTCCGCCATGCGGGTGGTGTGGTCACTTGAATACGGGTCGGGTCCGGCCCCATGCTTCGTTTGGTGGGCCGGGATATCCCCCCCGGCCCTGTGGGGGGGAACGGTGCTCCGCGTGGTCCAGTGAGTAGGAGAGGTGGGGGGCAAGGGATCGTCCGATTTCCCCGCCCGGAGCTCCCGCTAGGCCGCAGCTGCTCCATGTGTCTGCCGTCGGTCAGAGTAACGGCCCTCCTCATCGGGACCCCCCGGCTGCGGACCGACACCGGCAGGTGTCCGTTTGTGCTGGGTTTTGGGCAGCAGGAGTCCCAGTAAGTCGCTTGTGTGTGGAGATTAGTAGGGAGCTCCTGCATGCTGCGACCGTCCGCCATGCCGGTCAGGCTCCGCCCCCACAATTGCATTTTTAATACAATTTTGAAATATAATTTTGGTAAGCATCTACATTTTAGTTTTGAACTTTTTTTTTTAGAAATATCAAATGCATTTGCAAATAATCATAATATTTTCACCAAACAATGTAATCAGGGGAGACAATACTTTGTTTATTCCTAATTTACACTGTCCCCTCAGCTGTAATTTCCTCGAAAAAGAAAAATGGCTGCCTCTGATATAACAAAGTATTTAACCAGGAAAGGGATATTACCTTAGCCCAACATCCAGGAGTTGTTACTAATGATAACTTAATGATACTCATTTTATCTACCTCTGAAGGTTGAAGAGCTGATTCAACCCTGCGAGGATTTGAACCTGTAACCTCCCAGGGTTGAACAGAGTCTATTGACGATGCATTAACCCATTGAGCTATCTTAAATCCTTATATAACTGTTTTATTCATATCTCAGAAAACATCCTTCAATAGCAAACTCTGCACTATGTATAGTTTAATTATTTCAAACACATTTCCTATGTATACATTTCAACAATGGGAAAAGCCCAATAATCTCTGGAGGCTAATTCACTAAACAGATCTAGTAATACCTGCTCTGCTAGCTCTTTGGTACATGGATGAGGATTTAATTTCCATAATGTTGATCAGTGTTATAATACTTACTATAATTAATCAACGTTACATTATACATCTCTATTTTATTTTAATCATCTTTTTAAATAACTTTTTAATTACAATACCAATTAAACTATAATTGAATGGCTTAAATAAATAGTGTGCATGTTATAATGAATTATAGATAATTTTTCAAAGCAGCTCTGACAAATCTTCTCAGTTCTACAATACATCTATGCATTCAGTGCTTCGCCAGTGATGTGGGGAGACCTGGATGTCACAAGGGTGGTACTTATCAAGATCTTAAAGGGACACTATAGTCAACAAATAAACTTTAGCTTAAAGGGAAACTCCAGTGCCAGAAAAACGATCAGTTTTTCTTGCACTGGAGGGTCCCTCTCCCTCCCACCCCCCAATCCCCGGTTACTGAAGGGGTGAAAACCCCTTCAGTGACTTACGTGGGACAGCGGCGATGTCCCTCGCCGCTGTCTCCGCCTCCGCGACGCTCCTCCTTGTGATTACGTCGGCCGGTGGGCGAGACTAATCTCGCCCACCGGCCGAGGAGACCTAATGCGCATGCGCGGAAATGCCGTGCATGCGCATTACGTCTCCCCATAGGAAAGCATTGAAAAAGCATTTCAATGCTTTCATATGGGGTTTTGAGCGACGCTGGAGGTCCTCACACAGCGTGAGGACGTCCAGCGATGCTCTAGCACAGGTTTCCTCTAGGGACTGTCTAGTAGACAGCCACTAGAGGTGGAGTTAACCCTGCAATGTAATTATTGCAGTTTATGAAAAACTGCAATAATTACACTTGCAGGGTTAAGGGTAGTGGGAGTTGGCACCCAGACCACTCCAATGAGCAGAAGTGGTCTGGGTGCCTGGAGTGTCCCTTTAATTAAGTAGTTTTGGTGAACAGATCGTGCTCCTGCAGTCTCACTGCTTAATTATGCCATTCAGGAGTTAAATCACTTTTGTTTTAGTGTATGCAGCCATAGCCACACCTCCCCTGACCGTAACTTACACAGCCTGCATGAAAACAAAATGGTTCAATTTTTAGTCAGATGTAACTTACTATAAAAATGTATCTCCTGTTCTGTAAATTGAACTTTAATTACATACCGGGTCTCATACAGACTCATACAGGTCTAGCAAGCCATTCACACTGTAGGAGACAGGAAATTATAAATTAGACATAATTTGCAATAAAGGAAGTGCTAACATTAGATTACTCTTGCATGAAGTGCTTAAGAAGGCTGTGTAAACCACATTCATGGAGGTAGGACAACAAAACAAAGTGATTTAACTCCCCAAAGTGAAACTAACACCTCAACCCAGAAGTTAAAAAGCAAAATAACCCTCAGATCTTACCTATACCACCACAAGCTACTATATTGGAAGTCTTAGGTTATACATTAAATAATATTAACCCATCTCGAGTCACACAAAATATAATTACAAACATATAATTACTTAACAGTTTTCTATTGTGATTAATTACCTTCAGAAGAAATTTTGATTCATTAGAGACAGTATTCATATTTCAACTAAAAGAAAAACTGCCAGTGCATAATCCCAAAATAATTTAACATAAACGATATGTAAAAATAAAAAGAATAAAAAAGTCTCAAAACAAATAGAATGTAAAACAGAAAAGTCTTTCAAATTATTCAAATAAAATCCATGGGCAGTTCAGTAAGTAGTTGATGTGCCCTTCCCTTTCATAATATAATCAGTGCAAGCTTGTTTGGGTAGGGCCATTTACCATCTGTCAAATGTGTTTTGCTAGAATTGTTTGTCATGTTTTACCTATTATACAAAACGCAAAATATGTTGGCACTATATCAATAATTGTAATTGACACTTTGCTTGTGAGCCTTCCTACATCTTAGACACACTGTAGGAATGGGGATCTCAAATGCCCAGTTTTACAATGCCCATCTATCAGACTTTAGAAGTTTACAAGGAAGAGATTGAAGATCATTCTGGGTACTATAACAACATCATCTTCTTAATTATCAGTCCCCTGATGCTGTCCCTCAGTCCAGTGTAAAACCGTTTTTATCATTATAGTACTGAATGAGAGCCCCCACTGAAGGTATGTCAAAGGTTATGTTACACCCTGAAGTAGCCATACCAACTCATACCAGTGGTATGTGGCAATGATGGGTTGTGACCAGTCTGCTCTCTGCAACAGTCACCTCTGACTATTGATGTTCAGTCTAATTCAGAAGTATTAGTCCAAGCAGCAGAGACATATGGGGAGGCATGTGGCTGGGAGCATCAGTCAATGGTTTAACACTGAACATTGGGACAGTGTCAGGGGACTCCATGCATTATAATTACTCAATTCAATGAGATAAAGTAATTTTGGCGTTTAAAGAGTCCCTTAACAAGAAATCATTATCCCTTTATGGTATCCTAAATTAATTATTATAGTTCGTTAAAGTTCACAAGGTTTCTTCACTAAATAGTAAGTTGGTAAGTGACCTTCAGTAGCTTGGATTTTCCTAGTTTATCTCACAAATACACCCAAATAGACTATACATAAAATAAAAGATGGAAAACAACAAAACACTGGTGTACAGAAAATAAAAATAGGAAAACAACCTGATAAATGGAAAGGATATAGCACTGGTATAATGTATCCAGAATGAAGTAGGAACTTTAAAACCAATAATTACAGACAGTACATAGCTTAATACAAAAAAAGAAAAAAAAACCAAACAGAACCAAAAATCTGTTATAGATATCTCAACATCCGTACCAGTGATATTGCTCATTGAGGGAAATAATGTGTATGTTTTATGGATGGGTGTAGTGCTACTTAAGCTATGGGTCTAAGGATTCAGAGACCAAGGAAAACACATATTCTATGTCTGTGAAAGTATTTTGTATATAGATTGCATGTCTTGTATCAGTAAATATAGGAACATGTACAAAAAGGAATATACTAAACAGTTTATATATTGTAGAGGAACAAACCTCCCTTAGTTGAGATTTTACATATAAACTTGAGATGTAATTAACATTAATAAATGTCAGTTTAGCTTTTCAATAGAGTAGCTCCAAATAGATCTGATTCAGTAAATGTTTCATCCTGCTTAATTCTCTCTGTCAATGGAAATATAAATCTATATTGAGTGTAAAGAAAAAAACTTTATGTGATTTTACTCAGTCCTAGACCAGCTGGTTTACAAAAGCATTAAACTTACCTGAAGTGATTAAAATTATTTAAACACATCATAAAGCAGGATTTGTTGAGGTGACATTGAATACAGAAATGACAAACCTCTAGATACAATAATAAAACGAGAAATTAGAAGTTCAAATAAACCAAATAAAAGCCGAAATTGTTAGACTGTATATATTACCAGAGCTCGAGACTTAAAATTGCACTTTTTCATTCTTCACTATATAAATTTGTGAAACACATGACAGCACAGCTAGCTTTGAAGTCTGATGTAAGAGCCCCGTTGAAAAGTTTTGTTTAATTGACAGGCATGAAACTATTAATTAAAAATCTTTATATTGATTTACATTACCAGTGAAAAGTGGTCAGAAAAACTAATTTCCGGTCGGGCTTGAATCTAAGGAATATTGTCTCGAAATGCATATTTCTAAATGCCAGTCCTTAGGGAACAACTCCACGTCTGGTTTTATGAAAAACCCTGTTCGAGCACTGGCTGAGTAATTATTTAGTTCAAGATGTTGCCTTCCCTCTAGCTGGGTTATCTGTAAAGCCAGTTTAACGCAGGGTTCCATTTTTTTATATATCCATTTTTTATCTCTGCTAAGCCTAAGAGGTAAACGTATGTTGATGACCCAAAACTCTGCAAAGTAATACAATGTGAGCAAGATATTACTTTGCTGTATAGGGATTTAGATAGACTGGGGGACTGGGCACTCAAATGGCAGATGAAATGTAATGTTGAAAAATGCAAAGTTAGGCGGTGTAAAGAATGCACAAGCAATTTATACCCTTAATGGAAGCAAATTAGAGAAAACCACACACAAGAAGGACTTAGGATTTGTTATAGACAACAAACTATGCAATAATGTGCAATGTCAATCAGCAGTGGCCAAGGCCAGTAAGGATTTGTCATGCATTAAAAAAGGCAATAATTCTTGGGATGAGACCACATCTTAAGGTTAACAAATTTAAGCCTCTTTCGTTTTGAAAAACGTTGCTTCAGAGGGGATATGATAACATTATGCAAATATTTTGTGGCCAATACAAACCATTATGTGGAAATCTCTTTACAAACAGGACTTTACATAGGACATGAGGTGATGCGTTTAGACTGGAATGAAGAAGATTTAATCTAAGGCAAAGGAAAGGTTTTTTTACTGTAAGAACAATCAGGATATGGAATTCTCTGCCTGAAGAAGTGGTTTTATCAGAGTCCGTACAGATGTTTAAACAGCAACTAGATGCATACTTGCATAAACAGAATATTCAAGAATATAATTTTTCAATTTAGCGTAAATGCTTATTGATTCAAGGATTAATCTGACTGCTATTCTGGAATCAAGATGGAATTTTATTCCTAGTTTTGTTGCAAAATTGGAAGTGCTTCAAAATGGGGTGTTTTTTTTGCCTGCTTTTGGATCAACAGCAAAAAACAAATATGAGGAAGGCTGAACTTGATGGACACGTGTCTCTTTTCAGCCTATGTAACTATGTAACTATATGTAATATTAGTGTCAATAGGGAAACATTCTGAGACTTTGACTTTTGATTTCGTTCCTTCCCCATTGCTCCCTGTTATTTTGGGTATCCCTTGGCTATGGCAACATGATCCCTCTATTTCTTGGTTTACTGGTACCATATTATTCTCTTCACCCCATTGCTTTCAGTCTTGTTTAAACACTACCAAAAAGGGTTTTATTCATTCTATATTGGAGATCAACATGAAAAGGGAGCAAGAGGTACCCATCCCTGAAGTTTATAAAGAATATCAAGATGTGTTTGGCAAAAGGTAGTAGAAACATTACCGGCACATCGGATATATGATTGCCCAATTGACTTGCTGCCAGGAGCACCTATTCCTTTTGGAAGAATATACCCCTTATCAGAAAAGGATTTATCCTTCCTAAAGGAATACATACAAGAAAACATAAAGAAATAATTTATCCATCCTTCTACTTCTCCTGCAGGTGCTGGAATAGTCTTTGTGGGCAAAAAAGATGTCAGTTTAAGACCTTGTGTGGATTATAGATCACTATATCACTTTAAAAAACAAATATCCACTACCCCTTATTCCTGAACTTATGGAACTCCTCCAATCTGCTCGTATACATTCTAAACTTGATTTAAGAGGTGCCTATAACTTGCTCAGAGTCCAAGAGGGTGATGAATGGAAAACGGCATTTCGTACCCGGTACGGTCATTTTGAATATCTGGTTATGCCCTACAGACTCTGTAATGCCCCTGCCTCTTACCAGCATTTTCTCAAGGAGGTGTTCCATGACCTTCTCGATCAATGTGTAGTCGTCTACTTAGATGACATAATGGTCTTCTCCCCAGATCTCCAAACTAATCGTCTACATATGACTGAGGCAATGAAATGTTTAAGGAAATTTAATTTCTATGCAAAAATAGGAAAATGCATCTTCAAAACCGACTGTGTGAAATTTCTAGGTTTTATAATTAAACCAGGTAAAGTGGAAATTGATGCCAGAAAAGTAAATGCTATCCTAAAATGGCCCACACCCCAGTATAAGAAACAAATACAACAATTTATAGGATTCACCCACTTTTATCGAAAATTAATCCATAACTTTTCAAAAGTAATTCAACCCCTAACACACCTTACCAAGAAAGAAGTAAAATGAAGTTAGTCTCCCCTGGCTCAAAAGGGGTTTGATAATCTGAAACAATTATTTATTAAGGCACTCATCCTTCACCTACAAGACCCTGATAAACCTTTATTTCTTGAAGTTGATTCATCCGACTCAGCCACAGGAGCAGTACTATCACAGAGAGACATTAAAAAGGATTATTACAACCTGTAGCCTTCTATTCCCACAAGTTAACGGATGCAGAATCAAAATATGATTCTGGAGACAAGGAGTTACTAGCCATTAAAAATAAAACCTACTAGAAGGGGCTAAATACCCTATCACTGTATGTACTGATCATAAAAATCTTGAATATCTACGAACGGCCAAACATCTTAACCCTCGACAAGCAAGATGGGCACTGTTTTTACTCATATTTCTTTTCATGTCACCTATCAACCAGGGTCAAAGAATCAAAATGCTAATGCACTCTTAAGGATGTATTCTTCTGAAACAGATAAAACCAAATTAGAAACAACAATATTACAAGAACATTACTTTGTTGGCCTCATGTCTCACATCTTACAAGAGATAAAGGATACTACCACCTCCAATAATCTTCCCACTTCACCTGAAGGTTACCCTTTGTCCCATGACAAGATTTGTGTATCTGAAAAGACCCATCTTAGAGTGCATTACCATTATCATGATACCCCATTGGCTGGTCGTGGAGGACAGAGGAAGACATTACAAAGTATCAGACAGCAATTCTGATAGCCTTCTCCTTAACAAGATGTCAAGGACTATGTCAGCTCTTGTATCACTTGAGCCCGTGCTAAAACCAACACCTCCAAAACTGTTGGCTTATTACAACCATTATCTATCCCATCCAGACCATGGAGTCATCTTACCATTGACTTCATCTGGACCTCCCTATTTCACAAGAATACGATACCATTATGGTTGTTGTAGATCATCTAACAAAAATGGCACATTTTATTCCAGCTAAGGGACTCCCTACGGCCAAACGAACAGCCATCCTTTTTCTCAACAACATTTTTAAACTTCATGGAATCCCCAAACCTATCCTCTCAGACAGGGGACGCCATTCACTTCCCACTTCTGGAAATCTTTCTGTCAATCACTCAAAATACCCATAGACCTCTCCACTGCCTTCCATCCCCAAACCAACGGACAGACCGAGAGAACAAACCAAACCCTGGAAACATACCTCCGTTGTTACTGTACCCAACTACAATCTGATTGGAAAGAGTTACTATCCACAGCTGAATTTGCCTATAACTCAAAGCAACATGATTCCACCCAGGAATCTCCTTTTATGTTTAATTATGGTTTTCATCCTAATACCCTTCCAGGAAGTCCCCCATTTACACCTGTTCCAGATTTCACAGTCCATTTACAGCAACTAGCCCATGGTTTTCTATGGGCCCAATTGACAGTACAAGAGAGCCAAGAAACTTGTAAAAAATATGCCGATCTCAAAAGACAATCTCCACTGACTAATCAAGTGGGCCGACTGGTTTGGTTATCTACAAAGTACTTGAAACTATCCTGTCTTACCAAGAAATTGGGACCCAGGTTCATCAGTCCCTTTCAAATTTCTAAACTTGTCTCTCCTGTCGTAGTACGATTAGATCTGCCACGTCAATACTGAAAACACCCTTCATTCCATGTTTTTCTGATCAGACCTGCAAAAGAAAATCAGTTTCCCAACAGAGATATACCACCTCCTGATCCCATAACAGTTGATGGAGTACCTGAATACGAAGTTCAAGAGATTTTAGATTCTCGTAGATGAAGAAGTAATCTAGAATACCTCATCCACAGTAAAGGTTATGGACCTAAAGAAAGATCTTGGGAACCTGCAGAAAATGTCAATGCACCCCGACTTATACAAATCTTCCACTCCCGACATCTTAATTGACCAGCACCCTAATGCCTCTATAGAGGCGGCATCATAGAGGGGGGATATGTCACAGCCATGTTTACCTGGGGGTCCCCCACCGCGTCTCCGTCCACTCCTGAAGCGGTCCCTCCTCACTATATGCCAAGGACTCCAACAGGTCCGACCACAAGGACAGATGACCGACATACCTCTGAATCATGGAAGCAGCATTGTGGCTCTCCACGCCACGCCATGACCCGCAGGAAGCTCCAGCCAAACCCACATGTAAACTGCTCTTACTCTACTCACTCACTCCTGTCAAAAGATCCAACTTTAGGTAAAAATCCTTATAAGACTTTCTCGTTATGCAATTCCAGTCAAAGTACTCTAATGAACACTTATCTCAAGACTTGGAAATTCTAATGCTATTAATTAATTACAAGTCTTGCCATTGCTACCAGAGGGAAAATAGTATATATATATATATATATATATATATATATATATATATTACTAGTATATATTATGTATAATTATTTTTTTAATACTCTTCATATGCTCTTGCTTAAGTATGGAAACTTAAGAGGGATATAAGGGAACAAAACTGGTGTGGACTGGCTGACAATGAAGTTATTTAAGGTAAAGCTGACTTTGTGCACTATGCAAATGCTCTTGCTGCTTCAGTCTCTCTAACACTGTGGCATGCTGCCTTTCTTCTACACTTACTACACTTTTTCTTTGTCCCAGACTGTATAACAGTGTTATAAAAAAAAAAAAAAACACATACCTCTGCCAGGAGCTTCTGCCTGAAAGTAAGAAGGTTAGGAGAGGAGTGGACCAGCAAGTGCTTGGGGACAGTCCTTAGACAGCGTAGAGCTAGCTAGCACATCATTTATGCCAAGCTCAGGGTGCTGTCTGCACAGTATGCCCTTGGTTAGTCATCTTGCATGATTGGCAGGCAGCCAAATGTGCATTCACACCAGACTATCTAATTCTTTGTGCAGACATGGCAACCTTTTTGAGTATGTTTGTCCCTTTGGGTGGTTCTGTTTACATGATTTACAGTGGCCCACCCTTTTACCCCATCCACCGAAATCCTGCGCTTTACCGGACATTGCTGTTAGGAGTATGGATTTACTTGAAAGATGAAAGCGAGAGATTAACATGGGGTATGTGTTTTTTCATAGCTAGATCCTGTAAATGTTCCCTCCAGCAGCATCTCCACCAGATACATGATGCTTGGGAGGTATTTTTTTCTGTCGATAGATTCTGTAATTAGGCCCATCATAATTTTCAGCATCAAGCCCAATGGACTCTTAATCCGTCCCTATATATAAATCAATGGCTTCTAGCGGTCAAATCCAATAACTCTAAATATTGATTATATCCTCAAAAAAAAGGAATTGAATCTCTGAATCCAATATTTTATATGTTAAATATAAATATCGGACTAAATTTTCTTAACACTATGTGTCAGCTTCCAATAAGCCTGTAATGACGGGAATTAATTAAATAAAAGTTGATGTACGGCAGCTAAAACGTATTGGTAGGAATTCAATTAAAGCCTTTGCTCTGTAATCATGCCTCACACAAAACCCCTATTATATCTGTGGTGGTAATTATCAACTAAAGTTCAAGTTGTTTTGACATAGTGGCACAATGCTGAGTGGGATATAGAGGTCTCCAAAATGACTGTTAAATCAGTAAAATTTTAATCATTGCCTTGTCCGGCTTTTAGTAAGAATCAACCTTAGCCAACTCAAAAGATCAGATGATTTAAGTGTGGTAGTTCAGATTGAACACTTGACAAATGTTAAAGTCTGCTAGCTACATTAATACTCCAGTGATAAAATAGATAAAAATTGAATTTTAAGCTGCCACATCTGGGGTCATAGAATAGGAGACTATTGAGCTGGCTTCATCATTGTGGTTGGAATGGTGTGGGTAATGGAGACGTCAACCTGGGAACTCCAAATTTAGTGCAATCTTTGGTAAATGAATGCCAAAGATACCCTCATCTTGATGAAATTCCAGGTCAGATTAATATATCTAAATCTGGTAATTTTTCTAGTATGTGAAGCAACTCGTTTCAGTCAATGTTCCTTCAAAATATATATGATCAGTATATAAAAAATGTGTTGGTGGAATAAAGAATACATTCATAAAACTGCTGATGGTGACTTTCTATTGCAATTGTTTATTTGTTTATTGGGACTAGTGGTGGTTAACCCAAAACTTACCACTCGTCCTTGAGGTGAGAAGGCTGCAAAATCCATAAATCAGTAACTCACAACTCATTGTATCAGGATCAAACCCCTCGGGGGTTCCAGAAATAAATTAGATGTACAAAGCTGTGCAGAATCTCCACTGACTGTAATTGTCACTGGAACTTTCACATAACCTTGGTAGAGGTAAGTTTTTGGTGTGTTCATTTAATCACTGCAGATATCCACAGTGATAAAAATGAAAATGTTGTGTAGACTACCTCACAGGCCACCAGGTTTGCACACAACTCAGGAGGGATTTTGTCCAACTACTTTTTTGAAGATCCTCTTCAAGTCATTAAGGTTTCGAGGCTGACTTTTGGCAACTCGAACCTTCAGCTCCCTCCACATATTTTCTATGGGATTAAGGTCTGGACACTGGATAGACCACTCCATTGTTGCCTTGGACCTTAATAAGCTTCTTCTTGAGCAACTCCTTTGTTGCCTTGGCTGTGTGTTTTGGGTCATTGTCATGTGTCATGCTGGAATACCCTGGCTGAGAGAAGGAGGTTCCCTGGCTGAGGGAAGTAGGTTCTCACCCAAGATTTGATGGTACATGTCCTGTCACCTTAGCAGAAAAAAATCCCCAAAGCATAATGTTTCCACCTCCATGTTTGATGGTGGGGATGGTGTTCTTGGGGTCATAGGCCGCATTCCTCCTCCTCCAAACACGGTGAGTTGAGTTGATGCCAAAGAGCTTGATTTTGGTTTTTGGTCTTATCTGACCACAACACTTTCACTCAGTTCTCCTCTGAATCATTCAGATGTTTATTGGAAAACTTCAGAAGGGCCTGTACATGTGCTTTCTAGAGCATGGGGACCTTGCGGGCGCTGTGGATTTCAGTCCTTCACGGCATAGTCTATGGTCCCAGCTGCCTCGAGATCATTAACAAGATCCTCCCATCTAGTTCTGGTATGATTCCTCACCGTTCTCATGATCATTGCAACTCCACAAGGTGAGATCATGGAGCACCAGACAGAGGAAGACTGACAGTTATTTTGTGTTTTTTCCATTTGCGAATAATTGCATCAACTATTGTCCCCTTCTCACCAAGCTGCTTGGCGATGGTCTTGTAGCCCATTCCAGCCTTGTGTAGGTCTCGCATCTTGTCCCTGACATCCTTGGACAGCTCTATGGTCTTGGCCATGGTGGAGAGTTTGGAATCTGATTGATTGATTGCTTCTGTGGACAGGTGTCTTTTATACAGCTAGCGAGCTGAGATTAGGAGCACTCTCTTTAAGAGAGTGCTCCTAATCTCAGCTCATTACCTGCAGGGCCGTCTTTAACAAGGGGCAAAAGGGGCAGCTGCCCCAGGCCCAAATACTCCTGGGGGGCCCAAAGCAGCTTACAGGGGGGCCTCCTGCCTGCAACCAGGACCTGACAGCCCACTGGGATCCTGAGAAATTTTCCAGTGGGCTGCAACAGGTGATGTAATCAGGGGCCCCTGGCCCTTTAAGTGTGCTCCATACCTGGCCCTGTCTTCCTGCTTGCTGGGAGGAAGTGATGTCAGACCACTTCCTCAAAAGTAACAGAGTGCCGCTGGGGTGGAGGAGGCACAAATGTAGGAAGAAAAGGAGAGGGACTGAGATAGCAGGTTCCTCAGACTACCATCAACCTCAGCCATCCAGCTCCAACTGGACCCCAGGGAAGCTACCCTTCTGTAAAGGTAAGGAGAAAGGAGGGTGGCTAAACTATGTAAACTGATAGTACCTGGGTCTGGGTCAGTGTGTGTATCTGGCTGTATTTTTGTCAGTGTGTGTGTGTCTGTATCTGGCTGTGTATGTATCTGACTATGAGTGTGTACCTGGCTATGTTTTTGTCAGTGTGTGTATATGGCTGTGTGTCTATCTGGCTGTGTGTCTATGTGGCTGTGTGTGTCAGTGTATGTATCTGACTGTATGTGTGTATCTGGCTGTGTTTGTGTCAGTGTGTGTATCTGACTGTGTGTGTGTTTCTGGCTGTGTTTGTGACAGTGCATGTGTACCTGTGTGTCAGTGTGTATCTGTGTGTATGTGTATCTGTGTATGTATATGTGTACTTGTGTGTGTGTATATGTGTGTCAGTGTGTGTATCTATGCATACGGCAATGCATACATCCCATCATTCCAGTGCCAATACTGCACACAAAAACACTACTACATTCCAACGCTAACATTGCACTTAAATACACCACTGCATGTGTATCTGTGTTCCTGTGTCTGCATGTATCTCAGTGTTTGTGTAAGTGTGTGTGGCAATGCATACATACCAGCATTCCTACGCCAACACTGCACACAAATACACCCCTGCATGTGTACCTCTGTGTATGTGTACCTGTCTGTTTGTATCTGAATGTGTGTATCTCTGTATGTGGGTGTGCCAGTGTTTTTATATCTGTGTGTATCAAAGTGTGTGTATCTGAGTGTGTGTGTATGTATGTGACCGTATCTGTGTGTATCCTAGTGTATGCGCTAGTGTGTGTGTAAACGCCAGTGTGTTTGTGTCAGTATGTGCATGTGTTTAGGTGTGTTCAGGTATCAGTGTGTTTGTGTGTATCTGCGTGCTAATGTGTATGTATGCATGTGCTTACATCCCAGCGATCAAACACAACATGCAAACACAAACATTACATGCAAAGCCACCCCTGAATTCAAACTCAAAAGTATATAAAAATACACCTCTTCAATCAAACACCAATACTACACCCTACATGCACACACATACTCTATACAAAAACATGCTCACATTCAAATGCACAAACACTGCTCTCAAAGACAGCCCTGCTAGAATGTCCAAATTGTAGATCCCCAGCTGGCATTGCATTGTGGGAATTCTTTTCTCCACTCTTGCCCTAGATCGGAGGCCCAAAAACTTTCTTGCACCAGAGTCCTCTCTACATTCGTTCTACCACTGTTGGGGTGGAGGGCATGATTACCGTATTTATTCGAGTATAACGCGCAAAATTTTGTACCGATTTTTTATTTAAAATTAGGGGTGCGCGTTATACTCGAATAAATATTCGAGTGGGTGCTCCGATTGTACCTCCCAGGACCGCCGGGCTCATTACAAGCCCGGCGGTCCTGGGGGGGCGGGAAGCAAGCGTTTACTGACGTCAGAGCTGGCCGCGGGTCTCGCGAGATTTACACTGGGAAGCTGGAGGAGCTGCACGGAGGTGAGTAAACGCTTGCTGCCCGCCCCCCCAGGACCGCCGGGCTTGTAATGAGCCCGGCGGTCGGTATTATCGGAACATATTTATTCGAGTATAACAAGCACCCTAATTTTAGATTAAAAATTAAATTTTATACCCATTTTTTATCGAAAATTAGGGGTGCGCGTTATACACGTGTGCGCGTTATACTCGAATAAATACAGTACATGCCCTGATGGTGCAAGTGTGGGGGGAGGCAGGATCCAGGGGGCCCAAGCAAATGCTTGCCCAGGGTCCATTTAATGTTAAAGACGGCCCTGATTACCTGTATAAAAGACACCTGGGAGCCAGAAATCTTGCTGATTTATAGGGGATCAAATAATTATTTCACTCATTGACATGCAAATCAATTTGTAACTTTTTTGGCATGCGTTTTTCTGGATTTTCTTTGTTTTTTGTTATTCTGTCTCTCACAGTTAAAATACACCTACCATTAAAATGATAGACTGGTCATTTCTTTGTCAGTGGGCAAACATTCAAAATCAGCAGGGGATCAAATACTTTTTTCCCTCACGGTACCTATGGCATCTCTTGCGCAAATGATCTATACAGGATCTTATATTCTCATAGGATTTTCCATATACCCCTGTTTTGCAACCACTCGGGCTCTAGACACATGAACCCACTGACATGTGAGGATGGAACAAAGACAAACATTAATGTGCTGAGGAGAGTAAGAGGGCTAATTAAGTATATTTTCATTTCCATATTCCCATGCGTGCCACCATAGAAGAGCATATGTCCGAATGACCCTACATGACCCCACAAGTGACAGCTCTGGTTTAAACTCAGGGGGGTAAGTGATTATACAGAATTTACTTAATTTGTTTTAGTCTAATTGTAATCTTGGGGTAGTTTCCCCATCTACTTTGAATCTTGCAGGTACATACTGCACCTAAGACTTACCTGAAAAATTGTATTGTTTAAATTTATATTGCTTAATTTTATAGCCACTTTCCTTTCCACGTTATTATTATTTTATTATTTATATAGCGCCATCACATTCCGTAGCACTGTACATTGGGTGGATGAACAGACATGTAATTTTAACCAGACAATTGGACGTACAGGAACAGAGAGGTGGAGGGCCCTGCTCAATGAGCTTACATTCTAGAGGGAGTGTGGGTATAGTGACACAAAAGGGTAAAAGTAGGGGTACGAAGTAGGTTGTTAGAAAAATATTTATTAAGGGCTTAGTAGGTAATTTTTGACAGTTGCAGGAGAGGAGTCATGGGGGTGGGGGATAAAAACCTGCTTACAGTTTAACTGATATGCTTTCTTGAAGTGAGTTTTCAATGATTTTTTGAATGAGCGGAGACTAGGTGAAAGTCTTACGGAGAAGGGAAGGGCATTCCACAGAAGAGGTGCAGCCCTGGAGAAATCTTGGAGGCGAGCATCAGCGGTGAGAGTACGGACAGAGGATAGACGTAGGTCTTTGGCAGAGCGTAGGTGCCTCGACAGGACATACTTGTGTATTAGGGAGGATAGGTAGGTTGGAGCAACATTATGTAGGGACTTGTAAGCAAGCACCAGAATTTTAAATTGAGCCCTATCTTTAACTGGAAGCCAGTGCAGGGACTGACAGAGCGGGGAGGGTGGAGAGAGATCAGGAGAGGGCAGGTAGATTTGCGCATCATAGAAATGACAGAAGCAAAAGGAGCTGATAAGTTTCCCAAGGGAGGCAGTATAGATAGAGAACAGTAGGGGACCAAGGACAGAACCTTAGGGGAAGCCGTCAGAGAGTGGTTGGGGGTAAGAGACAGAGTCAGAGAAAGAAACACTGAAAGAGCGCTGGGAGATGTAGGAGGAGCTCCAGGAGAGAGCAGTATCCCGTAGACCAAAATTACGGACAATGCTAAGAAGCTGTTGATGATCAACAGTGTCAAAGGCAGCAGAAAGATCATCGAGAATTAGGATAGAGTAATGGCCGCGAGATTTAGCAGCGATTAAATCGTTGGATACTTTGGTCACAGCTGTTTTGACAGAATGACCAGCGCGGAATCCAGACTGAAGGGGGTCAAGCAGAGAGTTGGATTCGAGAAAGTCAGTCAGTCTGATTTACACAACTCTCTTGAGGATCTTGGAGGCAAATGGCAATAGCGAGATAGGGCTCTAGTTGGATGGGGAGTTGGGGTCAAGGCTGGGCTTTTTCAGAATTGGGGTTACAGTTGCATGTTTGAAGGGAGAGGGAAATGTGCCAGAGGAAAGGGAGAGATTGAAGATTTTAGTGAGAGGAAGAGCAAGAGTGGGAGACAAAGTGCGGATGAGATGCGAGGGAATAGGATCGAGGGAACAGGTGGTTGGGTGGGAGGACCGGAGCATAGCACGAATCTCTTCTGCTTTAGCAGGTGCGAATGAGTGTAGAATGGTGGAGGGAGTGGGGTGGGTGATGTATTGGTAGGGGAAGGAGAGAGATTAGCAATCTCTTCTCTGATTGTAGAGATCTTCTCATTGAAGTGAGATGCAAAGTTTGTGGCGGACAAGGTGGTAGAAGGAGGGGGAGTAAAAGGGCGAAGAAGAGCATCAAAAGTGTGAAATAGGTGTTTGGGTTGATGGGACAGTGTACTTATGGGGGTGTTAAAGTAGTATATGTTTGCAGTATACATATAGTACTAGATTTAAATATGAAGGCTTTGATACAAATCTGTGAGAACCCAATAAAACTGGAATAAATGACCCACTGAACTTACATTGTACGTGACGTTGTGTTTATTTAAGTTTAAATGCACAATCCTCTATTGTTCAACATTAAGATACAGTAATTGAGAAAAAAACTGCAGGTATACTATGATATAAAAAATTATTGTTGTCTTTCATTTCCCAGTAGAAAAGTATTAATTAATAGCAACGTGCAGTGCTTTATGATTCATAGGATTTGCTAAGGCATAGTACAAACAAATGTATTTTATCATTGACATCTATGTATTATAACTAATCTTTGCAAAATGCCATGACTAGGTCGCTGTGCCCTAAATGTAAAATAAATGTATTTATTACTATTAGAAGGGTACTTCCTAAAATATGTGGACATAATACCAGCTAACAATATAATGTGTCCATAATACCTACTAACAATATATCAGATACATTTTAAGCATATAATGAAATCTTAGCATATATACGATACCTAAATATTATATTACATTGGTTTGGTGTGAATACATGTGTCCTCAGTGAACATAACTCTTATTTCATGGCATAAATTACAATGCATCAGTTAACTGAGTAATATTGAGCTCGAACTAGCCATGTTGATATTCATCTAATGAAATAAATACATTTTTACATGTTTATCTTTATTTGTTAAGTTTTTGAGTTCAGCAAATTAACTGTTAAGAGTTATATTTGTAATCTGCTTAAATGGACAATTAAAATTTTAATATGAGTTTTGTTTGAGTTTCGTTTGGTATTAGATGTTAGTGACTTCAGTGCGGACCTAAAAGTCATGCTATTCTGAACTGTAAAGTAAAGAGATGTTATTATAACTAAGCTTTTTAACCAGGCTACATCAACATATTCCATACATTTCTAATTTCCACACTATGCCCTAAGAATTGTAGATCAACAAGACCTGGGGAACCATGCTTAGAAATCCCCATCTAAAGGAAATTAAAATAAGTCTATTTTAGCATTGAAAACCTTAACACATCTCAGAAGTCTTGGTGGAGTGACCTTATGTTGTGTCCAGGCTTTGGACACATCCTGTTTATTGTTTTAGGGCCAGTTCTTTTCAACTTCCAGCTTTTTTGGCACTGGACGCCCCTTCATCATGAACGCACACTGCTTATTACCTATCTTCCCAAAAAAAACTTCTACAGTTCTGTGAATAACTGACAATATACAATAAAAAAATAAAACAAAATATAGTATAAGCAGATTTGTGAGCAAGATTTATATATTTTTAATAGATTCTCAATTGGTAATAGTTTTGTAAAATACTCTGTTGTCAAAAAAGATCCAAGTAAAACAAAGAAAAAATTACTAAATGATTCTGGAGCTGAAGCCTTAAAGACTAAGATTTCACTCTAATTGAGATCATACGTGGCATGTGTAGTTTTGGCAGATATCTCATATTAATCAAAAACTCTTTATTCGTGGATAATGTCTACAGGCTGTGCCAAAATAGGAAGTCTGATGTTGGCCTAGCTTTGTAGTCTTTTTAAAAGAGCCAATTTGACTTCATAAACACTTTGTTTAGAAAAGAAAACATTTTTGACTGGTGTGTATTTCACTTTGCATAGTGATTGGAAATGTGGGTATTTACCCAACTCCAGTGCTTAACAATACTTAAAAGAATCATTTAACCAGATTTATTTTTTCGATTTTGGCGTTGAGTAGAGCCTGTCTTTGGCAATCTTCCCACTTAATTTATGGAAGCCTAGTAGCTCTTGACAAGTCCACAAAAGAATCAATTTACTGTAGATTGTACATGGGTCTGAGAATAGTTAAAGGAATAGCCAGAGGTCAAGGGATTACGGAAGACGGGCACACGATTATCCAAGCCAAGTAACGGGAAACCAGAAAACAGAATAGTCGGAGAGATAGCCAAGGGTCAAATACCAAGAAGGACAAGCAGAAATAAATAGCACTAGGGGACTTTAACCCCTTAAGGACCGGACTGTATTTGCGATGTTGTACATTTGCGACCAGGCATCTTTTTACACTTTTGTGGTGTTTGTGTTTAGCTGTAATTTTCCGCTCTCTAATTTACTGTTCCCATACAAATTATATATTGTTTTTTCAGGACAAAAGGGGCTTTCTTTACATACCATTATTTATATAATCTCATGTAATTTAATTTTTTTAAAATGAAAAAATATGATGAAAAATTGAAAAAAATACATGTTTTTTGACTTTTATGTGAAAAATCTTTTACTCATCTACAAAAGCGAATGAAAAAAACTGCTAAATAGATTCAAAATTTTGTCCTGAGTTTAAAAATACCCAGTGTTTACATGCTTTTTGCTATTTTTTTGCAAGTTATAGGGCTATAAGTACAAGTAGGATATTGCGGTTTCAAAACATACATTTTTAAAATGTATCAATAGTGACATTGTAACACTATTATCTGTCATAAATCGCTGAATAACACCCCACATGTACATATTTATTTTAAAGTAGACAACCCAGGGTATTCAATATGGGGTATGTCCAGACTTTTTTAGTAGCCAGTTAGTCGCAAACACTGGCCAAAGTTAGCGTTCATATTTGTTTGTGTGTGAAAAAAGTAAAAAACTAAATTGAACGCTAATTTTGGCCAGTGTTTGTGACTAAGTGGTTACTAAAAAAGACTGGACATACCCCATTTGCAATACCTTGGGTTGTCTTATTTTGCAAATGGTATGCCATCATGGGGGTAATTCTCATTCCTGGGCTACCATACGCTCTCAAAGGCAACGTAACCAACCTGGCCATTTTCAATGTAAAAATATTTGACCCATATATTTGACCCTGTAACTTTCAAAAACGCTATAAAACCTGTACATGGGGGGTACTGTTATACTCAGGAGACTTCGCTGAACACAAATATTAGTGTTTCAAAACTGGAAAATGTATCACAACAATTATATCATCAGTAAAAGTGCTGTTTGTGTGTGAAAAATGCAAAAAAAGTCACTTTCACTGACAATATCATCGCTGTGATATGTTTTACTGTTTTGAATCACTAATATTTGTGTTCAGCGAAGTCTCCCGAGTAAAACAGTACCCCCCATGTACAGGTTTTAGGGTGTCGTAGAACGTTACAGGGTAAAATACAGTGATAGCAAATTAAATTCTCTGGACTTTCGGCCTGGGTTGGCAGGCAGGTCCCTTAAATTGCAATCAATAAAATAACTTAATTATGTAAAAAATATTACATAAATATGCACGTAGAATTTAAATATATATATGCATATTTATATATTTGAAGTCTACGTGTATATTTATATAATTATTTATGTAATTTTGTATATGGACATATGAATAGTTTGTATTCTTTTTATTTATTTATATATACATAGATATATATACAATTTCATTCTAAGTGTATTTTGATATAAATATATATATATATATTAATATCAAAATACAGTTAGAATAAAATTTCGTATAGATATATAATTTTTTTTTAAAAATTTATTATTATTTTTACATGTTTAATTTAATTTAAATTACTTATTATTTGTATTTTATAATAATATATATACAATATATATAGTTATTATATATATATTATATATATACGTGTGTAATTTAATTATAAGTGTATTTTTATATTAATATATGTACATAATAATATAAAAATACACTTAGCATGACATTATATATATGATATATAGACATATATTATACAGGTATAATATATGTCTATATATCATATATATATATATACACATATATAATAATAATTTTTTTTTATTAACTATAACTTGAATTTTTTTTTATGATTTCACACATGCAGGGAGACTGCCTGTCAGCACAGACAGTCCCCCTGCAGGCAGAGACTAGGACACCTATTGTGACCATGTGGTCGCCCTGTTGGGCGATCACATGGCCACAGGGGTCCTAATTCGCCATGGGGAAACTGTCTGGGCTGCAGGCAGTCTCCCCACAACGGGAGCACCGCCGATCGCCGCCGGGGGAACGACGGCGATCAGGTAAGTACATTTTAAATTTAGGACGGTTCAGGACCGTCGTCGGTCGGCAATGAAAAAATGCCGATGACGGTCCTGAACCGTCCTACGTCCTTAAGGGGTTAAACAAGAACCACACTAGGGCATCTGGCAAGTGTCACGATAGCCCTTTTATAGTGTGGGTTCTTTGACTTTAATTTTGAAGCCACGCCCCTAAAAAGTCCGGGAGCGTGGCCATGTTTGAATTTTGGCCGCACTTTCATTCCGACGTCGGCGCGCATGCGCCGCGTCATAAAGGTGGGTGTGTTCCGAGCGGCCGGCATCAGAAGGACTGAGCTGCGTGGCGCGGGACTAGCGGGGAAAGGTAAGCGCTCGTTACACTCTGGAGGTGTCTATATACCAACACAGCTTCCACACCATCTCGTAGAACTAGGGATGCACCAAAAATTTAATTTCTGGGCCGAAACCATAAATTCAGGATGCCCTTGGCCGATAACCTAAACCGAAAATGACTTTTTTCCCCCCCAAATGATTTGTAAAAAGTTTTTTTTCCTATAATTTTATTCATATCCGACTTTTTAATGAATTTAACTTAATATAAAAAACTTCCCATCTACCTTCTCTTTTAGTGGTCCACCCCCACTTAATGTTCCTCTGTCCCCCCTCTAGTTTTCCTCTCCCCTCCCTCTCTTTTATTGTTCTTTCCTTCCTCCTCCCCAGTCCCATAGTGTTCTTCCCCCTCCTCCCCAGTCCCATAGTGTCCCCCCACTCCCCTATCCCATAGTGTTCTTTTATCCCCCTCCTCTGTCCCATAGTGTTATTTCCCCACACCCCCTGTCCCAGTGTTCTTTCCTACATCCCCTGTCCCATAGTGTTCTCCCCCCTGTCCTATAGTGTTCTTTTCTCCCCTTGCCTATCCCAGTGTTCTTTCCCTCCCTCCCCTGTCCCATAGTGTTCTTTCCCCCTGCCCATTCCATAGTGTTCTACCCACCTGCCCTGTCCCATAGTGTTCTACCCCCCCTCCCCTGTCCCATAGTGTTCTCCCTCCCCTGTCCCAAGTGCAGTATTCTTGACTTTTCATGTTATCATTACTCTCTTTAATTGTGATATATAATCATCTGAATTGTTAATGCAAGCATGTCTGTTAAACTATGCACTACAAAAATAAAAAATATTACAATATATATATATATATATATATATATATTTTAAACATTTCGGTAAATTTGACCTGTTTTCGGACGAAATTTGGGTGCATCTCTACGTAGAAGAATAAACCTATAAAAATATATAATGAGCAGTTTGCAAGTGTGTTGCTGCAGAGTTCAGGGATGGGTGGAAAATAATTAAAATGCTTGGAAATAAGATATATTCCTCATTACACGCATATATTTACGAAAAACAGTGTGAGTTTTAGAAACTCCAGAAAAGTCAAATTTTTTTGTGTGCATTGCAAGGCATAAATGAGTGATGTGCATCTACAAATGGTGTTTTAGAAAATTGCCTTTTTCGGCCTTTAAACTCTATTTTAGAAGACAGAAAACAAATTACATTTATGTGATCCATTCTGTATGTGTGTTTAGCAATTTCTCTTCATGTTTATTGTTTAAGCTTATTGTATGCATTTTATCACCATGTAGTTTAAGTTTTTGGCCGACTTAGCAAATAATATTTTAGCTGATAAGGAATGCTTTGATTGTAATATGCCCCTTTAGAGCGGATCAGTCTTTGAATACTGTCTATCACACTAGTTGGTGGTGATTGGATATGGTAAAGATGTGGATGGAGTGCAGGAAGGTAGGAATCAATACCGTAAAGCACTAGCCAAATTTACATGTGGAGCTTTAACTGCTCACTACCTGATTAGATTATTGTAACAGTTGCAAATGTATAGATAAAGAATGAATTCCATTTTATTTTTTTCTGACTTCCATAGAGGTAAAGACTACAAATATGGATTTTACAGACAGCTGTGTAAGGCATCCTGCGACTTAAAGAATCCACCCACATGCTTAGAAATGTTGTATGCTAAGATACATTTAGGGGCAAGGTGGCTGTGTATGCTCTTGCCTATCCAGGGGTAACATTACAGAATGTTTGCAGTGGCAAACCATGGAGGCTCATCAACAGGGACACTTGGGGCTGTGCTGCACCAGTTTGTATGTAGGGGAGGGGGGGAATTATTGCAGTTGTTTAGAAAACACAAATATTTTTTCTACAGCTGAGACCTGAGACACTCATGCTGTGGCTAGTTGAAAAGTTCTGAAGCTTTAAACTGCAGAACTGGGGCTGTGACTCTGAGGACTAATATGATTCTAATTTCAATCTGTAATGATTGTTGACTTGGTTAACCATATCAGCTACTCTGTGGCTCCATAGTACCACTGCAGAATAATTATATTGCCAGTTGCAAAGGTAATAAGGAGTTGATCAGTATCCTGCTTCTTTAACCTTGTATAGACTGTGTGCTGAGAGCTAATGGAGTATCTCATGTTTCGTAACAGAAGCAATATTTAATAGAAAGGTAAAGCATTTTACAAGGATATAAATTGTGTGGTGCGGGGATCTCTGTATTGCAGCATTGTATAATCCATCAAAGTGATCCTGGCTGTGTGAGTTATTAATGTTTGTGTTATGTGTTATGTGTTTGTGTTATGGTTACCTCTGTATTGAACGCAGCTCTATGTATTTTATAGATATCTTGTGTTGTGCTCAGCTGGTTTTATTGCATGATTATTTCTGTGTGAGGTTCAGTGTTGTTTATTGTATTAGAATCTCTGTATTAGGTTCAGCTCTCTGTATTATATGTGTCTCTATAGGAAGAAGCTAAATTCTGGGGGATGTGTCTGGCACACCACCATCTTAAAACTTTATCAGCCGCGTCTCATGGCAAATATCTTTTAGACTTGACTAGTAGTGTTCAACATGAAATTTTGAGTCTTTTCCTTAAAGGATTAGTAAAATGGCAGAGAAGTCATTCATTCTTTTGTTTGTGTTATTCGTGAATTATTATTTCACACTTATGTTAGTGTATTGGTTATGGGATATGGTCATCCATGCTGTCTTAGATATATTTATCAGATCCTGACAAACAAGAATGTCATTTGTTATCTGAATAAAAATTTAGATTGAAAAGTAGTGATGTCCCGAACTGTTCGCTGGCGAATAGTTCCTGGCGAACATCGCTTGTTCGCGTTCACCACTGATGGCGAACACATGCACTGTTCGGTCCACCCCCTATTCGTCATCATTGAGTAAACTTTGACCCTCACAGTCAGCAGACACATTCCACACAATCAGCAGCAGACCCTCCCTCCCAGACCCCCCACCTCCTGGACAGCATCCATTTTACATTCATTGTGAAGCTGCATTCTTAGTGAGAGTAGGGACAGTGTAGCTGCTGATGATTTGATAGGGAAATTGATAGCTAGGCTAGTGTTTTCAGGGTCCACTACAGTCCTCAAGGACTCATCTGATCTCTGCTGTAAGGACAGCACCCCAAAAAGCCCAGAGCATCTGCTTTTTGTTTTCTGTGTAATGTAATTGCAGTTGCCTGCCTGCCAGCCTGTGTGTCAGGCTCAAAGCATATACTGTGCCCACTTGCCCAGTGCCACCACTCACTCACTGGTGTCACAATAGCTTGCATTTAAAAAAACAACTTTTTGGACTGTAATATAATAGCAGTCAGTTTCCTTCACTAGTGTGCGTTTCAGGGCCTGCCCAGTGCCACCACTCACTCACTGGTGTCACAATAGCTTGCATTTAAAAAAAAAAACATTTTGGACTGTAATACAATAGCAGTCAGTTTCCTTCACGAGTGTGCGTTTCAGGGCCTGCCAGGGCACAGTGTCACACTAGTGCAACTCATATCTGGTGTAACAGTAGTGTACATTTTTTTAAAAAGATAAAATTTTGACTGTAATAGATTGAATAGCAGTTAGTTGTCTGCAAGCGTGTGTGTCAGGCTCACAGCGTATACTGTGCCCACTTGCCCAGTGCCACCACTCATATCTGGTGCCACAATAGCTTGCATTTAACAAAAAATAACTTTTTGGACTGTAATATAATAGCAGTCAGTTTCCTTCCCTAGTGTGCATTTCAGGGCCTGCCAGGGCACAGTGTCACACCAGTGCAACTCATATCTGGTGTAACAGTAGTGTACATTTTAAAACATAGATTGAATAGCAGTTAGTTGTCTGACAGTGTGTATGTCAGGCTCACAGCATATACTGTGCCCATTTGCCCAGTGCCACCACTCACTCACTGGTGTCCCAATAGCTTGCATTTAAAAAAAAAAAACTTTTTGGACTGTAATATAATAGCAGTCAGTTTCCTTCACTAGTGTGCGTTTCAGGGCCTGCCCAGTGCCACCACTCACTCACTACTGGTGTCACAATAGCTTGCATTTAAAAAAAACTAAACTTTTTGGACTGTAATATAATAGCAGTCAGTTTCCTTCACGAGTGTGCGTTTCAGGACCTGCAAGGGCACAGTGTCGCACCAGTGCAACTCATATCTGGTGTAACAGTAGAGTACATTTAAAAAAAAAATACAATTTTGACTGTAATAGATTGAATAGCAGTTAGTTGTCTGCCAGCGTGTGTGTCAGGCTCACAGCATATACTGTGCCCACTTGCCCAGTGCCAACACTCATATCTGGTGTCACAATAGCTTGCATTTAAAAAAAAACCAAAACTGTTTTGACTGTAATATAATAGCAGTCAGTTTCCTTCACTAGTGTGCGTTTCAGGGCCTGCCCAGTGCCACCACTCACTCATATCTGGTGTCACAATAAATTGCATTTAAAAAAAAACAAAAATCTTTTTGGACTGTAATATAATAGCAGTCAGTTTCCTTCACGAGTGTGCGTTTCAGGGCCTGCCAGGGCACAGTGTCACACCAGTGCAACTCATATCTGGTGTAACAGTAGTGTACATTTAAAAAAAAATTTTTGGACTGTAATAGATTGAATAGCAGTTAGTTGTCTGCCAGCGTGTGTGTCAGGCTCACAGCGTATACTGTGCCCACTTGCCCAGTGCCACCACTCATATCTGGTGTCACAATAGCTTGCATTTAACAAAAAAAACTTTTTGGACTGTAATATAATAGCAGTCAGTTTCCTTCCCTAGTGTGCGTTTCAGGGCCTGCCAGGGCACAGTGTCACACCAGTGCAACTCATATCTGGTGTAACAGTAGTGTACATTTTAAAACATAGATTGAATAGCAGTTAGTTGTCTGCCAGTGTGTATGTCAGGCTCACAGCATATACTGTGCCCATTTGCCCAGTGCCACCACTCACTCACTGGTGTCCCAATAGCTTGCATTTAAGAAAAAAAAAACTTTTTGGACTGTAATATAATAGCAGTCAGTTTCCTTCACTAGTGTGCGTTTCAGGGCCTGCCCAGTGCCACCACTCACTCACTACTGGTGTCACAATAGCTTGCATTTAAAAAAAACTAAACTTTTTGGACTGTAATATAATAGCAGTCAGTTTCCTTCATTAGTGTGCCTTTCAGGGCCTGCCAGGGCACAGTGTCACACCAGTGCAACTCATATCTGGTGTAACAGTAGTGTACATTTAAAAAAAAAAATACAATTTTGACTGTAATAGATTGAAGAGCAGTTAGTTTTCTGCCAGCGTGTGTGTCAGGCTCACAGCGTATACTGTGCCCACTTGCCCAGTGCCACCACTCATATCTGGTGTCACAATAGCTTGCATTTAAAAAAAACTAAACTTTTTGGACTGTAATATAATAGCAGTCAGTTTCCTTCACTAGTGTACGTTTCAGGGCCTGCCCAGTGCCACCACTCACTCATATCTGGTGTCCCAATAGCTTGCATATTAAAAAAAAAACTGTTTGGACTGTAATATAATAGCAGTCAGTTTCCTTCACGAGTGTGCGTTTCAGGGCCTGCTAGGCCACAGTGTCACACCAGTGCAACTCATATCTGGTGTAACAGTAGTGTACATTTTTTTAAAATAAATACAATTTTGACTGTAATAGATTGAATAGCAGTTAGTTGTCTGCCAGCGTGTGTGTCAGGCTCACAGCGTATACTGTGCCCACTTGCCCAGTGCCACCACTCACTCACTGGTGTCCCAATAGCTTGCGTTTAGAAAAAAACTAAACTTTTTTGACTGTAATATAATAGCAGTCAGTTTCCTTCACTAGTGTACGTTTCAGGGTCTGCCCAGTGCCACCACTCACTCATATCTGGTGTCCCAATAGCTTGCATTTAAAAAAAAAAAAAAAAAAACTTTTTGCACTGTAATATAATATCCGTCAGTTTCCTTCCCTAGTGTGTCTTTCAGGGCCTGCCAGGGCACAGTGTCACACCAGTGCAACTCATATCTGGTGTAACAGTAGTGTACATTTTAAAACATAGATTAAATAGCAGTTAGTTGTCTGCCAGTGTGTATGTCAGGCTCACAGCATATACTGCTGTCCCAATAGCTTGCATTTAAAAAAAAAAAAAACTTTTTGGACTGTAATATAATAGCAGTCAGTTTCCTTCACTAGTGTGCGTTTCCGGGCCTGCCCAGTGCCACCACTCACTCACTACTGGTGTCACAATAGCTTGCATTTAAAAAAACCAAAACTTTTTGGACTGTAATATAATAGCAGTCAGTTTCCTTCACGAGTGTGCGTTTCAGGGCCTGCCAGGGCACAGTGTCACACCAGTGCAACTCATATCTGGTGTAACAGTAGTGTACATTTTTTTAAAATAAATACAATTTTGACTGTAATAGATTGAATAGCAGTTAGTTGTCTGCCAGCGTGTGTGTCAGGCTCACAGCGTATACTGTGCCCACTTGCCCAGTGCCACCACTCACTCACTGGTGTCCCAATAGCTTGCGTTTAGAAAAAAACTAAACTTTTTTGACTGTAATATAATAGCAGTCAGTTTCCTTCACTAGTGTACGTTTCAGGGTCTGCCCAGTGCCACCACTCACTCATATCTGGTGTCCCAATAGCTTGCATTTAAAAAAAAAAAAAAAAAAACTTTTTGCACTGTAATATAATATCCGTCAGTTTCCTTCCCTAGTGTGTCTTTCAGGGCCTGCCAGGGCACAGTGTCACACCAGTGCAACTCATATCTGGTGTAACAGTAGTGTACATTTTAAAACATAGATTAAATAGCAGTTAGTTGTCTGCCAGTGTGTATGTCAGGCTCACAGCATATACTGCTGTCCCAATAGCTTGCATTTAAAAAAAAAAAAAACTTTTTGGACTGTAATATAATAGCAGTCAGTTTCCTTCACTAGTGTGCGTTTCCGGGCCTGCCCAGTGCCACCACTCACTCACTACTGGTGTCACAATAGCTTGCATTTAAAAAAACCAAAACTTTTTGGACTGTAATATAATAGCAGTCAGTTTCCTTCACGAGTGTGCGTTTCAGGGCCTGCCAGGGCACAGTGTCACACCAGTGCAACTCATATCTGGTGTAACAGTAGTGTACATTTAAAAAAAAAATACAATTTTGACTGTAATAGATTGAATAGCAGTTAGTTGTCTGCCAGCGTGTGTGTCAGGCTCACAGCGTATACTGTGCCCACTTGCCCAGTGCAACCACTCATATCTGGTGTCACAATAGCTTGCATTTAACAAAAAAAAACTTTTTGGACTGTAATATAATAGCAGTCAGTTTCCTTCACTAGTGTGCGCTTCAGGGCCTGCCAGGGCACTGTGTCACACCAGTGCAACTCATATCTGGTGTAACAGTAGTGTACATTTTTTTAAAAGATATACAATTTTGACTGTAATAGATTGAATAGCAGTTAGTTGTCTGCCAGCGTGTGTGTCAGGCTAACAGCGTATACTGTGCTCATTTGCCCAGTGCCACCACTCATATCTGGTGTCCCAATAGCTTGCATTTAAAAAAAACTAAACTTTTTGGACTGTAATATAATAGCAGTCAGTTTCCTTCACTAGTGTGCGTTTCAGGGCCTGCCCAGTGCCACCACTCACTCATATCTGGTGTCCCAATAGCTTGCATTTAAAAAAAACTAAACTTTTTGGACTGTAATATAATTCCTTCACAAGTGTGCGTTTCAGGGCCTGCCCAGTGCCACCACTCACTCATATCTGGTGTCCCAATAGCTTGCATTTAAAAAAAATAATCTTTTTTGACTGTAATATAATAGCAGTCAGTTTCCTTCACAAGTGTGCATTTCAGGGCCTGCCCAGTGCCACCACTCACTCATATCTGGTGTCCCAATAGCTTGCATTTTAAAAAAACTAAACTTTTTGGACTGTTATATAATAGCAGTCAGTTTCCTTCACGAGTGTGCGTTTCAGGGCCTGCCCAGTGCCACCACTCACACATATCTGGTGTCCCAATAGCTTGCATTTAAAAAAAAACTAAACTTTTTGCACTGCAATATAATAGCAGTCAGTTTCCTTCACGAGTGTGCATTTCATGGCCTGCCAGGGAAAAGTGTAACACCAGTGCCACTCATATCCAGGGCCGGACTGGCCCACCGGGATACCGGGAAATTTCCCGGTGGGCCGCGGCACCTGGGGGCTGCAGAGGTATGTGCCACCGGGTGGCCGGTCCGGTGGCACACTCAGAGGGGGCCGGCCGCTTTCCACGCTAGTGCCGCCGGGCCGGGTGGCAGCCTCGCCGGTCCGGCGGCACTTCTAATGCTGGGGACTGAGCGAGGAGGAGGGAGGAGCATGTCTCTGTACCATGCTCCCTCGCGGTTCCCACAATTCACAGCACAGGAACCGCGAGGGAGCATGGTACAGAGACATGCTCCTCCCTCCTCCTCCCTCCTCCTCGCTCAGTCCCCAGCATTAGAAGTGCCGCCGGACCGGCGAGGCTGCCACCCGGCCCGGCGGCACCAGCGTGGAAAGCGGCCGGCCCCCTCTGACTCACTCCTCTCAGGTAAATGGAGGGGAATTATAGAGCCACAAAGGGGGGGGGGGACATGGAGGGGGAATTATAGAGCCACGGGGGGGAGGGGGAATTATAGAGCCACGGGGGGGAGGGGGAATTATAGAGACATGGAGGGGGAATTATAGAGACACAAAGGGGGGGAGGGGGAATTATAGAGACACAAAGGGGGGGAGGGGGAATTATAGAGACACAAAGGGGGAGGGGGAATTATAGAGACACAAAGGGGGAGGGGGAATTATAGAGACACAAAGGGGGGAGGGGGAATTATAGAGACACAAAGGGGGAGGGGGAATTATAGAGACACAAAGGGGGGAGGGGGAATTATAGAGACACAAAGGGGGAGGGGGAATTATAGAGACACAAAGGGGGGAGGGGGAATTATAGAGACACAAAGGGGGAGGGGGAATTATAGAGACACAAAGGGGGAGGGGGAATTATAGAGACACAAAGGGGGGAGGGGGAATTATAGAGACACAAAGGGGGGAGGGGGAATTATAGAGACACAAAGGGGGGAGGGGGTATTATAGAGGCACAAAGGGGGGGAAGGGGTATTATAGAGACACAAAGGGGGGGAGGGGGTATTATAGAGACACAAAGGGGGGTATTATAGAGACACAAAGGAGGGGAGGGGTATTATAGAGACACAAGGGGGAGTAATATAGAGACACAAGGGGAGGGGGAAATAAAACAGAGATAGGGAAGAAAGAGACAGTGGGAGAATAGAGAGAGACAGAGGGGGAGGGAGAGTGAGACAAAAGGGGAGAAAGAGGGGGATAGAGAGATGGTAGAGAGGGAGAGAGAGACAGGGAAAAGAGGGAAAAAGAGACAGAGGGGAAGAGAGAGATACACAAGGGGAGGGGGAGAAAGAGGCAGAGGGGGAAGAGAGTGACTGGGAAGGAGAGGGGTGACATGGACACAGAGGAGCAGAGAGGGGAGAAAGAAATATATATATATATAATATGACTGGTGGATCCAGGGGGGGGGCAACGGGCAATTGCCCTTTCCCCCCCAGATGCTCTCCCCTGCTGGCCAATGCAAGGCTGGCACTGTCCAAGCACCATGTGCCTTCACCGACCGGAGGGGAGATCAGAGATCTCCCTCCCTGTTCTGGAGGCACCATGCAGGCAGCCGGCAGGGGAGGGAGGAAGAGAGGACCCGGGAGCTCAGCCTACAGCTCCTCTGGGTCCTTCTTGTGCGAGTACAGAGCGTTGCCGCGGTTACAGTGGCAACGCTCCAGCTCTCGCGAGAGTGAACTCTAGCGCTGGAGCTACGGGCTAGAGTTCACTCTCACCACTGCGACCTCTAGCCCCATACACACACCCAGACCCCCCATACACACATTGCCCCACCCAAACACACATTGCCCCACACACCCTACACACTGAACCTTTCACACAAACTGCACTCCTCACACATTGCACCACTGCTCCTATACCCTACTACAGGCCCATATCCCAGCAGACCCCAGGTAAGTTGTCAAACTGTTCTTAAACAGTTTGACTACTTACTCTGGGAGCGGGTCCCAGCACTCCTGGCACCATAACCACTACACAGAGCAGTAGTGGTTATTGTGCATGGATTATTTCTTTAAATCTATAAGTGCCCCTCCCGAAATCAGGCTCTGGATCCGCCACTGGTGTGCGTGTGTGTGTATATATATATCATGTATATTAATGTGTGTATTAGTTATATATATATATATATATATATATATATATGCCTATTATATTTACACATATATTAATGTGTATATATATATATAAATATATATATATATAAAATATATATACGTAATACACAGAGAAATGCAATTGATATGTGATGAGCAGATATTGGCCCAGTCTTGTTGCTAGGTGCATACTCCAGCACAAAACAATATTTAAAGTGAAGAGCGCACCCACAGGACTTCAAAATAAACAAGATATCGTCATTTTTTACAGTTGTGCCCTACATATATTCACCATTTCAGTCCCATTACCAAGCTTTTCTTAATATGTCAAGGTAGTTGGACTGAAACATTGGTTATATGCAAAGGCACGTCTGCTTAAAATAAATCTGCACTCTTGTTTTTTTTTTAAGCCTATATGTGCTTTTTTTCACGTTGGAGTAATCATTTTTAATCTTAAATGATCTTTTCTAACGCTGTATTTGCACACTATGCTGGCGCGACGCATTATGGGGCTGGTAAATAATTTTTTTCCAGGGCTGCTTTTAATTCCCAGTCCGGCCCTGCTCATATCTGTTGTCACAGTAGCTTGCACGCATAGTACCACTAATCGAAAAAAAAATGACAGGCAGAGGCAGGCTACCCCACAGGGGCCGTCGTGGTCGTGGTGCTGTGATTCCCTTTGGCCCTAGAATAATGCCCAGTGTTCAGAGGCCACGTACCCTGAACTTGAAAAGTTGACTGGCTAACACAGGACACCCAATCTTCTACAGCTTCCGCTCAGAACCTTGACGCACCATCCTCCTCCAGCTTAGCTTCGGGCACCTCTCAAGTTACCACTCGCCCGCCTGTCGCCACCGCCAACACTAGCACCACAGCCGCTTCACTTGATCTGTCAGAGGAGTTATTTACACATCAGTTGGAAGAAATGAGTGATGCACAACCATTATTGCCAGAGGATGTAGATAACAGGGATATGTCTCAGTCAGGCAGCATTACACACGTACGGTGTGATGATGATGATGTTGTACCCGCTGCTGCTTCCTTTGCTGAGTTGTCAGATACAAGTGAAGCGGGTGATGATGACGATGCGTCCGTGGATGTCACGTGGGTGCCCGCTAGAAGAGAAGAAGTACAGGGGGAAAGTTCAGATGGGGAGACAGAGAGGAGGAGGAGGAGACGAGTTGGAAGCAGGGGGAGGTCGTCGCAAGGAGCTAGTGGCACAGTCAGACAGCATGCATCGGCACCCGGGATCAGCCAGACAGCACGCCAATCAACGCATGCTGTTGCCACCACTAGAATGCCAAAATGCAGAGCTCAGCAGTGTGGCAATTTTTTGTGTGTCTGCCTCTGACAACAGCGATGCCATTTGCAACCTGTGCCAAAAGAAACTGAGTCGTGGGAAGTCCAACACCCACCTAGGTACAACTGCTTTGCGAAGGCACATGATTTCACATCACAAACACCTATGGGATCAACACATGAGTACAAGCAGCACACAAACTCAAAGCCGCCATCCTCCTCCTGGTCCAGCATCTTCAGCCACGTTAACCACTGCTGTCCTCCTTGACCCCTCTCAACCATCCGCCCCTCCGTCTCTCGCCTTGAGTAGTTCCTGCTCATCTGCCCACAGTCAGGTGTCTGTCAAGGACATGTTTGAGCGTAAGAAGCCAATGTCACAAAGTCACCCCCTTGCCCAGCGTCTGACAGCTGGCTTGACTGAACTCTTAGCCCGCCAGCTTTTACCATACAAGCTGGTGGAGTCTGAGGCGTTCAAAAAATGTGTAGCTATTGGGAAGGTACCTGGCCGAAATTTATTTGCACAAAAGGCAATCCCCAACCTGTACTCGATTGTGCAAAAGGAAGTAATGGCATGTCTGGCACACAGTGTTGGGGCAAGGGTCCATCTGACCACTGATACCTGGTCTGCAAAGCATGGTCAGGGCAGGTATATCACCTACACTGCACATTGGGTAAACCTGCTGATGGCTGCCAAGCATGGAATGCGTGGCTCTGCAGAGGAGTTGGTGACACCGCCACGACTTGCAGGCAGGCCTGCTGCCACCTCCTCTACTCCTCCTACTCCATCCTCTTCCATAACCTCCTCGGCTGAGTCCTCTTCTGCTGCTGCGTCTTGCTCCACATCAACGGCACCCCCCCAGCTCCCCAGTTACTGTTCCACATCCCGGATACGGCAGTGTCACGCCGTCTTGGGGTTGACTTGCCTGAAAGAAGACAGTCACACCGGACCAGCACTCCTATCCGCCCTGAACGCACAGGTGGATCAGTGGCTGACTCTGCACCAACTGGAGATAGGCAAAGTGGTTTGTGACAACGGAAGAAATGCGGAGCTGGGAATTTTTTTTGCCACGTTACTGGATGCTCATGCGCAATGCCTGTAGGCTCATGCGTCCTTTTGAGGAGTTGACAAACCTAGTTAGTCGCACCGAAGGCACCGTCAGCGTCATCATACCATTTGTTTTCTTCCTGGAGCATGCCCTGCGAAGAGTGCTGGATCAGGCCGTAGATGAGCGTGAAGAGGAAGAGTTGTGGTCACCATCACCACCAGAAACAGCCTTATCAGCATCGCTTGCTGGACCTGCGGCAACGCTGGAAGAGGATTGTGAGGAAGAGGAGTCAGAGGAGGAATGTGGCTTTGAGGAGGAGGAGGAAGACCAACCACAACAGGCATCCCAGGGTGCTCGTTGTCACCTATCTGGTACCCGTGGTGTTGTACGGGGCTGTGGGGAAGAACATACCTTCAGAGAGATCACTGAGGATGAGGAACAGGACATAAGTAGCTCGGCATTCAACCTTGTGCAAATGGGGTCTTTCATGCTGTCGTGCCTGTTTAGGGACCCTCGTATAAAAAGGCTGAAGGAGAACGACCTGTACTGGGTGTCCACGCACTAGACCCCCGGTATAAGCAGAAAGTGCCTGAAATGTTACCGAATTACGGCAAGTCGGAAAGGATGCAGCAGTTCCAAAATCAATTAAAAAGTATGCTTTACACAGTGTATAAGGGTGATGTCACAGCACAACGGGAATCTAACAGGGGAAGAGGTGAAAGTAATCCTCCTCCTCCCACGACCACGCCGGCAACGACAGGACGCTTTACAGACGTGTTGTTGATGGAGGACATGTGGCGCTTTTAAAGTCCTACGCATCGCCACAGCCCTTCGGGGTCCACCCTCTGAGAACGACTCGACCGACAGGTAGCAGACTACCTCGCCTTAACTGCAGATATCGACACTCTGAGGAGCGATGAACCCCTTGACTACTGGGTGTGTGGGCTTGACCTGTGGCCTGACCTATCCCAATTTGCGATAGAACTTCTGGCCTGCCCCGCTTCAAGTGTCCTGTCAGAAAGGACCTTCAGTGCAGCTGGAGGTATTGTCACTGAGAAGAGAAGTTGCTTAGGTCAAAAAAGTCTAGATTACCTCACCTTTATTAAGATGAATGAGGGATGGATCCCGAAGGGACTGACAGTGGGCAATACATTCGACTAAAAAAGGCCTGATGAGGGGGACTACTTAACACACCACTCCTATCTGGTGGCACATTAGATTGCACGCGCAGTGCCCCAAATTTGAAGTAGGAGGACCGACCAAGCATGTTTTTCCATCTCCCGCTTCCTAAAATCGATGCCTTATATACACGTTCCCTGATAGGGGACGTAACAGGGATTACATAGTTACATAGTTACATAGTTAGATAGCTGAAAAGAGACTTGCGTCCATCAAGTTCAGCCTTCCTCACACCTGTTTTTTGCTGTTGATCCAAAAGGCAAAAAAAAAAACCCAGTTTGAAGCACAATTTTGCAACAAGCTAGGACAAAAAAATCCTTCTTGACCCCAGAATGGCAGTCAGATTTATCCTTGAATCAAGCAGTTATTACCCTACATTGAAAGATTATATCCTTGAATATTCTGTCTTTGCAAGTATGCATCTAGTAGCTGTTTGAACATCTGTATGGACTCTGATAAAACCACTTCTTCAGGCAGAGAATTCCACATCCTGATTGTTCTTACAGTAAAAAAACCTTTCCTTTGCCTTAGACGAAATCTTCTTTCTTCCAGTCTAAACGCATGGCCTCGTGTCCTATGTAAAGTCCGGTTTGTGAATAGATTTCCACACAATGGTTTGTATTGGCCCCAAATATATTTGTATAATGTTATCATATCCCCTCTCAGGCGACGTTTTTCTAAACTAAATAGGTTTAAATTTGTTAACCTTTCTTCATAGCTGATATGTTCCATTCCTTTTATTAATTTTGTAGCCGGCCTCTGCACTTTTTCTAGTGCCATGATATCCTTCTTTAGAACAGGTGCCCAAAATTGCACAGCATATTCAATATGTGGTCTTACCAGTAATTAAATTAGTAGGATTAAACTGATAAGAATAGTACTACTTAACACACCACTCCTATCTGGTGGTACATTAGATTGCACGCGCAGTGCCCCAAATTTGAAGTAGGAGGACCGACCAAGCATCTTTTTCCATTTCCCGCTTCCTAAAATCGATGCCGTATATACACGTCCCCTGATAGGGGACATAACAGGGATTAAACTGATAAGAATAGTACTACTTAACACACCACTCCTATCTGGTGGCACATTAGATTGCACGCGCAGTGCCCCAAATTTGAAGTAGGAGGACCGACCAAGCATCTTTTTCCATCTCCCGCTTCCTAAAATTGATGCCTTATATACACGTCCCCTGATAGGGGACGTAACAGGGATTAAACTGATAGGAATAGTACTACTTAACACACCCTATAATAACGCAGAGAGAGGCAACGCAGAGAGAGGAGTCTGAAGAAGAGGAGTCAGAGGAGGAAGGTGGCTTTGAGGAGGTGGAAGACCAAACACAGCAGGCGTCCCAGGGGGCTTGTTGTCACCTTTTGGGGACCCTTGGTGTTGTACGTGGCTGGGTGGAGGAAGAGACCTTCAATGACATCAGTGAGGACAAGGAACGGGACATGGCTAGCTTGGTATCCAACCTTGTGCAAATGGGAAGTTTGCGGTTGTGCAAATGGACTGTTTGCGGTTGTTTGCAGTGCGTTAAACGGGGAGTTTGGTCTGTCACTGTGAAGCGGGCGTAACCCTTACACTACCTGATCGATACAACATCATACCTGATGTTTTAAAGCAGGTTATTCCAAACAATTTAGGAATGTTAAGGGATTTAAACTATGTAATTTTCCATGGGAGTTTTGCCATGGATCCCCCTCCGGCATGCCACAGTCCAGGTGTTAGTCCCCTTGAAACAACTTTTCCATCACAATTGTGGCCAGAAAGAGTCCTTGTGGGTTTTAAAATTCGCCTGCCCATTGAAGTCTATGGCGGTTCGCCCGGTTCGCCCGTTCGCGAACATTTGTGGAAGTTCGCGTTCGCCGTTCGCGAACCGAAAATGTTATGTTTGCGACATCACTACTCTTGATCAATTAAGTAATTAATTCCCACTAAAAAGTAAGAGGGAACTCCAAAATTGCTTAAAAACTATTAAAGGAACACTATAGTCACCTAAATTACTTTAGCTAAATAAAGCAGTTTTAGTGTATAGATCATTCCCCTGCAATTTCACTGCTCAATTCACTGTCATTTAGGAGTTAAATCACTTTGTTTCTGTTTATGCAGCCCTAGCCACACCTCCCCTGGCTATGATTGACAGAGCCTGCATGAAAAAAAAAACTGGTTTCACTTTCAAACAGATGTAATTTACCTTAAATAATTGTCTCAATCTCTAAATTGAACTTTAATCACATACAGGAGGCTCTTGCAGGGTTTAGCAAGCAATTAACATAGCAGGGTATAAGAAAATCTTAATTAAACAGAACGTGCAATAAAGAAAGCCTAAATAGGGCTCTCTTTACAGGAAGTGTTTATGGAAGGCTGTGCAAGTCACATGCAGGGAGGTGTGACTAGGGTTCATAAACAAAGGGATGTAACTCCTAAATGGCAGAGGATTGAGCAGTGAGGCTGCAGGGGCATGTTCTATACACCAAAACTGCGTCATTAAGCTAAAGTTGTTCAGGTGACTATAGTGTCCCTTTAATACAAAAATGGAAGAAAAGTTAGATTAGATATTATTCTTTTTGTAGATTTTGATTATATTACAGATAATTTAATTTACCTTAACTCCTCTAAGAAATCTATTCCTGTGCAGAAAAAAACATGGGTGCTCAATCATTTTCAAGATCTGGTCTCCTTTCTAACTGTAATCCTTCAAGAATGTTATTTTGTTCTGAGCTAAAATTAACACAGACTTTGAGATTAAAGCTGTGAAATCAGCCAAGATTTACTCAAAGAAATGGTGATATTCTAAACAATTCTGACTCACTTCTTTCTAATGATATATGAGCTTCTTTTAATTAGTGCCATTTTGTTTAGCAACATCCAATTTTTTCTGGATGCTAGTCTAAGGCTATATAATTAGACATCTCTATCCCCATCCATGTATTAACCCCAAATGGTGATTTTTGTTTTGTTTCAATTTGGGATAAACATTACTCCATTTTCCACTTTAGTGTCATGTTACAAAATAGCACCTAAACTGACGAGTCAAATTTTCTCTGCACTCCTACAAGGTGGTGCAGGATGTTCTGGGTGCAGGTGATGGATGATGTTTAGTCCTTGTGTACCACTATGAGTCAATGCGGTTGAGCCAACTTTTCCGGAAATTATGTGAGGAAGTATTACAGCTGGTGGGTCTACTACGACTGTTTCCACTGGTAGACAATCTAGTTAAGTCCTGCTGCACTTGTCTTGCAGGGCCTAACGTAACGTCATAATGAGCACACAGGATATGCAAGGCACTCAAGCCACGTTCCCAACCAGGGACACCCGCAGGGAAATAATACATCAGCGCTACTCAATTAAGGACTAACATAGACTCTTTAAGTACAAATATAGATTGGTGAGAGCACACAATACAAATACAAAGTATTACCACAGCTTTAGTACAAGATGTAAACCTGTAACAAAAAATGGAACAAAAGAACCATAGGGTAAAATAGTTTAAACAGGTGAAACACAATTAATAATTAGTCTCACTCACATGCTGCTGAGCCACTTAAAAAGCTGGCTCAGACTAAAAGACTTGAATAGAAAGGTTTGATGGGTATTCTTGAGATTGGCTATTTCAACTTCCTTGTAGTCATATTCCCGTAATAGAATTGTATTTATGATTGTTATTGGCTATTTCAAATTCGTTGTAGTCATATTCCCAAATTCCCAAATTCTATTATGAGAATAGAATTTGCGATAAAGGAAGTGTAAACATTTGATGACTCTTTACAGGAAGTGTTTACAAAGGCTGTGCGAGTCCTATGCAGGAAGGTGTGACTAGGGCTGCATTAACAAAGTGATTTAACTCCTAAATGGCAGAGAATTGAACAGTGAGACTACAGGGGCATGATCTATACACCAAAACTGCTTCATTTAAGCTACGGTTGTTTTGGTGACTATAGTGTCCCTTTAAGATGTTATGGTGGTAGGATTGGTTTTTAAGTTGTCTATTTACTACGTTTGCTAATGTAATAATCATATAATTGTTATTGAAATGGGAAAGCTCAAATGATCTTGTCCTCTGAACTTCATATATGAACTTTATTCACCAGCTATAAATCAATAACTCCAGTCTGTATACAAAATTTTCGCATGATGAAATGCAGATACTTTCTCTTTCCCTCCTCTGGCTAAAGAGGAAAATGAAAACAGTAAAGTATAAAGACAATTACATTTTTTATCATATGGTGATGCAATAACATTGATTTATTTTTCTTAACATAAATCTCTAGGTAGATTACAACAGTCTGGTAATTATATTTTGTAACAGTTTTTTCCACTATGTTTGTTTAAGTTTCTTCAAAGTCATTCCACGTGTTGGTTCTATTGTCCTATAAAATAAAACATTGTCCTACATTACAGCATTTTAGAAACTCAGAGCTGAAGGTTAGTTCTTTGCTCTAGATTTATGGAGTTTATTATATTTGCAGCCGTTTTCAGTACTGATTGCAAGTTCAAAAAAAAGAGCAAGCAGTGATCAAAGGGCTATTACATTAAACTCAAAACATATGCAGAATAAAACACAGAGATTAAAAATCAATATGTTTCTTTCAATAAGTACATTAAACAATGATTATTTATTCTGTATAAATATTCAAAGTAACTAAATGCCACAAAAAGGGGAGGTTAACAAAAAAAGATGGTTTCATTTATTTACTTATTTGGTTTGTCATAATTACATCAAATGAACAGACATAATGTTAAAGACATTATGCAGTCTCGAACTCAAAGATGAACATTTAGTTATGTGCTAGTTAGTTTTTATGATCCTTATTAGTTTGTAATACAGGCAGACAAGATTAACATCAAAATGTCAATTGAGTATGGTCTGTGGAAACTATACCCAGTTTATATTAACCATTTTGAAGACGTTTGACCAAAAATCATGGTTCACTAAGCTTTCAGCCTGGCCCCTCTGCTTCAGCTTGGCTAATGAGGATATCAAATATTGTTTGGCAATGATAGCTTGAGAACAATAGAGGCAGGTTCACATCTGCCTATCTGTCCAACCTTGGGTTGTAATAGTAGGCTGCACTGAGAGCCTATTGTTGGTGATACCTTTTGTACGAATAATTTGGAAGTGAAATGTCTGCATGGCAGATAAGGATGCTTCTATAGACTTCATACTCCAAAGCCACAACCAGGGCTAAACAGAGAAAAAATAATTTCCTCTTTGTGCCTCTTTACCCCTCAGTGCCTCTGTGTGTCTCTTCCCCCAGCCCTACTCTTCCCTCTTTATACCACCACCCCCTCTGTACTTCTTTCTACCCAGACCCTCTCTGTGTCTCTTTCTACTGCCAGTCCCTCTATGTGCCTTTTTCTCCCCAGATCATCTCTCTCTTTCTCCCCCAAGCACCTCTCTGTGCCTCTTACTCCCAACAGCCCCATTGTGTGTTCCTTTTTTCCCTTCCCATGCCCCTTTTAGTGCTTCTTTCTCTCCTTCCCATGACCATGATTGTGTTTTTAAGTAACACTGAGTTATGGACAAAAAATTACTCCGTAATAGGCCCTAGTTGTTTCTCCTCCACACATAGGGGGGAAAAAAGGATAACAGCATACACCACTTCCAAAGGTATACATATATATAAATTACACACCGAGATTTGTAAGGTTTATATATATATATATATATATATATATGACCCTAAAGGCACAGGACCCTTTCCTGACCCCTCAAGCTGGCCAGTATCTCCCCAACCAGAGTCCCATAGCATGGTGGGCTCTCCAAGTTCTTGCCAGGTAATTTCTTGCCAGGTAATAGGACACCCCTTCATAGAGTCCCCACACCTCTGCACCTCCACTGAATCTTCAGAGCTCTAACTGGGCAATATGGGAACTGCTGCTCGTCTCACCCATCACCAGCCACTCCAGTGCAGACGTTGTGCAGCCTCTCAGCCACAAGTCCACCGGAGGCCCCCTGCTCCTCAGCCCAGAAGGGCTCTCACTGGTGAGGATGATTATCTCCGGGCATAGGCTCCATCAAGAATTGCTGGAGACAGCTCACGGTGTGCCACAGCGGTCCAGCAGCCACCCAAGATGGAGGGGGTTAATTTGTGCAGGTACAGGGAGGAGGTTAAATTGTGCAGTCATCACAAGGTTCTAAACATCTTCTAGAGATTGTCATAAATCCGTAATCTTGCAGTGCCTCTTGTTATAACAGTATACCAGGCATGTACATTTCAATTTGACTTAGATGGGTTAGGCTGTCGGACCTCAATTTGTACTTGGTGACCTAGTTTAATTCTGATGTTTGAGTTCCTTCAAGAATTTGGTCCAGGTTTCTCAGGCTATTTCCCAGTAGTACTTTTAATTCAGGTGTTTTCTTTTGGGGTGCATATTCTGGCATCTTATAGTTGTTTCGTACGTATGTTTGATTAATTTGTTGTATACACATCTGTATCGTAGTGACCTTTTATGAGGACCAGTTTTGTGCTATGAATGTGAGTGCCACTATGATTATGTGAAATATAAGATATTAATCTGCCTGTGAGATCAAAGTCGGGAAATTAAATAGAAGGTAGCGTTCTGGTTGGTGGGGCAGGAGCACACCTGTGCTGTAATTTGATATGTTTTTCCAAAGTTTGGAGAGGTGTAGACTTCCCCACCAAATGTGCAACAGACTCCCAACTCCAGACCCACATCTCCATAATTGGTTGGGTATAGTATGACTAATCCACCTATAGATTAGTTTTTTTTGCCAATTCAGTGTGTTTGGAGCATAGCGTTAGAGTCTTAGTAGTTGTAATCATTTGTTCAAATTCAGTTTCAGTGAACGTTTTATTTAATTCGGTTTCCCATTCTTTGATAAAGTGGTAATCTTTTAATTTAGTTTTTTTAGGTATTGCATCGGATATGTAAGAGATACGTTTTTTTGAGGGTTAAGTACCCACATACATATTTTCGAAGTCTGTCAGCCTGTGCCCATTAAAAAAAACAGGATTCGTCAGGTTTTGTGTAGCGATTCAGGAACAGTTGGCGGTATAAATAGTGTGCTATCGCTGGCAATGTATGAGTTTGTTGTAGCACAGGGAATGCCGTCATGGTATGGTTTGTGAATAGTTGGTATAGAAATGTAATACCATACCTTTCCCAGATCCTGTAGTTAAAGTCTAGGATTAAATACATTAGGGATTTACTGTTGTGTTATCAGATTATAAAGATAATGAAAAAAAAGGTTAGGATGCTTTTTTAGTATAAACAGAATATCCAAAGATATAATTGGTACGAATGTAAACAGGTTCTTGGGCCAATGTGCAATCTGATTGCTATTATGGAGTCGCTTTTGGTTTCATAATTGGAAATGGCTATAATTGTTTGTTTTTTTTCCTTCTTTTGGATCAAAAGCTTAAATACAAATGCTGTACATTGTCTATTTCGCTAATGTTGAACAATGTTGTCAGTTTGGTCAAATAAACTAAAATGTGCAACATTAGAATCATATAAAGCTAGAGAAATAGCTTAAGTGGTTAATGCACCGACTCTCATAACAGTTTCAATTTCAGGTCCAGTTGCTGGCATTACCTCAGCTTTTCATCCTTTTGAAGTCAATAAATAGCATTCAGTCATAACTAGACCTCATAATGTAGGTTTGGATACCTTTCAAAACAGTTCATCCACTCTTACCTGTGACATTAATTAAACTGCTAATATTCATGCACGAGTCCGATGACTATTAACGAACTGCACTCCCCCATGATAAAGTGTCACCCTGATGTCATTTGACTGATTTATAATTTGCCCTCAGTTATAATTTATTGCTTGCAAATTATATATTTTTCTAAGAAAGTCTGACCTTCACACCTGAATTAGATGGAAAACGTCTGAGAAAATGAAAGCTAACGAACTCCTTTTCTTGACTTAAGTACACGGTCCAAGCTAGTTTCATGGTGTAAAACCACACTCCAAATGATTTCACGGCCTGCTTTAACTTTCCGAAAATGACTTCCTGATTTATTCTCACGTATTTGAGCTACTTGCCAAAAAATACACCCTAAATAAAATTTCCTTCCTAAAAATTAATTTCCTAGTTTGATTTGGGAGACATTTATTAAATCCACTGGACATGTTTATAGTGCTTAATTCAAAAGGGAGATTTTGGATGCAGTGAAAAAGAACGTTGGCATACTGTAACTTAGAAATGTGCAATATTCTGTTTATGAAAATTCTTAGGTATTTCAGTCCTCATCAGTCCTCTCCTTCTTATTCCATGGCCAGATGTATTTAGAAAATCATGTGTGTGTGTACATGAAAACCATATACCACATCAATGATATTGTTGTACAAAGTGGACATTTAAATGTCTGTTTATTTTCATGAAATGCAGATATGAAATGCATCAGAAATATTTTAACTTAGTGATTTGATTTTCCACATCACTAGTAGCCATCATATCTATCTTGATGCTCCAGTTTAAATGTCAAAATATATTCCTATGCATTTTGTTTTGGTTTAGTCATATTAGGTTGATTTTGAAAGTGAAATCATATAACACAATCTACATATTATGATAAGAACCCATGCGCTAAATGTAAACATTGATATGGAAAGCCACCTTAATTGGGCCAAAATGTATAGTCTTCCCATGTGCAAAACTTAATTTGGTTCCAACTTATTGCACAACTTACCCTGCAATCTGCTCATACTTATACATTTTCAACGTGTAATACATAACAAAACGTAATGAAAATAATCTGCCTTTCCACTTAACCAATCTAAAAATAGATTGTTAACATATTTCTTTCAATCTAAATCAATTACTTTCTTTGTCTATCTAATTATCATCAATCTCTTTATCCAAAAGTCCTACTTAATTCTGTCTGTTCGTCAGTCTGTCTGTCAGTCTGTCTGTCCATATTTCTTTTCGCTAGCCTTTCTTCCTACTATCTGTTAATCTCTCCACAATTCCATTCTTCAGTCCATCTATCAGTCTGTCTAACATATATCTCTTATCTGTCTCTTTTTCTATCCATCTCTCCATACTTTATATATTCATGTAAGAAATCTCAAATGAAGCATTAGAGGGGTCCAGAAACTCCATACATAAATTAGAATTGTAATTTCTACACTAATCAATAACTGTTTTTAGTTTAACATTCCAATTTGTACCTTGGTTGACCATCCCTTGTATACAGACCCTATATTAATACATAAAATTCCATCAAGCTTGGTACTTTAAATCATCCTTTGTCTTTTTTTCTGAACATCCAATAAATTATATAATTTTAAGTCCATCTATATATCATCCATATATTATCTATCATTATTGAAGAATTGTGATGACCGATAAAAGTGGTTTATTTAAAAATATATATAGGAACTGGAGTAACTTCATCTTTAATTATCTTGTAACCAGATGCCTACTCTGAGTGACTAGACACAGAGTTTTATCAAAATTATTCTGACCGATTGTTTTATGTGGGTTTCTTTTCTTTAAAAAATAATCAAAATAAATTCTGCACTTATTCATATTTATACCTGTTCCAACGTTAGATCATTTGTGTCAAGCAAAGATTATTTAATAAAAATAAATATATACAAATTCATTGTAATGCACCTTATTAAATTCACAACATTTCAGAACAACTCTGTTTGGTGCCATGAATAATGTTCTTAATAGGGGTCTAGATTACTTGTCTTAATGCTTACAGCATAGCAAGTGTTACTTAATCCTTGAAATGCACACTCCTGGCCAATCGGTAACAGGATGGCTAATCATTTCTCTACGGACAAAGCTGGGATTGTGTACTGGGCACATTCCCCCCACTTCAACTGATTCATGCCAAGCTAAACACTCTCCATTCCACCCAAGCAAAGTTTGAAGAACGGTGCCAACATTTAATAAAACGTTAATGCAGAACGCTTTATAGTATTTCATTTTACTATTTACATATAAGGATTCTGTTTACCTTGATCTTAATTGAAATAAAGCAGATTCTCATATTAATGTATGTCCTTTCAGCTTCAAACATTCAAAACACTTAAATCTACCAGTCACAGCTAACTAGAGAGTAAAAGTGGCAATATAGAGGTAGAACATCTATCTGAACTAGAAGGATCTATGTTACAGAGATTCCTAAAATTCCATTCTGCATGTCCTCCTACTCAGTATCTCTTGCAGCATCTGCAACTATTCTCTCTGGTCTTCCACACGTACATAGTATAGCCATTTTATTAAAGTAATGCACAATAAAAGATTCTCCTGGACAAAATGGGATCATGTCCTCTGCCCAAAATGGTGGCTCTGAACATAAATTTACAAGATTATCAGTGAAAGAATATTCTGTTCGCTTCCTTGTGCCTCTCTCACTCACTCCAACCGCTGCGTTGACTTCTAGTGTAGAGCCTTGGGATGCTTTGTCCCTGTAGAGTTAACTAGGATGCCCAGCGTCTGGGCCAGAGTCTCTGGATTGTCAGCTGAGGAGAAGGTGAGCGTCTCTTGTCTATGTGAGATTGCCAGAAATCCATCAGTGTTCCACCTGTATTTGATGCAGTGGTCGTGTAAGGCTCTTGTAACTGGTGCCAGCTTCCTCCTTTCCACTTGGATCGAGAAGGGGAGATCGTTGTTGATGGATATAGTACATTCTTCAAACTTCACCATTCCTAGGGAACTGGACTTATTCATAATGGTGGTTCGTACCGCTATGTCTCTGGTGGTGGCAATGGCGTCTCTTGGGGCTTCCTCCGGTGCCATTGCTGATTTGCACACCCGGTAGGTGGACATGATGAGCAGGGAATCAGTGCCACATTTAAGGCCTATGGAAGCGGTTTTGGACAAATGGCAGTAAGTTTTCGTCTTTAATCTTTTCAGGAATGCCGCGCAGGTGTATACTTCAGCTTCTGTGGCAACTCTATATTGACACCACCGACTTCTGCAGGGTTTTACAGCTGTTGTGTGTTGCCCTGAAATTGCTTGTCTCTGGCCCCTCTCTCTCCTCCACAGCATTCACTCTCTGGTGCAGTATGCCCACTTCAGCCTCGGTCTCCTGCAACTCTGTCTTCCATATATGTCTCAGGTCAACTTGGAGTTTGTTTATGTCTCCCTTCCGACTCACTTCCACGGACACTCCTCTAGAGGGAGGTAAGGCACTGGTTTCCCTTTCCCACCGTGATTCCTCTGAGGCATCAGAGTCTCTCTGGAGGTTGGGCACCATCTTGGCTGGTGTCGGCGGAATGGGCCGTTCAAAGGAGAGCCTGATGTCGGGAATGAGGATCTCTCTAGTGGAAAGAGACACTTCTGCTTGTGCCCCATTGCTTCAGCTTTGGGGTAGCGTATGGGTTGCACTCTGTAGGTCCGGTTTTTCTGCCGTTTAAGTCGTGGGTTTGTGGGGCTTCAGCGGAGCTCCACACAGACATGTCTGGATTGTTGTTTGGCAAGCCACATCCCCCTTGAGTATTTTTGATTTTAAGGTTCTGAATGGAATGGTCTTCCGAATGAAGTGGTGTCTAACTGTCGTGCACTGTGCAGTACTGGTCTTCCTCATGGTGCATTCATTCTTTCATTTAATTGTTGAATGGTTGCATTTCCTGCTTTCAATAATGTATATGTATACAAAATTTCTTCATGGACAGGAGAATGATGCAGTGGCAAAACTACCAACGGTACATACACTTAGGGCCACCCAGGGGGTATTATAGCTGAACAGGGGCCTGGTCATTGGGTTGAAGTGACAGCCAGTCACTTCCTCCTAGCTATAAGCAGAGAGTGCTGCAAGGGAGAGGAAGGAGTGAGCATTTGCTGATCATCACACTTGCTCCCCTGAGCCATCAGCAGGGAGCAAGCCACCCTCCTGGAAACCAAAGGTATGCTAACAGGAGGGTGGCTACAAATATAAGAAATATGACATTTGTTATATTGTGTGTGTTTATCAGTGTTAAGTTGTGTGTGCCAGTGTGCGTATCTGAGTGTGTGTGTGCATCTGTGTGTCAAGTTATGTATATGTCATTGTATGAATCTGCTTATCAAGGTGTGCATCTATGTATGTGTGTGTGTATATCTGTGTGTCAAAGTGTGCATATGTGTGTGTATCTGTGTGTGCATGTGTCAGTGTGTGTCAGGGTGTGTTCATGTGTCAGTGTTTGTACGTGTTATAACAGGGCATGTATCTATGTGTGTGTGTATGTCAGTGTATATAAGTATCAGTGTGTTTATATGTGTGTATCTGTTTGTTAAAGTGTATGTATATCTGTGTAAATATGTATCTATGTGACATTGTATGTGTGTTTGTGTGTGTGTGTGCATACATCCATGCAATCAAACACCAACAAAACATGCAAACACATCCTTGCATTCAAACTCCAAAATTATACTCAAACACAAACACTACACAAATTTACAACCGCATTTAAAAGCCAACATTACAAACACAACCTCAAGCGCAAATACAGCCTCACAACATCAAACGCAAACTATACATACAAACACACCCTCGTATTAAAATTCTAAAATTATATACAAGCACCCCTTTAATCAAACACCAATACTAGACACAAAAGCACACCTGCATTTAAAAGTCAACACTACATACAAACACACCCCTGCATTCAAATGCAAATGCTACACACAAGCACCCCTTGCAATCGATGGCAACAGTACATACAAATACACCCCTACATGCACACATATACTCAATACATTTAAACCCTGCCCACAAGTACAAACCTGCAATAATGGGCAAACGGTAGATCCCAAGTTGCTATAGCATTGTTGGAGTTGTACAACAGATGAGGATCTACCTTTTGGCCACTCTTGCACTAGAGAAGAGCCCAAAAAGTATCTTGAACCAGTACCCTCTCTACATTAGTTCCACCACTGGAATAGTGCTTTGATGTTATATGTTTTACTGATATGAGTTGCTATGTAATTTGTGCAGATATGCCAATACAGTTTGCTGGTTTATTGCAGAGAGTGGAACCATTCTATGGGGAAACCTCTTTGTGGGTACTTTCCCACTGACCAGTTTATGTTGCAAATTAGATGTTTGTCTAAATGCCAGGGTAGGAGGTTCGAGGAAGATGTCTGTCAGTACTTCATCCTCAGTGAGCCTTGGTTAGAAATCCCTGATGATCTTATGTATGCCTCAGGGATGGGGTTATACGTTACAACTAATTGTATATGTATGAATGGTTCTTTCACTTTGTATTGTTGTAGATGCGTATGTGGTATTTGCAGGACAAAGTGTTTTTTCCTATTGAAGGTCTTTCTGTATGAATGATTGAGACAGAAGTTTGTTGCGATCCTCAATACCATTGCAAAAGCAATGGTGCCTTGTAGCTTGGCTCTGAATGATGTCTGGTATGAGATGGGTTGAAGCTGGAGTTGTGTAAGTAGCTGCATCTGTGTGTGGGTTTTACGTACACAGATGTGTTGAGAAAGGTATGTGAGAAGATGACGGTAGTGTCCAGAAAGTTAATATATTGTGCAGGGAAGTCCATTTTTAGTTTTATCAATGGATGGAAAGAGTTAAGAGAGTTATAAAACTGCTTTAGTTTTTCTTCTTCTTCCGTCCAAATGCTGAATATGTCATCAATGTAGTGGTAGTATTTGTAAGGTTTATAGTTTTGTCTTCTAAGAAATTTCTGTCCTAGCCCAGCCATAAAACTAGTGGTAAACAAATAAAACAAAAAAAATGTTGCACACCATTTTTTTACATTTATTTGAGGATATATATATATATTTCTTTGCATATTTCCATGCCACAGTTCTCTACTTTTAATTATTAACATTATCACCATCTTGTTATTGTTAAAAATTACTGTATTTGGCACTACAGTGTTTAAACATTTTGCACATGCTATTGCACTATAAAGAGCACCTTAAAGGGCCAACTACAATGTTTTATGGGGGGGGGGAGGGTCGGGGGAGGAGGGTTCCACTTATTTAGGGTATCACCTTTTGTGATTTCTTTCTTATATAAAGCTAGAGGTGCCATTTTAGTACACATAGCTATCCTCGTTGTTTGTAAATGGATGTTTTTTGTTGAAGCTGATGTAGTTACATGAGGGTTTGATGAAATAGGGTTTATATTTTTGGTGGTAGTTATGAGAAAATATGAACAGGACTTAATTCCCTCTTTATGTGATATGTTGCTACACAGGGATTCTACATCCATCGATACAGGTAGAGTATTGTAACCAGCTATACGATCTGGTTGAGTTTACAGAGGAGATATAGTACAGGGCTTGACAAATTTGTTTGAAATCTTGGAGCCAGCTAAACAAGTTAGGAGTCATTTGTTTTAAAACTAGCGAAGGTTAATTTACAAGAAATATACAATTCTTAAAGGGACACTATAGTCACCAGAACCAATACAGCCTAATGTATGGTGCCTGTAGCCTGTCCCTGTAGCTTTCTCAGAGAAAAGGCAGTGTTTACATTGCTGCCTAGTAACACCTCCAGTGACAGTCACTCAGATGCCACTAGAGAGTCCTTTGTCAGTGGTGAGCAGAGTGCAGCACCTTTGTTCAGCGTCTCCACGCTCTGCATGGAGCTGCTGAATGTTACATATAGAAAATATGCGCAATATCCTCCCATTGCTTTCCTATAACAAAGCATTGATTTAGCGGAGATCTTAAAGATTGATTATCTCACCCATGAAAAAAAGGACAAGCCGTGGAAAACTGGCATGACGTAGGAAAGAAGTAAAAACACCTCTCTCATGATCGGAGGGGTGTAGGTACCTAAGCAGACACAAGAAGACACACTCTCTGACACTGACACACACACACTGACAGATGCACACACATACACACTGACAGAGAGAGAGAGACGCGCGCACACACACTGATGGAGAGAGACGCGTACACACAAACTGACAGAGAGAGAGATGCGCACACACACTGACAGGGAGAGACATGAACACACATACTGACAGAGACACACACAGACAAACACACACACACACAGACATACCTACACACACACACAGAAATTTCCATTTTAATTTGAATTCACCCAGCCTCCCTACCTTTGGGAGAGCTGAGTGGACTTTCCCTTGTTTCCAGTGGGGCTGCTCGCTCATCCTGCATATGAGGGAGCAGTGATCTTCAAGCGGCTCCTCTCTGCTCCCTGTAGTGATGTCGGTGGCCGGAATGACATCCTATTCACTTGAAGATCACTGCTCCCTCGCACACTTCCCCAGCCGACCACAGCAATGCTCCATAGGGTGGCCGTCTGCACGCTGCCCCGGGCGACTGCCTCCACGATCCCCAGGGTGGTTGCCTGCACGCTCCTCCGGGCGGCCACCTGCATGCTCCCTGAGCTGGCCATCCACGCTCCTTCAGGCAACCGGCCTGCTCCATTGTTCCCCCATCCTGCCTTTAGCTAAAGGGCTTCAAATCCCAGGCGCTAGGGCAAAATGTCTAGTCGCAATGGCAACCTGGCACCTGGGATTGGTCAAGCCCTGGTATAGTATCTTGTATAGGCTGTTTGTTTTGGCGACCAGAGGCTTGAATATGGTTTTCACTAGTCCCAAAATCGTTCTGCCAGGGTTTCCTTGTTATTTATTTTTGCTAAGGTTCCAATGCTAGGATAGGGGGATATGAGCTGCTCCAATTCCAGTTGTGACTATTTTGGAAAAAGATTTACTTAGATTCTTAATTTATGTTGTGTACTCTTTGGTGAGGGGTTGATTCTTTGGTATGTATGAACAGACTATTGCCTGACCCCCTCTTTGATTTCCTAATCTGTGTTTTTCATCACTAATGCTTCTCCGTTGTCTGTTAGTTTGCTTGTGGCCATGTAGTTATTTCTGAAATTATTTATTGTAATAAATCATGGTGAGAGATTGCACTCTGTCTTATCCTCTTTTTGTTTGGTCACTAGGCTGTAGCTCTTAGGTGGAAGCTTTCTATATAGGTGTTATATTGCTTTCTATATAGGTGTTATATTGTGTTCTGATGTTAGAGTACAGTCTGTGGTTTGTTTTTATTCTTTTTGATTTAGTCCACCATAGAGAGTTCATCCATGATAAGGAGAATATTACTACTTAGTCACAGCCTCCTGAACAATTCTTCCAGGTCTGAATAGAACTCAATGCCATCTAACTTAGTGGAAGGGCAAAATTATAGTACTTTAGACAAAACAGATATTTCAGGTAGAGATAGTGTATAGTCAGAGACATGCTTTATTACAATTACATGTTTGTCTTGTTTACCTATTCCTACAGTGATGTGGAATATGTTGGCACTACATAAACAATTGTAATTGAAGGCTTTGAAGAAGTGAGATAAAGTAGTTTTGTGACGAACTGGACCTTGTCACGGATTCTTGGAGGGGCATAATTGCCAGCCTCTTCCCCTTTGACTATGACCCCTGTGTTAAATCCTAGTTAAAACCACTATGTGTGCCTTTTTGTACTTGTATGGCCACAATTCGAACTTTCGAAGGGGACTTCGAACTCTCAAACTCCCAAAGCCATTTGAACTGCCATTCGACCACGAGGTGGCAGCCATCTTGTTTGCATGGTCCAAAACCACGAATAGACTTCAGGGGGACTTAGTCGCGAATACCCTGGAACTATTTTCGGCATGAAAACCTTGTGGTTCCCGGTCAGTCCTCCAGCGGCACTTAGCCACGATTCTATGGAACTATTTTCGACTATGGGACCATGCCTGCAGTCGGTAAGAAAAATATGACTTCCATAAAATTTCTGAACCCCTAAACGGATCTGGGTGATTTTTGGATATGTTGGTCACATGTATGTAAGATTTGTAGGGATAATATGTGTTTTGGGGTACTTTTGGGACTTTTTAGAAATGTGTGTTTTTTGTGTTTGGAGATAATTGAGTTTGGTATAGTGCTTGACTCAATTATCTCCTAATTAAAGGGGAAGGCTTATTGTATTGTATGTGGGAGTGTCATACATTGTAAACGTGTTATCATTGGTTTGTAAGTTTGTGTCCCTGTCCCCAACAAGGTCCATGTGGGCGTACACCTTGCTTTGGGATTGTCATAAAAGGCCAGTGTGGCACCATTAAAATTCAGTTCCTGCTTAACCCTCAACACGTAGCCTCGTCTCGTGATTGTAGGGAACCTGCTATACAGCTATATCACTAGCTCTTATATATACCACTAGCTCTTATAAGAGCTTCACAGCTATACTCTCTTGGAGGAGAGGCCTTCCCACTGGGTCCCTGGATCCAAGCTGCGGCAGTTCGTGGGGTCTACGGTGCTTACGGTGTCTGGTGCTGTGCTTACGATCCTCAATGTCAGCTAGGAAGCATTGATTGGCGGAGGTACCCAGTTGCCAGGTTGTCCGTCACAAGGTTGATACAGTGATTGCAGATTCTTTCACTGGTGCATACAGAGATTTTCAGAAAATTGCAAGTTATGTGTAGTTGCAAGTGGATGTTATTCCCATTGCTTTGGGATTTTTTTTTTTTTTGCAGCATGACAGAAAGTAAATGTCACTGTTCAGCTCCATTTATTTTGAGGTAATCTGGAAGATTTGCTTTGTTATTGTATTCAGTATCTTCCATAGTAGTCATGATATTTGAGTTGCCATTTTACTCCAGTAATGTAGATATAGACACATATACTACTAGTTGTATCTTATAAACCAATGAGGCCATATGTAACATCTCTGGGATCTACAGCCAGGGCCTGCACAATGTCTTTTGGCTACACAGGAATTTTTAAGTTTCTCAACTCCCCTTCTGAATTTCTTACCCCTTTTAGTGGTTTTTATCTCCTCTTTTATGGTCTTACCTGCTTTAGTGTATCTTATCCCCCATTTTTCCCTTTCTGTATCTTACACTTCTTGTGTGTCTCTTACAAACCCCCTTGTGTGTCTCATATGTTCACCCTTGTGTGGCTTACTTTACTACCAGGCCCTTTGTGTGTGTCTATTGCTCTGCCAACCCCTTTGTGTGTCTCTTTTCCCTCAAGCCCCTTTGGTATGTCTGTTTGCTCCAGCCCCTTTGTGTGTCTCTTTCTCCCCCCAGCCACTTTGTGTTTTTCTTTCCCCCAGCACCTTGTCTCTGCCCTCTGTGTGGCCTGTTTTTCCCCTTCCCCCGCCACTCTGTGCGTCTCTTTCTTGCCTTTTCCACACCTTCTGTACTTCTCTTTCTCCACAAGCCCCTCAGTGTGTCTCTTTCTCCCCAAGTCACTTCTGTGTGTCTCTTTCTCTGCCCACATTTCCTCTGTGTCTCTTTCTCTGCCACAGCCTCTCTATATGTCCCACTACACTGCCAATGTGTGTCTTGCCCCCAGCCCCTCTGATGTGTAATCCCCCACAGCACCTCTGTGTGTCTTTCTCCCCTAAAATAAACCAAACTGCAAACTGTGTCAGCATATCTGCACAAATTACATAGCTACTCACAAAAGTATAATATCAAAGGATCATTCTCCGATACAAGAAATGTTGTGTACGGGATTAGAAGCAGGAAATGCAACCAATAATGTTACATTGGTGAAACAAGCCAACAATAAAATAAAAAAAAGAATGAACACACACAGACACTCTTTAACACTACTTGGGCTTCTTGACACACTACAGAAGTTCTAAATGAGTACTTTACTCAATTTTATGGAACCAGTATATATTGTTTACACTACAACCATAATGTAATGTATAAGTATATATGCATAACACACAGGCTAGTGTATTAGTTTTTGCCAGTTACCTCTCTTTCCTCTCATTAACCTGCTATCTCTCTCTTTAACTCTTGTTTTTTTTTTCCAGTTCTCCTATCCACATGTTTACTGCACCCTGGAATAGGTATTGCTGTGGTAGATTGCTTGTTTCATTTTGGTCAGTCATGGTTTAAACTTGATAAAGGGAGGATCTTCCGAAAGCTCATTACTACAAATTTAGGCCAATAAAAAAGGTGTTAAAATAACCTACAAACCCTGATTATTTTGCAACTACATTACTGAACTAGTACAGCAACTCAAATATCATGGCTGTGAAGTAGACTATGTTGTATTGGTGTTCCCAGATTGTTATGTCTTCTTCCCCCAAATGTACACTACTGTGAAATATGATAATGCTTTATAAATACAAAATAATAATATAATGTGAAAACCATATTAAAAAAAATGTAGACAACCATCTTGCGTGCCTCCCTTTATGTTAGTTTTTTTTTTATTCTAGCTAGAAACTACAATCTAAGCTCAAAGTCCCTCAAAAAAGGCAATTGGCCATAGGTACAGTTAAACACTAGAAAGCTGATAACATTGATTTATTTTTTTGTGGTATTTTATCCTCAACATGATAGTTACTGTGGGCTCATAGAATATAAATATAATGATCAATAAACAGTACAATAAATAATGTAATTTTACATTAAAAATACACTAAGCGAACTCCCAGTATAAGTAGCTAAAATGTTGAAGAACAGTTAAGAAACATCACTGGGTGTGCTGGGTGTTAGTCACCTCCTCATCTGAAGCTGGAAGATCCTGCCAGAAAGAACAAGCTCATTGACAGAGAGCAACAGCCGATAAGCGGCTCACTGCTCCACCAAGATTAGCTCAGTGCAGGGAGCTTCTGCACTGCAGAGGAGGAGGCGACTGGTGTTATAGGAGGTTATAGGTTTTGTTTTTTATCTTCTCCTTCTCTCTTCCTCTCTCCTTTCATTTTACGCCAAAGGAGTGTTTTTTTTTTATAAATTATGTGTCTCCTCTTTCCCAACATCTATCTCTTTGGTAATGTATTCGTCCCACCATATTTTGGCTGTTATTATGTGTGGTTCTGTATGAAAGTGTGAGGTGATTTGTGTTTCATAGTCTAGGTTCATGGTAATTTGTTGTAGCAGTTCTGTCCTTTTTAGGGTTGTTGCTTGTTTCCAAGCTCTCACTATCAGTGTGTTTGCTGCAATCAATATGTGGTATATCAGAATTGCCTGTGCCCTTGAGTACTCGGTAAGCATCATGAACAGTAAACTACACTCTGGCTGCAATTTGATTGTGGTGTGCATGGCCACAGCCATGATCGTCTCCACCTCCCCCCAATACTCTGTAGTCGGTTGGCAGGTCCACCAAACAAGATACATCGTCCCCTCAGCTATTCCACAGTGCCAACATTGTTTCGATACTCTTGGGTAGATGCTTGCAAATTTGGACGGTACCATGTACCGCCTATACTGTATTTTACGTATTAGCTCCAGGTGTGATAAGCATCTAGATCTACCCTTGTGTGCTATAAATACTTCCTGCCAGTGTTCGTTCGTGAATGTTTTGTTGAGGTCTTTCTGTCATGCTTCCCTGAATTTTTCTCCTGCCGTTAGTGTGGGGTCAGAGATTAGCTTTGTATACAGACATAATAGAATTTTTTTCAGTATAATCCCTGTTTTACTAATTTTCTCTATTTGGTTCGTAGGTTCTGAGTTGGTCAGTTCTGTCCAATTCTCCACTAGAGATTTAATCTGTAGGTATGAGAACAGTGTGCGGTGCGGTAACTGGTATCGTGCTTGGAGTTCTGGATCTATCATTAGTATATTGTGTTTGTAGAGGTGTCCGACCAGGGTCCACCCATTCTGTACCCATGGGCGATAGTCTAGAGTGGGGTTAACCACGTGTAAGCTATGTATGGGAGTTGCCAGTGCCCACTTGTCTGTGTGTCCTAGTTTTGTTTTGCCCCATACCACACTTTAAGTAGCAAGGACATGGTGGCTGGCATATCTGGTGATTTGGGGCATCCAAAAGAGGTGCCTCATACCCTTGGGGCATGACCATGCTGATTCCATCTCCACCCATTGTGGCTCACCCTCTGTATTATGTGCTAGGAGGACTGCTTTATAGTACATGTTCACATAACAACGGTGGAATAAACATAAAAGAACAATAATGAAGGTCTATACATAAACTGTAAAGGCCCAGTTATTGGCTCGACACTGCATATTTGTGCCCTTAGGGGTTGAAGCTAAGCTTCACGTCCTGGGAGGTCTCTTCACCTCCATTGCCTCTAATATATCAACTTATATGTCATCTCAAACCTTTGAGCCATATAATTCATGTCACATCGTGTATTGCACACAGTCAGTGATCCAATAGTTTTTTTTGTTTGTTTTGTCTTACTCACTATATGTGTAAATACCATACTCGGTCTGGGTGCCCCCCATCCAACTAGACTAATCGTCCAGTGTATGCTGCTGCATGTGTGGGTAGGGGAGGTAATTGTGCTGTAATCGTGCAGCCTCTAATCTTGTCAGTTAACTCATAATCATGCTTGGGCCTGCTCTGAATCCTGCATCTAGCAATTGCATGAATTGGCCCTGCTCTTTTGTGCAATACCTTGGGACAAGGCCTCCCCCCCTCTAGAGAATCCTCTGGTTCAGGTCATGAGTGTCTACATTACCCAGCCCTGGTATCTGTTGGTCTGACAGTCCGTCCGATGCGGTAGGGAGTCACCCCTGCAGAGCGTGGGCACCCGAAAGTCTCCTTAGCGTTTCTTCACTCGTTTATAGTCTGGGGACAGTCTATTAGCCTCCTTCCCGTTGCCTGGGTGTTCTAGTTTGATGTCCCATGCTTCCAGTGTGCGTTCCCCATCCTTTTTTTCGCTATATTGGCGTGGAGGACATCTTCTTTTGCGTGGAAATAATGCATTGGTATCAGCACATCTCTTGGCGTCTCTGGCGGCAGGAATTTGGGCTTAGCTGTGCAGTATAGTCTATCGAAGAGGTCTTGGTTAAAGTCAGGTGTTAATTTCTTCATTAGGCCGGGGATGTAGGCCGTGAGGACATCCGCTCCTACACTTTCAGCTATACCTTGTATTTGTACGTTATTTCTGCGGGTCTGATCTTCCATGTCCGCTATGCTCACTTCCTGGTCATCTAACCTTGTGATGAGGTCCTCTACTGTGCTCGCCAGGTCGTTATGTGCATCTGCATACTCTGGCATTTTTTCTTCCACTTGAGAGGTGCAGTTGCCCAGCTCTTTGAGATCTTTGAGAATATCGGTCATTGCTGAGTCTAATTTGATTAGGATTTTTTGGGACATTTCATCAATGAGCCTCTTCAGCATATGAAAGGTCCTGTTCTGTGGGCTGCACGGCTTGTTCCATTGTTTCCTCGCCGCCATCTTGGACCTGTTCTTGCGGCTGCGATATTTTGCTGTGCCCTGCCTTGGATGCAAAGAAATTTGTCTTGTCCAGCTTCTCCGCCGTCCTCTTCACTTTTGGCTGTTACATTGTGGGGAATAGAATGCTTTTTGTGGGCTTAATTTCTCTTTAGAAGTGCTCGGGGATCGGAGCTTCTAGCATATGCGGCTACTCCAGGTCCGTGGTCAGGACACGCCCCCTCAATTTCATATTTTTAGTTGATTTGAACAGTACAATTAAAAAATAGATGTGTTTATTAATTTCTCAAAATTCCCTTACTAACGAAAGTCTTTTTCTGGGTTGTACAATTGGCTTTCTGAAGCCAAGTCCATCTGCCCCTTTTTTTGCCCAGATTATTCATAATGATGTTGTGCTAAAAAGGGTTCCAAGTCTACAGGCTTTATTTCAATCTGATAATTGTAATATATTACAGATATTGTAATTTCCCTCACCTGTCTCACATAGAAGGCTGCAGGCAGGAAGAAATGCTTTCTGTACAGGGAAATAAGAAGGATGCATCACTCCCCACTCCCCTTCAGGTCCTATAAATAATAATAACTGTGCTGCGTGAACAACATAAGATCTTTCACAGCTTAGGTGACACTGAACGTAAGAGACGATCTGAATGGAAATATATTTCAGGAAGTGTAAAGGAAGGCTGTATGATTGACAGCCAGGAGAGGGACTACAGAAATAAAATCCTATAACTACTTAAATGACAGAGAATGGAACATTGAAACTGCAGGAGTATGATCCATGCACCAAAAACATTTTTTGTAAGCGGAAGTGGTTGTGGTGCTTTACCTTTGTTATAGAGGTCAAATCCCCTATTATAATTTGACCTTGTTAGGAATTAAGTAATAAATATTTTTATTCAACATAGAATAGTATAGCTGTTTCTAATTTTCTTTTCTTTACGGTCTCTAAAACATTACCGGAGAACGGCATCTCTTAAGAACATATTACTTCATTAAAATTAAAGCTCTGTTATTTTTTTTTCTCAAGTGGAAGTAAAATAGAAAACATATTGTGAAGGAAAAACAACAGCCATTCAATTACATGTATATTCAATTTTTTTTTTTTTCATAATAAATAGAAAACATTACAGGATGTTTGATTCCTTTCTAAAGCGTAAATGGAATAAATTCCAATTGAAATTTAAGTAAGCAGTTAGATGCACAAATGACAGTGATTGTCATGTTTACAAACAATATTCATAAGCAAGAAATTCATTTTGCTGAGCTGCAGAGCATTTTACTTAGAACCATAGATTTCTGTTTGGAGAATAGTCAAATGTTTGGATATTGTAATATGAATTGTCAGCATAACTTAGTGGGATGGATGCTGTTTTTTAATGTGGGAAGACCCATTTTAAATGTATGCCTGTAACTTTTTCAAAGTTATTTATCGCTAGTCTGTTTCTTTTCTTCATGCTTCAAAATTAAATTGCTAGATATTTGGAGCAAAAATGCACGGTGACTGTTAAAGGGACACCATAGGCACCCTGACCACTTCAGCTCATTGAAGTGGTCTGGGAGCAGTGTCCATGTCCCCATTTTCCCTCAATGTAAAACATTGTAGTACTAAGACAGCCACCAGACAGCCACAAGAGGCACTTCCAGGATTTTACCGGATGGTAAAGAATAGAAACAGAAAGAACCAATATAGTGTAGTATGTTCAATACACCAGATTAAAAAAAGTATTTCTGTGGATGTACACTCACAATTTACTGTGCCAACTACTAGCTCTCAGTGATGCGCATGTAATGGGCTAGTCCCCACACTTGGGTACACAAGGGTTCCCAAGGTTTGGTTTTACATAGCATCAGATTCTCACTAGAGATGTATAAATAAAACAGAAATAGAAATATAGTGCATACTTTTAAATCAGGTAAAAATAATAAAAGGTTTTACTCTGTATTGTGTAGGTGGAATAATCTTCACCATGGTATAATGGTATAATCTTCTGGTTGAAATCAGGAAAGTTAAAATTAAGGTATATAAAAAAAACACAAATTTTATTGAAAATAAAATGTAAAAACATGAGTAACACACTTACGAGTTTCACCTTGTTGACAAGCTTTCTCAAAGTGTTTATTGTCCATCCAAAAAAATCCGGTCTCTGGTGAATAACCCTGCTAATCTCTTGCATGCACAGATCTTATATTATAGTATATATTGCATATTTGTAAAATATATATGTAGCGGACCCCGGGTAACCTCCGCTAATACCTTCCTTCAGCTGCTCAGGAACCCTTATAACAAGCAGGCATCCATTCCCCCCCCCAGCAACTGGACGACACACATCTCTGGGAGTACAACACAAACTCAACTCTGTTTATTTCGTCACACAACGTTTTACATGCACAGACCCCTACATGGGGTCTTCAACACAAACAGGGGATTCCCTCCCAAGAAGCTGATGGGGGATGGAAGAGGGACAGCGTCCTTCTGTGACAGGAAAAGGAAGGGGGAGGGGAAGAGGCACAGACAAGCAATACATTGTTAAATAGTCCTGATCTCAAAACCATAAGCAGGCAAACATGTGGGCATGGTACGCAGTGACGGCGTTCCGTCACACATCTCCCCTTTGTACCCCTCCGACAGCCACAGCATGATCCACACGGGTCAGCTTGCAGCTGTCTGGAGTGGACACATAGTCTGTTAGTGCCATGCCTGCAACAGCACTTGTCCACAGCCAGCTCCTACAGTCCCGGGTTCTGGTCGGCATTGCACCCTGCACCCTTCTAGGTACAGGGTGACTTAAACATAAAGTGTCTTTAGCCTGGGAAGCCATCCACTCCAGGCGCTGGTACCCAGGGGTCTCTGAGCCCGTAAAAACTCCACCCAAACAAGTGTGCCCTCCCGGCCATTCCATCACCTGTGTCTCTGCAGTTTTCCCAGCTGCCTGAGGATGATGGGAGTTGTCGGCTGAGTCTGTCGCAGCTCTGCTTCCCGTGGTTTGCTGGGGTCGTGGTTGGCCTCTGGAAAGGAGAGCCGGCTATGCTCTCCCACTGAAACTCACTCAGCTGCTGGGGAGCGAGACCGGTTGTCTCCATTCCCTGGCTCTCACATTGCCGCTGGGGAACGAGACTGGTTGTCTCCATACCCTGGCCCTCACACTGCCGCTGTGGAACGAGACCTGGTGTCTCCATTCCCTGGCCCTCACACTGCCGCTGGGGAGAAAGAACAGAACACTTCTATCCCTTGGACGCACACTGCTGGTGGGGAACAAGACCGGGTGTCTCTGTTCCCAATAACACTCTCTGCTGCTGGGGAGAAAGTCCGACTGTCTCTTCTCCCTGGCCCCCACACTGGGGACAGAAGGATGACACACTTCTCTCCCAATAGCACACTCTGCTGCTGGGGAGAGAGACTGACTGTCTGTACCTCACACTGTTGCGGGGGAGGTAGGACGGAATGCTTCTCTCCCTGTACTGCACTCTGCTGCTGGAGAGCGAGAGATCGGTTGTCTTCACTCCCAATAACTCCCACTGATGCTCTGCGCTGCAGGTTCTGGCCACGATATTCCTTGTGTCCTGTACATATTCCTCAGCAGGGTTGGGTCCATAGAAAGTCAGCAGCCTCCATTAACGAACGCTGGTTCCATTCGGATGGGAAGTGCCATCCCACCGCTTGCCACCAATTGTAGCGGACCCCGGGTAACCCGACCGGTTACCGCCGCTAATATCTTCCTTCAGCCATTCAGGAACCACTTAGAGTATCAAGAGACCCATTTCCCCCCAGTAACTGGACGACACACAACTCTCGAGGAACAACACTGACTGACCCCTGTTTATTTCGTCACACAAGGTTTTACATGCACAGAATCATACATGGGGTCTCCAACACAAAACAGGGGTTTCCATCCCAAGAAGCTGATGGGGGATGGAAGAGGGACAACATCCTGCTGTGACAGGAAAAGGAAGGGGAGGGGGAGAAGCACAGACAAGCAATATATTGTTAAATAGTCCTGACCTGAAAACCATAAGCAGGCAAACATGTGGGCATGGTACGCAGTGACTGCGTTTTGTCACAATATAATATATAAATGTAGATTTTTTTTTTTTGTTTTTTTATCGCTTCCAGGTTATTTCCCTCTACGTGTTCTGAGAATAAAATCAACATTTAGTGTCTTTCCCCTAACCATCAATTATCTCTTATTTTGGAACTCTGAATCACAAATAAAAAATGTAAAAAAAATTGTAAAAAACTGTCCATACCTTGTCCATTATGGTTGCTCCGAGATATGTCCACATGGCGATTCAGATTTAGTAAATTCATCAAAACTTCAGAATGAATTGCAATTCGATTGAAACCATAAGGCACAAGTCTAGTGAGGGTATGACAGAGATGACCGCCAATAGTTTCAGCAACAGTCATTAGTTTAAAGTGTCTCCCATACCCTTTTCCTTCCCTAATTCAATTAATTGTATTCCAATTTATTTTCTTGAAATATTGTTTTGTTTAAAAATAATTATATATATATATATATATATATATATATATATATATATGTAAAAAAAAATAGACTGTACCTTGCATTCAGGCTCCAAATTTTTTTAAACCGGGTGCAGTGCCAGGGCTTAAATATCCAAATAAAAAAATAGTTGGTTGCACTCTCGGAATTCCATTAAAATATAACTTTTATTCCAGCTTCTCAGGATCATCGATGAAAGTCCACAAGATGGACTGAAATGTTGATCTGTTTTAGAAGCTGGAATAAAAGTTATATTTTAATGGAATTCCGAGAGTGCAACCAACTATGTTTCTCTCTCTCTCTCTCTCTATATGTATATATATATATATATATATATATATATAAATGGGGACGACTACTCCGTATGTATAATCATGGCTGTCAATTGCTGTCTCACTGGAGATTCTTGGCTGATATCAGCATATCTAATGGCTAGTGTAGGAACTCACCTATTGAGGCTTGCCTTGACGTGGCAGGTGAGCTTATATATTCAAATGACCATTGGAATAATACTAAAGAGCCTCCATTTTGTTTAAATGTACATGGGGATTTAGGCCAGAGTGGAGGTAACATTCTCTTTGTTTTTACTGTGAGTTGCTGTACTTACTTCCTCCTTGTTGGCAATGCATTTACATTGTGGAGGTCCCAGCTGGACTAGACATGCATAAGATTTAACCCCAGTGCCCACAGAAGGGAAGAAGAAGGCAGAGGCCTGAAGGTAGAGTCTCCACAAAATGGCTGCTCTAAAAAAATTAGAAAAGGCTGTCAGAAAAACATTAATAGATAAAAATAAAAAGTGTAACCGTATCTGGACCGTAATTCTGGGATATGGATGGGGTAGAAGGATGAGAATTAATAAATAATAATAAGTCTCAACAGTGGTCTGAAACAAAAAATTATCAGTAATTTAATTAAAATATACTAATGTTGTGTACAGTTAAACAAGCTGTAAGGCAAAATGTAAAGATTGCCATTTTTCTGAGATGACTATGTTTTACGTTGCCATAGAAAAAGGATGTATCAATGCACCCAAACCCCTTTATTTAAGTGGAGTAGTTTTGGTGCTTAAATTTTTGCATTTTCTCAAACATTAAAATGATTTGTTAGCTAGTGTAAACCTAATGAGAGAAAAAAAAAATGATCACCTCAAAAATATATTTGAAACACAATGGAACCTTGAAGGGACGTATATTTGTATTCTAAGGTAATGCCGAGAAGCATAAAAGACATTAGAGAACACCCACCTGGCTGAATGTAGGAATGGTATGCTCTTTGAACTTTACATTACTGTTAAGGGGGAAGCTATCATTTTCACGACATTTGCAGACATTAAATGGACAGAATGAGTTCATGGCAGAGCAAACTGTGCCCCTAGAAGCTGGTAATCGTCCCTACAGTATAAATATAGATATGTGAGGCTTTATAGGCTAAATTAAATTTTGCAAAGCAAATTAAAGTAAAAATATGTATATATGGCATTAGTAGTTAAGGAATAAATTATTATTATTATTATTATGATATTTATAGAGCGCCGTCAAATTCCGCAGCGCTTTACAATGGGTGGACGAACAGACATGTAGTTGTAACCAGACAAGTTGGACACACAGGAACAGAGGGGTTGAGGGTCCTTCTCAATGAGCTTACATGCTAGAGGGAGTGGGGTAAAATGACACAAAAGGTAAGGATAGTATTAGACTAGTGACAGCTGCAGAAGAGGAATCAGTTGGGAGCTATTAAGAGTTTAATTGATACGCTTTTATGAAGAAGTGGGTTTTTAATAATTGTTTGAAGGAGTGGAGACTGGGTGAGCATCTAACGGAGGAGGGAAGCGAAATAATGTGTTTTAGATTGTTCTTCCTTATTTATCTACATATTTTTTTTTATTTATAATTGTATTTCTTTTTCACTTGCATAGTATAACAATTTTAAGGAATTGGAATTTAATAATGCCTGTAAATAATACTTGATATTAAAGAGAGCCTCCAAGCACCATAAGCACTACAGCCTACTGTAGTGGTTTTGGTGTAAGGGATTTTGGTGCCTACCCTTTGGTTTCTGTCCATTCATTTTCACTTCTACACTATGTAGCCAACTTGGGTTGTCTGCCACACCTATCATTCACATACTGCCATAGCTGTCCAAGGCTGCACAGCTTAGGACACATACGAAATACACAACAACTACAGTATCTAAATAGGAGGCAAAGAGACAGTCTTTATGTTCTGGGAGAGCTCCAGTTTCTGTCTTTTTTTTTTATAAATATGGCAATTCTAGACATGAGAGATGGAGGATTCATTTAAATGAGTACCAGACCATGTAGTCAAAATACAAACAGCCACGTACACCATGTATCAAGAAGCAGGCAATGCATCAAAATTCACAAATATAGAATGCAGTTATACATTCTTTAGAATGTCCATGCACGTGCTGTAGACACACAAGCTAATGAATCACAGAAATCACCCATACTTAATGAATGGAACCAGTGCAAACCAGGGATAGACTCATGGGTGTGCATGGCTGAACCTTTACCCTCTTACTGGATCCAAACCACATGGTCTATATTCGGCCAGAAGCTAAAATTTGTGTTTAGTTTTTGTTTTGTTTTTTTAAACATGTGTTTGATGTCCATAGTCTGAGGTCTACATGCTTATACGTAGTGAACATTTACAGACTCTAATGTCTGCAACTGAGCCATTTGGAAAACACACTGCAACACAGACTATTTGCCTGTAATGAACCCTAATTAATATTACATTAAAAAACTATGGTTTATAACAGCTTAAGAAAAATATCGGTTTTCAGATGATGACATTTGGCCAGATGTTAAGCAGGAGGTTGTTTTATCCATTAGAATGTCAAAGGCTTTTGAACAGTAATCAGAGGTAAATTGTACATGGGTCTGTTTGTATATTGACTACACGTTGTGATGTTTCATAATTTGCCAGTAAAATATTTGCTTAGCAGTTACCAAAGTTCTGCAAATGATTTTGCTGTCCTAAAGATAAATACAGCTTACCACATAAAATGATACGTTGATGTCTTTCTTAAGCAGCTCCATACTACATGTAAACTCACATTACCTCTCATGTTTTTATAGCTAAATATACAGAATAGATTTTTTTTTAAACTTCTTACAAGTGTAATGTGTTTGTAATTAATTACACAGAGATATTTGTTGTAACTAAAGTGGATACATATTCAAAACGGAATCAGTGTTCTCCTTGTATGAGACAAACAAAACAATCAACATCCCTCTCAAAGTTATAGTCACATTACAAGAAGCCTATAGTGAGCTGAACTAACATGGGGATGAGGATACAGAAGATTTAGATTGAGGAATGAACAATTCTGAAGTTTTTGATTGGGGATTGAGGGATACGGAAAATTTAAATTGTGGAATGGGGAATACAGAAGCTTTAGATTAGGAGATGGAGGATAAACAAGCTTTATAGTGGAAAACAAGGGATACAGAAGTTTTAGAAGGACTAATAGAAAACAAATAACCGAGCTCTGGATTAGGACATGAGTAATTCGCAACTTTAGGTGAAGGAATACGTTATGCAGAACCTTTAAATAAGGGAACTAGGTATATAAAAGGTTTTATACAAGGATGTCATTTATAAAGACTTTAAATTAGGTAAAGAGGGCCCAGTGTACCGTTTGGGAGAAAGCACCATAACTGCCTTACATGCCCGTATATGACAAGACTATAAGGTAGACATGAATCGCTGGAGAGTAAATTTATAAATGTTCTGAAAATATTTCCATAAATGTTTCTACTCCCTTTTTTCTCCTTCTCCACTAGGTTACTGGAGAGCATAGCAGGCAGGAAGGCATTTTTCTGCCCACCCTCCACCTCTTTTTCCATTTCCTTTGTACGTTTTTGTTTCCAGTTATTGTCATAGCTGCATGTATTTTCCTGGCTTTGAACAAGTGATAGCTCAGAGGATCAAGCACCCGGATAGAGGATTCCTACGCTCAGTACAGCCGTGCCTGTGGCCTGGCATCCTCCAGCTAGTGGTTGGTTTTTGTGAAGTGGCAGAGGACTTAGGAGGCTAGGTATATTAGACCCTTCACTACAGAGCACTTTTTGATTGAGAAAATATTAGCAGAACATGTATTTGAAGTAAGGGGTTTTGCGTAGTTTGTATATATACAAAAGAAACAAGTAAAAAGTAGGCGCTCGTAAAATATTAGTCTCCAATCTATATAATCTACTTTAAAATGAAGCTGCACCAAAAAATAAGTGTAAAAACTCCTCAAAACACTCTCGTGAATACAAAACAATGATAAGGTGCGCTGTGTCTTTAAGACCCAAGTGATTCAAAAGTGCAACTTGTGCAGTATATTGTAATAAAGTGCAAAGTGTTATAAAGTGCACTTAAATACGTAAACAAATTTATACATACATATATCCTCTCGATTTATACATAAAGAAAAAAGAGAGACATAAAAAACATGATAGTGTAAAAACGTTTTGGGAAAATGAATATAAATATAAAATGCCAGAAGGGTGCACTCACAAACATAGAGCAGAAAGAGCCTGCTCTAGCTTTAATCGCTTCTTGAAATATATGACTGCATGAACGGAAATACTTCACAAAAATTTATTTGCCCAGCACAGCATAGAATAGTCACCTTCCTTCACATCCAATTTTCAAATAAACACAGAGTCCGGCAAAAAAGCAGCTTCAGGGTGTCGACTGTCCCTTTGTGTTGATCGCCGCTAAGATCACCGTCTGTGTACGAAAAAAAACTTCCGGGAGGAGGGACTTCTCGGTATGCGTGACGTAAGGTGCGTAACTTTGCGTGATCACGCAAAGTTACGCACCTTACGTCACGCATACCGAGAAGTCCCTCCTCCCGGAAGTTTTTTTTCGTACACAGACGGTGATCTTAGCGGCGATCAACACAAAGGGACAGTCGACACCCTGAAGCTGCTTTTTTGCCGGACTCTGTGTTTATTTGAAAATTGGATGTGAAGGAAGGTGACTATTCTATGCTGTGCTGGGCAAATAAATTTTTGTGAAGTATTTCCGTTCATGCAGTCATATATTTCAAGAAGCGATTAAAGCTAGAGCAGGCTCTTTCTGCTCTATGTTTGTGAGTGCACCCTTCTGGCATTTTATATTTATATTCATTTTCCCAAAACGTTTTTACACTATCATGTTTTTTATGTCTCTCTTTTTTCTTTATGTATAAATCGAGAGGATATATGTATGTATAAATTTGTTTACGTATTTAAGTGCACTTTATAACACTTTGCACTTTATTACAATATACTGCACAAGTAGTTTGTATATAAGCTGCATTGTTGCATGCACAAAAAGGGGGACCCATTGAGTGGTACATGAACTTAAGGCCACCCAGTTGCCATGTGTTGCGGACCGTTTCGCTCACCAGGGGATAAAAACCGTTTAGGCGATAATCCCCTTCCAGATAGACCAGCAGCTACTGCAATCACCAACCTCCCGAACTAGAAACTGCCCAAATCCCCCAACTCCCGAACAGGAGACACACGAACAGGAAAAGCAATACGAACAGCTTACACTCATGGCAATCGGCATACAGTCAAATTCCCCCCAAGAATGAGACAACACTTCACTTTGAGGGTTAAGCAGGAACTCTCTGATTTATTCACACAACTGTCTTATGAACGATGCATGGGAGGGATTTACAACAATTACACAATACACCAATCACACATGAGTTACCTCCCACAATGCCTCACAATCCCTCCCCTCTGGCCTGGAGATAATTAGGGGAGGAATCTAATTATCTCCAAGGACAGAGGCAAAACGCCATTACCCACATGGCAGACAAAAAGACAGTAAAAGACACAAAATTACCTATTGAGGCATTTAGTACATAAAACATACACATTCTACATATCCCCAGATAGCTTAGATCTGAGCGCACATTACTACCGAATGGCGCTCAGATCACATACATACAGTTTAAATGCCATGGAGCCAAAGTCTTTCACATAGTCTTTCGTTACACGAATGGGCTCCATGGCTTAGCTATCTGGGTTAACATATTCACATATCCCAAAGTACCGACTGAACCGGTGTTCGACACCAAGGGCACGAATAGGAACCAGGGGGCGGACGGCTCAGCTGTGTTTGCGCAAGTAAGTGTCCGTTTTGAGTTCCACAGTGTTAGTGCTGAACACCGCTGGCCTTTCGGGACTTAAAATGGCCGCTGCCACGTGTTTGGCAAACGAACAAAGGCCACCCAGTGTTCATCAATTAAGCTGTGGTTAACCGCAGCTTCTGGGCGGTCAATTGGCGGCACACTCCAGCTCCCCGGTGGTCCCCCGTTCGGTAGTTGGAATCTACCGAACACCCCGGCAGAAAGGCAGGAATAAGCCTTTCTGCAGGGAAAATAAACGATTTAACCTGCAGGGTCATAGTCCAAAGGGAGCAGGCGAGCAACCAGGCTTCTCCAGTTCACAGTGGCGAGGTTGGTTTCGCCACACCATGTGTCATCAGAGGCCGGTCATGTGCTGCAGCTCATTTTATTTTTTATTGAGGCATATGAGTCATACAGAACATAGAAAAATATAGGAGTTATAGCAGATGATCATACAGAAATAGTCACATATATACTGTGATATAAACTCCAAAGATAAGCGGCATAATTTTTTATTTTAAATAATAGAATAAGTATAAATACAACAAGCTAAATAAGCATGTCTAAACCTAAATCACAGTGCATGCTTTCAAATGGACTTGAAAGATTTTCAGACATCTAGAGAACAAAAACAATACAGGCTAGGCATACATGACAAGAATGTAAACGGAGCGTGAACTGATTGACAAAATCAAGTGTTGCCTAGACATGGTGTGAAATGTAAGGTAAGTACCATTGGGTATAGGTGACCAATTAGAACACAATAGCAGAACAGGCAAGAGAAGATTAAAAATGGTTGATGGCAAAAAAACAACTCAATACCTATAGAGTCATAGCACACAAAGGTTACAAGGCAGGTACAGAAAGCGGGATTGGTGGAGTTTGCATTCAATAACACTGGGTAAAACAACTGCCAAATAGGGGGGCTAAAGGCTAGTGGTAGAGAGGCAGGTAGATATCACCATCATGCAGGAAAATATTAATTCAGCCTATGCCCATCGGGCAACACAATCTGCCCCAGAGTAAAGTACTCCTTGAGTCCCACAGTTCAGTTCCCCATCAGCCCCAGACTCATTCACAGTCAAGCACGTCACTCATGGTCTTTTCAGTAACTATGACCAGGACCGTAGCTAGCGTCTGTCAGGCTGCAGGTTGTTGCAATGATAGTCTGTGGGCAGGAGGTTGGCAAGCAGGCCCCTCCAAGTACAAGTGGCGAGGTTACTTTTGCCACATTGATCTTTTGACCAACATTCAAGTAGGGGAGCATATGGAAATTGGTAATCACAACATGGTGTATTTTGAAATAAACTCAAAAAAGCAGACCCTACTGAAACACATAATTTTAAAAAGGTCAATTTCAATAAGATAAGGACAGCTTTACAACCGTCACAGTGTAATTCCCCTAACACGCAGAGTTTAGAATATCAAGGGACAAGACAAGGAAATAACATTACCAGGTCTTAGAATGGCAGGACTAAAGACAGAGATAAAGCGTAGTCAGGTATGAGTCAAGGTCAGGGTAATGGAGAGACAGTGAAAACAAGAATTAGCCAAAGTCAAGTACACGGTAATCAGTCAGACAGGCAAACAAGACATGAAAGGGTTAAGGATAAATGCAGGGTCATAAACAAACCAAGGTCAATACCAGAACAAACTCAATAGATCAAGGAACGCACTAAAGGCTGCTGGAAACAGAAACCACAATAGGGCAAAGTGGATAGGGCCAGGGAAGTTTAAAAAACGTTACGTCACATTTGATTGGTCCACGTCATGCCAAAACATGTATGTATGAACTGAACTGTGGGTCCCACTGCTCCTCGTGATGCGAGCTGTGCTCCTAATGTGAGGCAGGCCACATGACCGTTCACTATGGTCAGTGCACGTGGCCCGCTCAGAAGAAGAGATTTAGGTGCACACGGCTCGTGTGTAGACAGGAGTGCTCGAGCTGAGGACCTGGCCAGCTCACCGAGAAGGTGAGTATCGCCACAGTACCCCCCCAAAAGATACGCCCACAAGGTGGGGAGGACCAGCCTTGGCAGGAAAGCAAGAATGGAATGAACATAGAAGGTCAGAGGCATGAATATCAGATGCGGAAACCCAATTGCGCTCCTCAGGACTATACACCTTTCAATGGACAAAATACTGGAGAAAGCCGCTAAGGAGATGGGAATCAAGCACAGCAGCCACTGCATTCTCCTCCTGGCCTTCAACAGAGCCAGGAGGAGAAGGAAAATCAGGCTTGGTGAACCGGTTACAAAGAAGTGGTTTCAACAAGGAGGTGTGAAAAACTTTGGGCACACGCATGTTCCTATGAAGATCTAAAGCATAAGAAACAGGATTAACTTTGCCAAGACACGGAAAGGACCAATATATCGGAGAGCCAGCTTCATAGAAGGAACTCAGATGGATATTACAGGTAGAAAGTCAAACCCTATCCCCCAGAACAAGAGGGAGCAATGCTGAACCTGATCCCAAGTCCTACATAAACAAGCTAAATGTTCGTCCAGAACCAGCATACCCCGTGAAGAGAATGCAGATGGGGAAACTAGATGCCAGTCATAAACGACCTAAAAAGGACTGTTACCAAAAGGCATTAATATGAGCAAATTCGGCCCAAGGGAGCAGGTTAGCCCAATCATTCTGATGGTGGAAACAAGACAGTGAAGATATTGCTCTAGGGCAGGGCCGGTGCAAGCAATTTTGGCACCCTAGGCATAAACAAATTTGCCGCCCCATTTGCTTCACCCAGTCATGCAGACTAACACACACACTGACTCAAGTAGACACACACTGACCATGCAAACTGACACACACGCACAAACCCATGTAGACTGATGCACACAGGCTCATATACACACACTGACACATGCAGACAAACTGACCCATACAGACACACACACCAACATAAACATACATACATGAAGCAGACTAACACACATTCTCTGACATACCTTACCTTCATTACTGTTCACTCCCTGCACCTAGCTTCCCTTTCTCTGCACATTATGCTCCCGCCCACTTCTCCCCACGTCCAGCGGAAGCAAGGAAGTGAAGCGCCCGCGCACTGCCGCAGTGCTGTGTTCTACCGGGTGCTAGTGAGAAACAATGTAAGTGCTTCCAAGCGCCCGTTAAAATGGACGGCGGCATACTAAGAAAAATAAACTTGTCAGGGCCGACGCCCCTCTCCCCCCCCTTAAGCAGCGCCCTAGGCGGCTGCCTAGTTAGCCTGCTCTAGGGACTGGTTGGCACATTCAGTAGCTCCATAAGTTTACACGTGGTAGGCAGAGGAAAAGGACAGAGCAATACCCATCTTCAATGAAAAAGCTTTCCAGAACCAGGAAATGAACTGGCTACCCTATCAAAAACTATAGAATCAGTTATACCATGTACTCTAAACACCTCCTTGGTGAAAATAGCAGCCAAATCTTTGGAAGAAGGCAACTTGACAAGTGGCATGAAATGAGAATCTATCAACTATCATAAGGATGATACGCCCTGAACACCGGCAAGACGCGACAAGCAATAGACCTGGCAGAACAAACACGACACTCGACCGGCAAGGGAAAAGGCAGGAAACGAGACCAAAAATGGCGGCAACAATAAGCCAGACCAACGACGGCTCCCAGCCGCGAAAGGAGGCACCTCCCGAGCACCACGACTTTGGGATGAACGCTGCCCACCTGAACCCCTATTCCCAGAGCCTCAGTTTCCCAGACGAGGGAATCGGCTGACAATGCCCAGGTCTCTGACGGGTAACGCTCCTACTGACATGGAGTCCACGCAAAGCGAGCTCATAATGCATAACTTTCCTTTTTGGACACTAATGTTTTCTTAGGTTTAATGCAAGCGAACGTTATCTTGTTTTATCCAGCATTATCTGTGACATGTATATAACATTTATCATAACTAAGTCCTAACATTAATATATTCAAACTCGTTATACTTAGGACACAATGCACATTACCAGTCACCACTGACCTAACACTAATGTGCCCAGCTAACCCACTTGGAACACAGAATCTATAGTGCTGCTTAGTCGGACATGTGTAATTAGCTTGAGACCTGGCTATTCCATTAAAAACGTGTGTAATTATAATATATGCCTTGGACCACTCACCGTAGACATTAACGGCTCTAGAAACCGCTTAAAGCATTTCGGGGTCAAGAAGGAATTTTTTCATAGTTTGTTGCAAATTTGGAAGCACTTCAAACTGGGGTTTTTGCCTTCTTTTGGATCAACGGCAAAAACAGATGTTTGAGGCTGAACTGGATGGACGTCTATTTTCAATTATGTAACCATGTATATTTACATGTGTGTCAGTGTATCTGTATATGGGTCAGTGTATCTGTGTGTCTGTATATCTGTTTATGTATCTGTTTGTTTCAGTGTGTGTATCTGTTTATGTGTCAGTGTGTGCATCTGTTTGTCAGTATATCTGCATGTGTGTGCAATGTTCTGTAAGAAACTTGAATCACAAAACGTGTATACAAAAGAAGTTTTACGCTTCTTTATTAATTCACTGTTTAGAAGATATTCACTTAAGTTTTGTCTTTTTTTGGTTTGACAACAATATTAAAGTTTATCTTTTTATAAGGTAATTAAAGCAGAAATAAAACAAGCTTAGAATTAAAAGTAATAAATAATAATTAGGTTTTCTCTTGCATTTGTTACCAGATTCAGGAGATTAAGGAAATAATTACCAAAGTCCAGTCCGAGTTGATTGCAGGTTAGGGACAAATAGTAATTCATTTTCAGAAACCAGTAAACTGTTTGAGTGAGAAGACAATGAACCAGTTCTAGGTATCCGATGTCAAAGTGCCAATGAATGAGGATCTGAATGGAGAGGTGGTGAGTATAGCAGAGCTAGGGTTGTCACAATGAAACAGAAATCCAGGAAGGGTATTCAGGTATGAAGGGAGTAAGGCAATCAGAGAGTTTACTTGAAACCTTTGCATCTAAGCTCCTAGAGGTCTGAGGAGGAAGAGTGGAGTCAGCTCTCTGATGAGAGACAGGGAAAACTAATGGAGAGAAGATCTGCTAACACAGAAAGACGCAATAATTGAGCAATGACCAATGAGTGCTATATATGTCAGAAATGTAAAAATACAACACTATGGAATAAAACATTTTGCACGGAGTGATGTTGTGGTGGAATCTCGGTAAAAATAAATTTAGTAGGCCGAGATTACCACGTGGCATGTGTACGTGCATATGCTGACGTATCGATCAGTTGGTTGCACGAGGCAAGATACGATCAGTAGTGTACGGAGCATGTGCAAGAATACAGGATGTAGTATTCCCCCTCCTCCATTGTGCTGGACAAGCCATGTGGTCAAACAGGAAGTTAATTCTTATTTGTATTGCTTGGTTAAGAGAATGTGCGGGTGGAGCTTAATATGGGAGGAGTTATGTGCCTATATAAGGAGCCTGCACTATTGTCCGGGGCTCAGAACTTGCTGTATTTTGGTGACGTTAGTCCCTCTGAGTCCCGATCGGTGATCCAATAAAGAATCTCTTCCTTCCTGAAGAAACCTGTGTCCATCTCTCTGTGCTTCGCTTCCGTCAGTTTCTCCGGTATCATTTGGTGCATTGGCCGGGAAGCTCATCGTTCAACGGTAGCTGAGAGACAGAGGCGTGAGACGGTCTATCTTTGCCCACGTTCTCTACGGCTGCACCCCTGAACTTCTGCGTGGACCTCCCTTCGTCTCGGCGCCACTGGTCCGTTGTCCAGGAGATCATCGGCCTCTACGTAAGAAGTGCTGGGGTGTCCCCGTCGATGAGTGTGAACTCAGGTTCAGGAACGAGGAGGTAAGACAACTGCTGTTTTAGACGGCAGAACCCACTAGGGGTATACCGATTGTGCGGTAGGCCCAAAGGGGTTTAAATCTGTGTATCTGCCCCCTCTGTCGGAGGGAAGGAGCGAAGGCGCACCGCTCGATCGAACGCTCTTTAGTCAGACCGTTTGATTTTGTTAGTCAGGCGGGGCTCTGGTGTAAATAGCCCTAGCCGGACACCGGTGTCTTGTCTAGACTAGCGTTCTAGGGTGTATATTTTGTTCGCTAGGTCGGAGGGACCGGGAGACTAAGCGGCGTCTGTGTAAATTCGGTTCGCTAGCTCTCATCCTATCTGGGCTAAGTGGGAAGGCGTGTAAATTTGGAACCCACTAGACTTTTGATAGTTATCGACTAAGAGGCGTCTGTGTAAATTCGGTCCTCTAGCTCGCTATATGTGGTGCTTGGGCAGTGTGGCTAACCAAAACGTATGTAGATTGTTTTTAGGTAGTCCATTCAAGGTACTGGCCAATAGTTTAGTTGGGAATTGTAAATGTGATAAAGATTGTTTAGTAAAGTGTATATCTTGTTAGATAGCGCGAGCTCAGCCGTCTAGCGAGAGTGTTAATAGTGTGTTGCTGTATTATAGTGCACGGTACCATAACCCTGTATATTTACTGACACTGTATATAAGTACTAATCATTGTCGTCCATTGCATGTTTAACACCATAACCACTAATAATTGTATTGTGACCTTAACTTGTGCTTTGACCTATGCTAACCGTACTGTAACCGCTATTTGTAAAAGACGATGTTACTGGGTGTGTTATAGACGGGTAATTCGTATATAGAGAATTATAGCGTGGGTGACTGTATAGTTACGCCAAAGGGCATAATATTGATTATTTAGTGACTGGTGTAACAGCTGTGTGTGTACGGGAATTCCCTGAGTGTTTATTGTGTTATTGTATACGTTTCACTTGGTAACTGTACCACGTGGTGCTGTTGCCAGAGGAAACGGGTGTGACTGTTGAATAGTACGCGTGTATAGTATTCGTTGTCAACGACGTTCCATTGATAAGTATGGGCGCGTCGCAGTCAACGATTCCGGATCCCTTAGGTTGTATGGTGAAGAATTTTAAAAAGGGATTCAAGACATGTGATTTTGGGGTTAAAATGTCTCCTGTACGTTTGGTCACTTTGTGTACTAGGGAGTGGCCTACTTTGGTTGCGGCATGGCCGCCACGTGGCAGTTTGGATCCAACTCTGGTACAGCGCTTACACGTGGCTGTATCAGGTAGGCCTGAACTTTACGGCCAGTTTCCTTATATTGATTGTTGGAGACAGGCCGTAAATGACTCGCCAAAATGGCTCCAGACATGCCACGAGGAACAGTGTCGCCTCATGGTAGCTAGGACTTGTTTGTCCACTAGGACTGGTGTTAGGCCCATTTTGGACACGCCCCCTGAGTCCGAGATCCCTTTGCCGCCCCCTTACTTTCCGTTAAGAGGAAGTGACGCAAATGCAGGAAGTCCTGCAACCCTCCCCTCATTACCCCCATCCACTTCCGCTTCCTCCTCCAGTACAGAATCCACCCCCTCTCGTACTAAATCTCCCCTTCCGGAATCAGAACCAACCCCCATTAAATCCGAATATCCTGATTTGGCGCCACTTCAGACTTCCGGTCAAGCTTCATCCAGCTCGACTCGAAGTGTTTTATTTACAACCTTTTCCCAAAACCAAGCTCCCACATCCCCATACCCTATTTCTCCCCGACTGGAACCTATGACTGACGCCCCTCCACGTAGCCCCATACAGACCCGACAACTGACCGGTGCCCAACAATTAAAACACTATCAGATGCCTCTTCGTCTGAATCCTGGGTCAGCCTATATCGATGCCGCAGGCCAAATGGCACATGCTGACCCGGTCTTTGTATATGTCCCGTTCACGACAACCGATCTCTTAAATTGGAAGACCCACAATTCCTCGTATACTGAGAAACCACAAGCTATGACTGATCTGTTCACCTCAATAGTACAGACACATAACCCGACATGGGCTGATTGCCAGCAGTTATTAATGACTTTGTTCAACAATGAGGAAAGGACAAGAATTAATCAAGCAGCCATTAAAGCACTAGAGGATAAAGCCCGTACTTTAAACCAAGCCAATCCATCAGCATGGGCCGCAACACATTATCCCAACACCGATCCCGATTGGAATGTAAATGGTGCTGATATGGTTCAACTCAGAGCCTATAGAGACGCTATAATTGCTGGCATGAAAGCCGGAGGAAAGAAAGCTATTAATATGTCGAAGACAGTTGAGGTGATTCAGAAAAGTGATGAAGCGCCCAGTGTCTTTTATGACCGATTATTGGAGGCGTACCGCTTGTATACCCCCTTTAATCCGGAAGACGCAGACAATTCCCGAATGGTGAACTCCGCCTTTGTCAGCCAAGCTTACGGAGATATTAAGCGCAAGCTACAAAAGTTAGAAGGGTTTGCAGGTATGTCAATCACCCAACTAATGGAGGTAGCGAATAAGGTTTATATGAATAGGGAAACAGAAAGTAAGAAAGAGGAAGAGCGCAAGATGCGTAAAAAGGCTGATATGCTAGCGGTAGCGATCGCAGGCGTAGATAGACGGGGCCCAGATAGAGGCGATAGTAGATGGAATGAGGAACCTCTAAGTAGAAATCAGTGCGCATACTGTAGGGAAGAAGGGCATTGGAGAAATGAGTGTCCTCGAAGAGAACAGTGTGAGAGAGACAGACCTAGGACAGGTTACAGAAACTTTAGAGGCAGAGCGAGAGGTAGAGGAGGCCCCGGAGGGAGTAATGGTAATAGAGGGAGTAATGGGAACAGAGGAAGTGTTAGGGAAGACAGGTATATTCCAGCAGCGCAAAGGTCCCGCGATAGAGAAGGTAGGGACTTTGTGGGATTGGCTGACACGGTCATGGAGGACTATTGATACCGACCGGGCTCCATCCCCCTTGGTCGAGCGGAGCCTATGGTCGATGTATCAATAGGGGGAAAAAGGAGTGCGTTCATGATCGACACTGGTGCTGAACATTCAGTGGTGACTAATCTAGTTGCTCCTCCATCTGGAAGGACTATTACTGTAATAGGAGCAACTGGAAGAAGTGCTGAAAAACCGGTTCTTAAAAGTCGACTCTGTACATTGGGAGGCCACGTAGTAAAACATCAATTCCTTTATATGCCTGAATGTCCAGTCCAATTGCTGGGACGTGATATGCTATCAAAATTACAAGCGCAGATTACGTTCCTACCAAATGGAACAACATCCTTAAAGTTTAATGGACCTTCAGGTATTATGACATTATCCGTACCAAAGGAAGAAGAGTGGCGACTTTATACAGCGTTGACTAGCCAAAACCCTAGGAGTGATGAGTCTTTATTCAACATACCAGGAGTTTGGGCAGAGAACAACCCACCAGGACTGGCCCGCAATATTCCACCTATTAAAATTGAACTAAAACTTGGGGTTTATCCAGTGAGCCTAAGACAATACCACATCCCGCAGAAGGCTAAGAAGAACATCCAATCTTATCTGGATAAGTTCATACGGTATGGTATCCTAAAATTCTGTACTTCCCCCTGGAACACCCCATTGCTGCCTGTTCAAAAGCCCGGTACAGATGAGTATCGACCTGTGCAGGACTTGAGAGCAGTCAATGATGCGGTTGTTAGTATACATCCAGTTGTACCCAATCCATATAACCTGCTTGCTTTAATTCCGGGCGGGGCTACTTACTTTACAGTCTTAGACCTCAAAGATGCCTTCTTTTGCCTCCGAATTGCCGCAGAAAGTCAATGTATTTTCGCTTTCCAATGGGAGAATGCTGTAACGGGCTCAAAACGCCAAATGACTTGGACAAGACTGCCCCAAGGGTTTAAAAATTCACCTACCCTATTTGGTTCAGCTCTAAGTCAAGATCTACTGGATTTCGAGTCCATCCCAGGAGAGTGTGTATTGTTACAATATGTAGATGACTTGTTGATAGCAGCAGTTACAAAAGAAATCTGTCAGCAAGCAACGCACGATCTACTACACATTCTCTGGAAGGCAGGATACAAGGTGTCTAGAAAGAAGGCTCAGTTGTGTTTGCCAACTGTCAAATATCTGGGATTCCATATCTCTGAAGGTCAAAGAATTATGGGGCCAGAGAGAAAAGAAGCTGTGTGCCAAATACCGATACCCAAGAATAGAAGACAAGTGCGAGAATTCTTGGGGGCAGCGGGCTTCTGTAGGATATGGATTCCCAGCTACGTGATACTGGCAAAACCTCTGTACGCAGCTATCAAAGGTACAGAGCACGACCCCTTCTTATGGACTCAAGAACAGCAAACGGCATTTGAAGATGTGAAGAAGGCTTTGATGAGTGCCCCAGCATTAGGTCTACCTGATCACACACGACCATTCTACTTGTATGTACATGAGCAAAGAAGAATGGCTGTGGGAGTATTGACACAGTACTTGGGATCATGGCAAAGACCTGTTGCCTACATGTCTAAGCAACTGGATGCAGTGGCCAGCGGACTTCCACCTTGTCTAAGAGCTGTAGCTGCAGCCGCCCTGCTAGTAGCTGAAGCCGATAAACTCACTCTAGGTCAAGAACTTTATGTACGAGTCCCACATGCAGTACAGACGTTGTTGGATTACAAAGGAAATCATTGGTTTAGTAACAGCCGTATGACCAAGTATCAAGCAATGTTGTGTGAAAACCCAAGAGTGCATTTAGAGACTGTAAATACCTTAAATCCAGCTACCCTTTTGCCACAACCTACTGAAAGTCAACATGATTGTTTGGAAGTAATGGATGAAGTATTCTCAAGTAGACCAGATCTTCGTGATTTTCCCATCCAGAACCCCGATGTTCAATATTACACCGACGGCAGTAGTTATGTGAAAGAAGGGATCCGCTATGCAGGATATGCAGTAACAACAATAGACAAGGTGATAGAAGCTCGGCCACTGGCGAAAGGAACATCAGCACAAAAGGCAGAATTAATAGCACTAACACGAGCGTTACAATTGGCTGAAGGTTTAAGAGTGAACATCTACACGGACTCCAAGTATGCGTTTTTAACCACTCATGCCCACGGAGCTTTGTATAAAGAAAGAGGACTACTGAATTCAGAAGGCAAAGAAATCAAGTACGCAGCTGAAATCCTACAACTATTGGAAGCAGTGTGGGAGCCGAAAGAAGTTGGTATCATACATTGTCGAGCGCATCTGAGAGGAGATGGTGATGTAACTAAGGGAAATCGGATGGCAGATAGTGCAGCTAAGCGTGCTGCTGAATCAGGAAGACAGGAATATGTGGGGCATATAGCTGCTCTTATACCAACTCCACTGTCCCAATGGACTCCAGTTTATACAGCTCAAGAAGAGGAGTGGTTAAAGACTGAACAAGGAAAGTATTTGGAGAACAAGTGGTATCAGCTAGAAGATGGAAGGATAGTCATACCAGCATCACTAGCGGTAGAAATTGTCCAAAATTATCACAACGGGACACATTCTGGGAGAGACAGCACAGAAGAATCTCTCAGAAAACATTTCTACATACCAAGATTGTCCAACTTGACTCAGGCCATTGTACGAAGATGTGTAACGTGTGCTAAAAATAATGCAAGACAAGGACCAGTAAAGCCACCAGGAGTCCAGTTTATGGGGGGACTCCCCATGTCCGATCTACAAATAGACTTTACAGTGATGCCTAAATCGGGTGGACATCGTTACCTGCTGGTAATTGTGTGCACCTATTCAGGCTGGGTAGAAGCATGTCCTACTCGTACAGAAAAAGCAGGAGAAGTTGTGAGATTCCTGCTACGAGAAATAATACCCCGATATGGACTACCCTGTTCTATAGGATCGGACAATGGTCCAGCTTTTGTTCATCAGTGCCTACAACAACTGACTCATATGCTTGGTATAAAGTGGAGGCTTCATACTGCATATAGACCCCAGAGCTCTGGTAAGGTAGAGAGAATGAATAGAACTATTAAGAACCAGTTGGCTAAAATGTGTCAGGAAACCCAACTTAAGTGGAACGTTCTTTTACCCATAGCTCTATTGCGAATCCGCAGTACCCCTACCAGAAGGATGGGCCTCTCTCCTTTTGAAATCATGTATGGGCGACCACCTCCCGTACTTGGTAACTTAAGGGGGGATTTGAGTCAGTTGGGAGAAGGAATTACTCGGCAGCAGGTTGTAGAGTTGGGTAAGACTATGGAGGAGGTACAGAAATGGGTACAAGATAGATTACCTGTGAATATTTATCCCCCTGTTCATAGTTATCATCCAGGAGATCAAGTGTGGATTAAAGAGTGGAATAATGTACCGTTAGGGCCCAAGTGGAGAGGTCCTTATATTGTTCTTTTGTCTACCCCTACAGCGATAAAAGTAGCCGAAGTGACTCCGTGGATACATCACTCCAGGGTTAAACCAGCAGCAGTCGATTCTTGGCAAGTTACAGCAGATCCAGAGAATCCCTGCAAGATCCGGTTAAAACGCACTACTCAGTCGGAGTAACGAGGAACTTTTGTGGATTACAAATTTTATTGTTACAGGGATTTGGTGCGTGAGTGAGAAGGCCATAATAAAGCCTGTCCGCCCACCGACGTATAGTTTATAAGCCAGGGAAAGTCTCGAAGGGACTCCTGTGAAGACGAGCAGAACTCCATTCCCTGCAGCCCTTACATCCTGAAAGCTGAGGTGCCTTCGCACGGACGAAGACTGAGGATGACGGCGAAAGATGTGTTGATGATAGTGTTTATTTATGTGTATTTTTATATTCAGGAAGGTAGAGGTACCGACACTCCTAGCTGTGAGGTATGCATTAAGACTACAAGAACAGGTAACCATATTTCCCAAACCCTAATTTGGCATTCACAATACGAGTGTAAAGGAGATGTATCGAGATGTAGATACCTAAATATAGACTATAGTGTGTGCCATTTAGGAGTAGGAGAACCTAAGTGCTTCAGTCCAGAGTATCAACCCCGTACAGTTTGGTTGACTCTCAGGAATGGAGATCCTCAGGGGACCCTAATTAATAAGACAGTGTTAGAATCCGTACATTCTTCGGGTGTTCTGCTATTTGATGCGTGTAAAGCAATATCAAGTGGTAGAAAGCCGTGGAATGTATGTGGGGATCTTAGATGGGAGAGGACGTATGGGTCTAATGATAAATATATTTGTCCCAGTAGTAAAAATAAATATGTGAGTCCTAGATGCCCAAATAAAGACTATAACTTTTGCCCATATTGGTCTTGTGTGGGGTGGGCAACTTGGGGACAGACAGTAGACAAAGACATGATAGTGACTAAGTTGCCTACCAGCCCATATTGTAGGTCTATGGAATGCAATCCCATTCATATACTTATAAATAACCCCGATAAGTTCTTAGACAAATATGGTAATTTATTTGGGTTTCAGATATACGGGACGGGTTTAGATCCTGGGACAGTATTGTTTATAGGGATAGAGACTGATACGGTATCCTCCCAAACTCATCAAGTATACCATTCCTTTTATGAAGAGATGAGTATAGATAATAAGATCCCCCATAATGCTAAAAACCTGTTTATTGATTTAGCCGAAAGTATTGCCGGTAGTCTTAATGTTACCAACTGCTATGTGTGTGGAGGTACTAACATGGGAGACCAATGGCCTTGGGAAGCAAAGGAGGTAATGTCCGGTTCTGAGGCAGTTGACCAATTAATATCTACACAAGCCGATTATCATATGAGTGTTAGAGGTAAATCTGAGTGGAGATTAAAGACCTCCATCATAGGAGAATTAACTTGTCTAGGGCAAAAAGCTTATGATGATGATACAAAGAATACAACCTGGTGGTCGGCTTCAAATGTCTCAGAACCATCTAACCCGTTTGCTAGATACGCCAATTTAAAGGATGTGTGGTTTGATTTATCCATCACATCTACCTGGAGAGCCCCAGCAAATTTGTACTGGATCTGTGGTAAGAAAGCCTATTCGGAGTTGCCACAGGACTGGGAAGGGGCATGTGTGTTGGGTATGCTCAAACCATCCTTCTTCTTGTTACCGATTGAAACAGGTGAGACTTTAGGTGTTAAAGTGTATGATGTGAATCATAGGAAGAAAAGGGGACCCATAGAGATAGGCACCTGGGAAGATAATGAATGGCCTCCCCAGCGTATCATAGATTATTATGGGCCAGCCACGTGGGCAGAAGATGGTACCTTTGGTTACAGAACCCCTATTTATATGCTCAACCGCATTATAAGATTACAGGCGGTGGTTGAGATTATTACTAACGAAACATCACAAGCGCTCAATCTTCTAGCGAAGCATAACACCAGGATGAGGACAGCAGTCTACCAAAATAGATTAGCCTTGGATTACCTTTTGGCAGTAGAGGGAGGTGTATGTGGGAAGTTTAACCTGAGCAATTGCTGTCTTCAAATAGATGACGAAGGGCAAGCAATAGCTGAGCTTACTAGCCATATGGTTAAACTAGCGCATGTGCCTACTCAGGTATGGAAAGGGTATAATCCAAGTAGTTGGTTTGGTAGCTGGTATGAGTGGTTTGGAGGGCTTAAGGCAGTGGTAGGTGGAGTCCTACTGATTTTAATGTTGTGCCTACTCCTGCCGTGTCTTATACCCTTAGTAGTTAGGTCTGTGCAAAGCCTGATAGAAAATATAGCAGAGAGGAAGGCTGCTGCACAGATAATGGCGATTTATAAGTATAAGGCTTTAGATCAGGGAGAACCAATGCAGGAAGATGAGTGTTAAAAGATTCACATCATAAGATAAGTCTGGTCTGGTTCATGGTAACTTGCGGTGTATGCAAACCAAGGTTAAGTGATGCCTCAAGTAATTGTGAAATATCAAGAGGCATCAAAGGGGGGAATGTGGTGGAATCTCGGTAAAAATAAATTTAGTAGGCCGAGATTACCACGTGGCATGTGTACGTGCATATGCTGACGTATCGATCAGTTGGTTGCACGAGGCAAGATACGATCAGTAGTGTACGGAGCATGTGCAAGAATACAGGATGTAGTATTCCCCCTCCTCCATTGTGCTGGACAAGCCATGCGGTCAAACAGGAAGTTAATTCTTATTTGTATTGATTGGTTAAGAGAATGTGCGGGTGGAGCTTAATATGGGAGGAGTTATGTGCCTATATAAGGAGCCTGCACTATTGTCCGGGGCTCAGAACTTGCTGTATTTTGGTGACGTTAGTCCCTCTGAGTCCCGATCGGTGATCCAATAAAGAATCTCTTCCTTCCTGAAGAAACCTGTGTCCATCTCTCTGTGCTTCGCTTCCGTCAGTTTCTCCGGTATCAATGTTAGTTATGGAAACATGACTGTGTGTATGTGTGTGTATGTGTGTGTGAGTGTGTGTGCGTCAGTTGTATTGTATCTGTGTATCTGTATATGTGACTGTGTGTCAGTGTTTACATTTGTGTTTGTATCTGTATGTGTGTCACTGTGTATGTGTTTCTGCATGTGTGTCAGTTTGTATCTGGATGTCATAATGTGTATCAATGTGTGTGTGGCAGTGTATGTGTACACACACTACACACAAATAAACCCCTGCATTCAAAGTCAACTCTACATACAAACACACCTCTGTATTAAAACACCTACATTATATTTAAACACACCCCTATTCAAAAAACAAAACTACACAACTCTACAACTCCTAAAATGTCTCACACTTGCTATCTGGCCTGCAGCTAAAATTGCTCCATGGACAAATAAATGTCTTTACAGTGGTACCTCGCTTTACAAACGCCTCAGTTAACATAATTTTCGGTTTACAAATGAAAATCCATTGAAAATAATACCTCGGTTTACAAATCTTTTTCACAGTACAAAGCACGTTTCCCCAGGATGCATTGCGTCTGGGAGGTTATGCTGCATGCTGGAGTCTGTGGGTCGCACGTGGCGTAGAGTGTGGAGGTGTTGGAACAGCTTTTGCATCACGTTTTGGAGCCATTCTGGAAATTTTTTGCCATGGTTTTGGACTTTTTGGAAGTTTTTGGGTGCATTTCTCAAGCGGTGGAAAGGTAGGGAGCTGAGCTTTGTCGTTTGCATGCCTTTTACTGTGTATTCTGCATTGTAGGTTGGTTTCCATGCCAGCTTGACTTTTTTCTGACCTCTGGAATGGATTAATAGGTTTTCAATGCATTCCTATGGGAAACCGTGTTTCGGTTTACAAATTTTTCGCAATAAGAAACGTCCCGGACAATGCATTAAATTTGTAAACAAACTGAGGTACCACTGTACACTGTACTCACCCCCCCCCCCACCCCCCCCAAAAAAAATCCTTCATTCACACACACATACACTCCATACAAAAATATGCTTACATTGAAATACACTGCTCTGTGCTAAATATAACCCTGAAAGAATGGGCAAATGGCATACCCCCTGATGGGAAAGCATTATGGGAGTTGTACAACATATGGAGATCTACATTGTGGCCATGCTTGCGATTGGGACAGGTTAAAAAATATTCATGCAAGATGGTCCTCTCTATTTTAGTCTCTATTCTAGTTCTGCCACTGTAACTTAACACAGACATTTTGTGCATGGATTGCTTTGTAGAAAAACTTTTATTTTTAACTTATTCATTCAGCCTTTAAAAAATAATTGGGGAGGGGCGGAGCTTGACAGCCGAGCCGAACGGCCGCATAGACTGAGAGCTCCTCAGCAAAAAACGAGAAAAACGGAAAAATAACCGGGCTGCAAGCCCTCAAACCATAAAAACGACTCTATATAACCCCCTGCGAGCCATGGGGCGAAAAACGAGGAAAATACCCAAAGAAAAACCCATTCCGGGACTCACAATTGGTGATATGTGGAGACAGGCCCGCGTGGTAAATGAGGCCAATATGGCGGCGCTTCACGGAGGCTGCTCCGACTTTTCTGATGATCTATCTGGGGAGGAGAGCCTGCCAGCCCCCACACGGAGTGAGCCGATACAGCCGACTAACAGCAACCCAGACACCGCTCCGGTGACTATTGCGGTCCTCACGAGGCTACTTGCGGGCCACCACAAAGACTTGTGTGAGGATATCACGGCCCTAAGAGGCGACCTGAAGGGTCTGACAACCCGCCTAAATGCACTCGAATGCACAACCGGCACCAACACCCAGGAACTGGGGGAACTTAAACAGGCTGTCCGAGACCTCCAACGGCAGCAAAAGTTACACGAGCATCGGATGGCGGAGCAGGAGGACGCCGGGAGGCGAGATAATTTGAAACTCAGAGGGATCTCTGAAACGATCCCCGATACAGAGCTACCACAGGTGACCCAGCGTTTACTCGCCACTATACTGCCACCTGCAAAGGCTCACAAGATGGCCCTCACTAACATTTTTAGAATCCCAAAACCACCTACAGCGCCAACCGAAGCCACGCGAGATGTTATACTAGCATTCCAAGACAGGAGGGACAAAATGGCAGTCCTGGCTGCCTTGAGGGGCAAGACACCACACCGATTTGAAGGGATGGCGGTGAGTTTCTTTACTGACCTATCGAGAAACACCCTGGCCTGGCGACGTTCCCTCCAGCCTCTCACCACACTTCTCCGCCAGCGGGAGCTCAAATACAGGTGGCAGACGACACACGTCCTCACTGTGCAGCTGGGACCAGACTCCCACAGGATCCGGGAATTGGAAGACGCAGCCCCGCTCCTGCAGGCACTAGGGCTGCCATCAGACACCCTCAATCCGGCAGGCCTTGAGAGGGCAACTACCCACCAACTCTCGTGGGACCCGGAGAGATCCATCCCGTTCGTGCCAACAGGTGGCACGCCTGACCCGTACGTGGCACTCACCACCTGAAGGAATACGCGGCACCAGGCGGAACAGAACTACCGATCTGCAACTCAGCCTGCCTCACTGAAACCTCCTCCTGATGAGAGACTTTGCAATTGGGACTCTAGTTTCAAGGACTCTAATGGACACTCCGAAAGGGCCATAACTCCGACTCCAAACTACCACCATACTCCAGTTAACACAAGCACCTAACCATGACCTTCACCCCCCCCCCCCCGACACTAACAATAGGACACAGGACCCCCCCCCCTTCTCGCCCCACCTACCGACGATGCACAGCAGGGCTTCCCCATTAATCATGCCGCCTCTCCAGCGCTACATATCACTCACAATAGCAGTTTTGGCTTAAAAATCTTCTTCCTCACAAGGAACGATGACCCCAAGAAGGCCCCACTATTATTGAGCTTCATTAGGCCAACATGTCCCCTACCATGTATAGGGCTCTCTTAACCAGATGTTCACCCGCTGTAACACAACATACCAGTAATCTAGCGTTATACAAAAGCGACACACAATGCCACTAGTCTAACACAAAGCATGCCACCCTAGAACAAGCTCAGTTCAGCTAAAAGGTATCTATGACCAGACAACACAAATAATGTCAGCCTGCTAAAAAGCGTGTTCTCTGCTTCTTGTTTTTAACTTTGACACCCGAGGTATATCATCCGATGTTTTAATGTTTTAATGTTCCGCCTAACCGTTTGCCATGTTATGCTACTGTAATGCCAACTCATATAAAAATGTACCACCTCTCCAATCCCCCCCAAAAAAGAAACGTACACCAGGTATATATGTCTAGATGAGTGGTCCACAGCCTATATCTTGTTCTAAGGGCGTAAATCAGACATCTCACTCTACCACTAGATAAATGCTTAACAGAGTCTACTTGCTAAATAAGGTATAATTAACGGTAACCTCAAAGATCCAAAGTAGATCTGGATCAGACACTCAAATAATGGTTGTATTCTGTTTTTCAATATGTCATGTGGACACTTTTAAAGATCCCCAGAAGCTTGATAGAGGTTAACAGGGTAATCATGCTCTCATTGAGGGATCCTCATAATTGCAGATAACCCCAACATAGCATGTTCCCCTTAGGTGCCAATTAGCCTGTCAACTTAAGCTACCATGCTGTAGTTGAACTCTGACTTTTCTCCCTAGTTTTCAATATACCAGATAGCCATCTCTAACACGTTTAACACCCTTTGAACGGGCTCATACCTTTAAAGACATAAGCTTGTTGACCCTACTATGACACACTACAATAGACAGACTAACTTAGCTCGCACTGTGCCTACATTTCGTATAGCATGTTCCTAGTACTATAACTGTCACGTGAACAGCAGTTACGTATTTATCATTTCTCACCTTCTTTATTTTGTTAATTTCACGTACTAGCTAACCAAGCGTATATTGAACTGTCTAAACCCTATAAAATCATGGCAGTCCCTCCTGGGAGTGTGCCCTAAACAAAGCGGATACCTTTACCTTGTTTCACCCCTGTAGTAACGCTTCTCTTAATCATACTCTGCGAAGCAAATGCCATAACGAATAACATACCCCCACATCATAAGCGCACTATAACGAAAGTTATATCTCCCATGTATATAACCTATAGACTTCTAACGTTAAACCAGTTATACCTGTTAAAAAAGTGCAAGGTAACTATGTATATGTATATGCATGCAAGTATGAACGCTGTTATGGCGTCCTGAAAATGATATTATACTCACCTGCACAAAAATTTCAAAAATAAAGATTTAAAAAAAAAAAAGAAAAAAAAAAGAATTGGGGAAATTAACAAATTTCGGCAGTATACTGTGAGTTTTGATCTTGCATTATTTCACACATGGTCTGAAATGTTTGTAAGTATACAATGCAATTTTAATCACATGTAGTTGGTGTAACAAAATCTGTAGTGGTAATACTAACAATTTAGCCTCAAGACTGTAAGCTCATTTGAGCAAGATCCTCTTCAACTTATTGTTCCTGTAAGTTTTTGTAATTGTCTCATTTATTGTTAAATCTCCCCCTCTGATAATATTGTAAAGCACTACGGAACATGCTGGCGCTATATAAATACCAATATTAATAATAATAATAATAATAATCTAAAAGTAATAATAATAATAATAATAATCTCCCCCCCTCCCTAACTGTAGGATTGATATGACCCATTGAAACCAGCGGAACTATTTGAAAGCAATGGGCGAGCAGACATTTTCAGCACATTTGCAGGCATTATATCATGGACAAGTGACTTCTGGCACAGAAATGTGATCCTCTCCAGGGTGGTATTCATAAATACAATACACATGAGGGTATGTAAGGCTTTTCTTGACTAAATTTTACTCTGCAAAGAACAGTCATGGGAAGAAGAAAGTACACCCTCTTTTAAATCAGGACATATAACATTCATCTGTGTTAGCAGGTCTTAGAATCAGGTAAATATAACCTTAGATCAACAACACTTGACATATTATACTGTATCATGTTTTAATTAACAAAAATAAAGCCAATATGTTTGCATGACCCAATTTCATCCAAGCTTTTGCTGTTGGACAGATGGCCTCACATTTGACTCTGCAATACTTTGGTATGCAGAGCAGCTTATGGTTGACTCAATGACTACAAGGTTCCTAGGTTCTGTGGCTACAAAGAAAGAGTCTCTGACTAATGAAATTGCATAGTAATGGAATATAAGAGAAAAAAATAAGAGTAGATAGAATTAAAACATTCCAGATGATATAAAATATAGTGGCATTTACAACTTACATACTGAGTCTCCTCTTGGTTTATGAAATTGAAACTTTTATGTGGTAAATAAGAGTTTTACAAAGGATGATGTGTAATGAAAAACACAACAGTAGCATAAATATATGCTTTTCATAGAATATTGAATAAAAATATGCTTCCACAATTTAGTCAATCAAATAGTAGTAGGCTAATTGTATTTTATAATAAAGAAAATTGATTATCCCAAAGAAAATAACAATATAACGTATATAAAACATGGCCCTTTAGGCATACGCTAAAGGTAAATCCGAACAGTATCCCAACAGAGACCAACATTCACCCCACAGCACACATACAAGAAAGAAAGAGAGGTTCTCCGTAGTACTAAAGATGTGTTGAAGAGGTGAAAGCTGTAACATATTCATCCTCACCTTGTGGTATCTGCAGTAATTGCCTTCCTAACAAATGCGGAAGTGCCGTTCAGTGGCCATGCGTCAATGTATCTGACTCCTGCAACATGTTGGTGGACGTCGGCCGCTGCGGATCCACACCAATTTGTAACCTCACATCCGCCCACGGTATTGAGGTGAAAATCTGAAGATAAACTGGAGAAGGCCAGAACATAAGTGAAAGTCACAAGTCATCGCCCAGATTTCAAGTAGTCACATCTGCATAGTTGGCCTCTGATGTACAAATAGAATGCCTGATGTCCCAATGCACCAGTACAGATCCCCCAAAAATCATGTGGAAATATTTTTTCTTTTGATTTTTTTTTTCTTTAATACATTTTTTTTTTAAAAACAATGGAAACATTTATCTCCTTTTCACATGATAACCACAAAAAAAATATTTATATATATATATATTATTATTTTTTTCTAAATTATATAACAAGTGAATTATAACAGTTTTGAAAAAAGAAATTGAGATGTCACTATTTGAAAACTGAAAGGAAAACTATAGTGTCAGAAATGCCCTGTTTACGTGTATCACCCCCTGGAAAAAAAGGTAAAAGGTGGCAAGCTTGACAAAGATCCAATTTTGGGTTGAAACGTTGCATGTCCCTTTGGTTCCAATAAATGTGCCTAAACAATTGGAGTGCCTGGACCTTTTCTCTTTTACTGGCATCTAGGTTTTGTTGGGCTGGTGCTGGCCCATGGTCTAGTTTACACAGGTAGTTCTACAGTCAATGGCATTGTTAAGTCTCTTTTTCAAGGGGTTCCAAGAACTGCACTTTCAGCCTCTAACTGCAATTCAATTGGGAAGAAATTGATATTGAAAGTCTGCATTACCAGTCATACCTAAGACAATGCTTTTCTTTCTGTGCTGAGCAGATCCCCAATATTTGTCAAACTGTTCCGGAATTGTCTGACAAAGAACCAGCACCAGAGACTAAAATAACCAATGTGCTAAGCTATTTTGGTTATGTTGCTTAAAATGCCCCTTTCAACTGTTTTTTGTTATATGTCTCCTGAATATTTAAGCTGATAAAACAATAACCACTCTGTCACTGCAACATATCATTTCCCTGAATGTAACATATTTAGTTCACAATTTTTTTTTTTTAAGTAAGTTGAGGCTTAATCCTGACCTAGAGCCTTCTCCTCAGTCAGATTTTATTACTTCAGTACATCATACACTGTCTTGTATAATTTGGGATGTTTAACTATAATTTGATGTATCTGCAATTTTTTATATATATTTTCTACATGAAAATTGAAATGAGCATCACATTAGGCATGCTGTAATATAATCCAAACTCTGAAACTCTTTGGAATTCTTAGTATTGTAAAACACATAAACAGAGTAAATGAGGACATGAGTTAGAGTTTGTGAAGTTTCCTCATCGCTTAGGAGACCAGGGCTTGATTTAAATTTTAGGTACTTACTTGTAGTCATAAAATCACAAGGCAACAATTCCACAGATTAAAAAAAATAATCGAATGGCACCTCTAGCAACAAAGGCATGTCAGAAGTACCAAAAATGCTAAGACTGGTGATGTCTCCTTTGTATGCAAGGAACTATACAACCATGTTCAGAGGCCGACTGAAAATTCAAGCAATCTGTCATGGACCATGGCATGGGTACCCAGCAAAGATCAGTTATGAATAGGCCTAATGTAGATTTCATATGACATGAATATCATGTGTAGAGGGACACAAAAATGGTAGAAAAGGTATGGAGATGGTGAGAGGCAAGTATGAGTGTAGTAGTGAGGCTTTAAAAAATACATCAACATGGTAAAGAGGTACAAAGATCGGAGAAGGGGATAGATAGTCAAAACAAAGGGATAAAGTAGGAGGGAACTGTTACATGTAAGAGACATGAAAGAAGTGGTAGGAAGACACCAAAAAGGGGATAAGGGTGTGTTGGGGAGACACTAAAAAAGAAGAGTAAGGAGAAATATGAAAGTAGAAAGTTAAGTTATTAGGTAGACATTAAAAATGGAGTGTCAGGGTACCTGCTGTCTCTACCTCAGAGGAGGTGAGATACTTAGACGTTCATCCTCTCAGAGGGGTTGACTCACTCGTTCCTCGCAGTTCTCTCGGCCGTTTACACGCCGGCCGCGAGGGACCCGCTTCCTTTTATGACGCGGCGCTCAGTAGCCGACGTCATGACGACAATCCGTTCCGACCTGTCAATCAAGCCCCGACCACGAATCAGGACTCGTCGGGGGCGTGATTACCTATCTAGAACCAGGGTATAAAGTAGGGCTTTATGCATTTGTTCTTTGCCCTGTCGTGGTTCTAGCTTGTCTAGTCACTCAGTGCTCTTGTTATCTATTTATCTCTTTGGTTTTGACACGGCTTGTTTGTTCTATTCTCCGTACCTCTATTACCCTTTTACTCGGCTTGTCTCTTACTTATCTGCTCTCTCGTTCCCTCGACCTCGGCTTGTCTCTAGACCATTCTTGCTTACTCCTTACGTTAGTCCGGCCATTCTAAGGTCCGGTATACGTACCTACCTCCTTTTTGTACTTTGCGTGTTGGATCCCTGTCCCGATCCTGACATTACGACAGGGCCAATGGATCCTGCAGGTACAAACACTCAGGTTGGTCCTTCCGACTCTAGATTTGAGGCCATGGATCATAGAATGGATCAGATGGCTCTAGCGCTGCAGGCTTTATTATCTCGTTCTAATAATCAACCTGAAGAGATGCGTACTACTTCCATCTCCCCTGTAAGTTCAGGTCTAGAGGTAGCCACAGTAGGTGCTTCTTCCCGTATTACTCCTCCTGTACGTTATGGTGGCTCTCCGGATAAGTGTCGTGGTTTTTTAAACCAGATAGGTATTCATTTCGAATTACAACCCTGCTCCTACCCTACAGATAGGGCGAAGGTTGGATTCATTATCACACTACTCATTGATAATCCGTTAGTCTATAATTATAATGCCTTTGTCGCTGCTTTTAGAAGAACTTTTGACCCTCCAGGTAGAAAGGTCAATGCAGCTAGATTATTGTTGCGCCTTAGACAAGATAACCGAACCCTTGTGGATTATGCACTAGAGTTCAGGTCCTTGGCGGCAGAAATTAAGTGGAACGAACAGGCTTATATAGACGTATTTTTAAACGGATTATCAGATGAAATTCTAGACGAGGTTGCTACAAGAGAGCTTCGTGAAAATTTGGAGGATTTAATTTCTTTTATTTCTCGTATTGATGAACGTTTAAGAGAGAGGCAGAACACTCGAGATAGAACCCGTAGACCTTCCTTTAAACTAGCTCCCTCATTTCAAAGTCCTGAATCCACAACCTCAGCTTTTCCAGAACCTATGCAGATAGGCAATACTCGCCTCTCAGAAGAAGAGAGACAGTACAGGAGAAGGGAGGGGTTGTGTATGTATTGTGGAGTAAGAGGGCACCTACGCCTAAATTGTCCTAATCGCCCGGGAAACGCTCGCACCTAAGTTTCTCTAGAGGACAGGCCTTGGGTGTTTCTATTTTGTCCTCTATACATAATTATAAAGATCACAGGCTTCTGCTACCTGTTTCTTTAGCTTGGGAGAAGGGAGTACTAAAAACTATGGCGTTGGTAGATTCCGGAGCTGCTGAGAGCTTTATTGACCAAGTTTTTGTTACTAAACACTCTATTCCATCCCAGCTAAGGGATACACCCTTGGCCGTTGAGGCCATAGATGGTAGACCATTATCTGAACCTGTTATTTTTCGTGAGACCATACCTGTTAACTTAACTGTTGGTATCCTACACGAGGAAGGTATATCTCTTATGCTTATTTCGTCTCCTTCTGTTCCTATAGTCCTGGGGTATCCGTGGTTAAAGAAACATAACCCTATTATTGATTGGGAACTAGGGGAAATAGTCTCATGGGGTCAGGGTTGCCAGAGCAGGTGCTTACAGAAAGTCTCACCGGTTTGCGTAGTTAACGCACCGGCTAATTCTACCCAGTCTACAGACGTACAAATACCGCCTCTGTACCTGGATTTAAAGGCAGTCTTTGACAAAAAGAATGCTGACACTTTACCTCCACACAGGCCCTTTGACTGCAAGATCAGACTCCTGCCTGGGACCATGCCTCCGAGGGGTACGGTATACCCTTTATCCACTAAGGAGAACTTAGTCTTAGAGGAGTATATTCGTGAGAACCTAGACAAAGGATTCATTAGGAGATCCTCCTCTCCTGCCGGGGCCGATTTTTTTTTTGTGAATAAGAAGGATGGTACGTTAAGGCCTTGCATTGATTATCGAGGCTTGAATAAAATAACGATTAGAAATGCCTACCCGATTCCTTTGATTACTGAGCTCTTTGATCGTCTAAAAGGCTCCAAGATTTTCACCAAGTTAGATCTCAGAGGGGCGTATAACTTGGTGAGAATTCAGCAGGGAGACGAGTGGAAAACAGCGTTCAATACCCGATATGGGCACTATGAGTACACGGTAATGCCTTTTGGGCTCTGTAATGCACCGGCAGTATTTCAGGACCTGATCAATGAAGTTCTTAGGGAATTTCAACAAGATTGCATTATTGTATATTTGGATGATATACTAATACACTCTAGAGAAATTGAGACCCACCACAGACAAGTCAGAAGGGTATTGCGCAAACTTCTACAACATGGGTTGTACTGCAAATTGGAGAAATGTAGTTTTGACCAATCTCAGATAAACTTTCTTGGTTACGTGATTTCTGGGGACGGGTTTAAAATGGATCCGGATAAACTCCAGTCTATTTTAGATTGGCCATTACCCAGGGGTCTCAAAGCCATTCAGAGGTTTATTGGATTCGCCAATTATTATAGGCGTTTCATTAAAGGATACTCTTCTATTATTGCTCCTATTACCAATATGACCAGACAGGGGGCTGACACTAAGACTTGGTCTACTGAAGCTCTCGTTGCTTTCAAGACTCTCAAGGAACTTTTTGCTTCTGCACCAATTTTAGTTCACCCTGATACGACTTTGCCTTTTCTACTCGAGGTAGACGCCTCAGAGACAGGTTTAGGCGCTATCTTGTCTCAAAGGTTAGGTGTGGATAAACCGTTACATCCATGTGGTTTTTTTTCCAAGAAATTATCTGGGCCTGAAAGCAGATATGACATTGGTGACAGGGAACTACTAGCGGTCATCATGGCTTTAAAGGAGTGGAGGCATTTATTGGAAGGGACTTTGCATCCTGTTACTATTTTGACGGATCACAAGAACTTGTCCTATATTGGGGAGGCCAAGCGCTTCTCCGCCAGGCAAGCTCGTTGGTCCTTGTTCCTCACTCATTTCAATTACGTGCTCACTTATAGACCTGGTTCTAAGAACTCTAAAGCCGATGCTTTGTCTCGCCAACATGAACCTTCTACTATATCTGAGGCGGTTTTGTCTTCTATAGTTCCCAAGTGCAATATTATCGCCAACACGAGTCTCAGGATTCATTCTCCGTTGCTGGCCGAGATCATGAAGTTACAGCATCTGGCTCCTAGACAGGGTCCTGGGGCAAGGTATTTCGTTCCTCCTGAACTCCAACTGGAACTGTTACAGTGCTTTCACAACAGTAAGGTGGCTGGGCATCCTGGCATTCGCAAGACGTGTGCCTTGATTTCCAAAGATTTCTGGTGGCCTTCACTACGTAAGGATATTAGGGATTTCGTCGGAGCATGTGAGGTCTGTATGAAGACTAAACAACCTCATACGCTTCCATGTGGGCTTTTGCATCCCTTGGAAATTCCCGAGAGACCGTGGTCCTGTCTGGCTATGGACTTCATTGTCGATTTGCCTGTTTCTAAAAAACAGACTGTTATCCTCACGGTGGTTGACAGGTTTACTAAGATGGCTCATTTCGTGCCCTTACCTAAACTGCCATCTTCTCCCGATTGGCTGAGATATTCGCGAGAGAGATTTTTCGTTTACATGGGATACCCTCCGAAATTGTTTCTGATAGAGGTTCCCAATTTGTTTCCCGTTTTTGGAAATCCGTCTGTTCTCAACTGGGCATCAAATTGAATTTCTCTTCTGCCTATCATCCCCAGTCTAACGGAGCTGCTGAACGCACCAACCAAAAGATTGAACAATATTTACGTTGTTTTGTTTCCGAACACCAGGACGATTGGGTCGGTCTGATTCCTTGGGCGGAGTTTGCACACAACAATCTCGTTTGTGATTCTACTCGTTCTAGCCCCTTTTTCATGAATTATGGCTTTCATCCTTCCATTCTTCCCTCGGTTTCTCCTTCCCAAGGGGTACCGTCGGTTGATGTTCATGTTGCCAATCTGAGGAAGTTGTGGGATCAAACTCGACAAATTCTCCTGCATAATTCCGCGTTGTTCAAGAAACACGCTGATAAGCGTAGAAGGGCGGCTCCGGTTTTTGTTCCAGGTGATAGGGTATGGTTGAGTACCAGAAACATTCTATGAAATTCGCCCCTCGTTACATTGGCCCTTACAGGGTTCTGACTCGAATTAACCCAGTTGCGTATCGTCTGGCCCTTCCATCTGCCTTACGCATTCCTAACTCCTTTCATGTTTCCTTGTTGAAGCCTCTAGTATGTAACAAGTTTTCCTCCGCTGTATCCTCTCCTCGCGCTGTTCAGGTTGAGGGTCAGGAGGAGTATGAGATCAACTCCATCCTCGATTCTCGAATCTCTCGGGGGAGGTTACAATATCTTGTTGGCTGGAAGGGATATGGTCCTGAGGAGAGGACTTGGGTACCTCAGGAGGATGTGCATGCTCCTCGCTTCCGCAGGGCTTTTAACTCTCGTTTTCCATCTCGCCCCGGTTCCTTCCGCCCGGTGGGCGTTTCTGAGAGGGGGGGTACTGTCAGGGTACCTGTTGTCTCTACCTCAGAGGAGGTGAGATACTTAGACGTTCATCCTCTCAGAGGGGTTGACTCACTCGTTCCTCGCAGTTCTCTTGGCCGTTTACACGCCGGCCGCGAGGGACCCGCTTCCTTTTATGACGCGGCGCTCAGTAGCCGACGTCATGACGACAATCCGTTCCGACCTGTCAATCAAGCCCCGACCACGAATCAGGACTCGTCGGGGGCGTGATTACCTATCTAGAACCAGGGTATAAAGTAGGGCTTTATGCATTTGTTCTTTGCCCTGTCGTGGTTCTAGCTTGTCTAGTCACTCAGTGCTCTTGTTATCTATTTATCTCTTTGGTTTTGACCCGGCTTGTTTGTTCTATTCTCCGTACCTCTATTACCCTTTTACTTGGCTTGTCTCTTACTTATCTGCTCTCTCGTTCCCTCGACCTCGGCTTGTCTCTAGACCATTCTTGCTTACTCCTTACGTTAGTCCGGCCATTCTAAGGTCCGGTATACGTACCTACCTCCTGTTTGTACTTTGCGTGTTGGATCCCTGTCCCGATCCTGACATGGAGTAGGGAAAGACACTAAAAAGAGAGGAGGGATAAGGGTACATTCCCTCTTCAAGGAGTTCAGGGTCAGATTTTGCTATGGGGCCAGAGTGCTGTTATTCTAACCTGGACTATGTATTTATTTCTTCATATGTTTCATTGTGAATGCATGTGTCTATTTATGTGTTTGTAGAGTTAATGCTTACTGTATGTACTTTTATTTGTGTGGTGTGTACATTGATCAGCCAATAGGTCCGCCCTAGTGTTGCCAAAACAGTTGATGCATCAAAGCAAGGACACCACAAGACCTCTGAATATACCGTGTGATATATGACCAAGACATTAGCCTTAGAACAAGTCCTGCAAATTGTGAGGTGGGGCCTCCATGGATCGGATTTGTTGTTCAAGCGCATTCCACAAATTCTCAATTGGATTGAGATCTGGGGAATTTGGAGGACAAGGCAACACATTGAACTCTTTGTCATGCTTCTCAAACCATTCCTGAACATTTTTTTTCTGTGTAGCATGGTGCATTATTCTCCTGAAAGAGGTCACTGCCTTTAGGGAACACCATTGCCATGAAGGGGTGTATGTGGTTTGCAACAATCGCTAGGTAGAATGCAACTATATGAAACTAAAATTAAAACCCACCACACATATCAAACACAGCCACCAAAGTTTACATCACTTCACATTAGGAGGTTTATCACAGTGGGACTGTCATGCAAAATGCACATTACTTGTGTTTTATACAGCTGCCCAGGCCTCAGGCTACTGGAGGGCAGGGATACTTAAAGAGTAGATCCCAACAGCATTTAAACTATAGCTTCCATCATGCTTTTTCATTCTAAAGCATTCTAAAGACATGCAAAGCATCATGGGAGTTGTAGTTCTACAACATCTGGGGATCTACCATTTGGGCATCCCTGTCTTGGGAAATGTAAGGCTATGCAACATGATTAGCTTTTCAGGATATCTAAGACTATAAAAAAATCCAGCTTGAGCAACAAGTAATGTGTTTATTCAATTTCAGAATGACTACAAGGAAAAATGATAACTGCTACCAGCGGATGCATGCGTACATCTCTTTGCACTTCTTTTCAGACCTGACTGCGGAGACAATCCCTATCCCCAGTTAACAGTGTTATTTGTTATTATAATATAAAATATAATTCTGTCCTGTTAAAGAATTGTAAGTCCCTCCTCTCTGTACAATAAGAGAAGGGACTTAATATTATCAGCACCTGAAGTTTCTAGCCGAGGCTTGCCTACCTAAAGCAATGCTCTCAAAAGGACTTCATCTAGAAATCCACTGGAAAGTTCAATAATTCTTTTTTTTTTTTTAATTTTTTTTTTTTTTAGTCAATCTTTATTTTAAGTTTTTCAAAAACAAACAAGACATAAAGTAAGGTTCAAGGGATACGTTTTACACAAACATCGATAACATAGTTAAGGATACACACTCGTCTCCCGGTAGGGTCTATTCCAGTATATGGTACAATTGTGTGGGGTAACCCCATTCGCCACTACATCGTCCTTACATTTAGCGGTGTAAGACCCAAAATCACATGGTTAGTATATTTCACAAGCATGACAGCATAACCAAGTGAGTTAGCAGAAGTGTCGGGTGGAAGTGTCAGCTTGGGACTATGGACAGCAGTGTAGGTGTCTCTCCGAGTTACCCATTCATCTGTCTTCCCATCTGTCGTCCCTGAGCTACACCCTTCTGTCCTCCTTCTTTATTGATTTCCTATACTGAGGGGGGATAGTTGTCAGTCCGTAACTGATGTAACCTCATTGTGCTTGCTAAGTGCACCTTTGGGTAGCAAGCATTAGTCAGCAGCATTAGTACGTGTGTTCCGTTTGGGTTCACAGTCACCTTTCCCCCCTTCGTTGCCAGTGCTAGCCGTCTGTGGGATGCGTCAGTCTTGGCGGCTTGGGTAGTCGGTGTTGGTCAGCAGACAGTCTGTAACTTGTAAGGGTCTAGGATTCCTTATGCCTCTCTGCAAGTGCCAATGGCCCTCGTGTCCCTTGTACAGATAGCCTCTAGTCCCTGTTGTCCTCTATCAATTGTTCTCCCCGGGTCATGGTGTTTGTCCATGGTTCGGAGCTGATCTGTAGGGCCTAAGTGCAGCCCAGCCCTAACTTTTGCAAGGTGACATATAAGAGGCGAAAGCCTCGACTTAGTATGTCTTAAGCCTGTACGTAGCTCGAGGGAGCGGTGTGTTCAGGGGGAGAGGAGAGGGGAGGGGACGGGGTGGGCAGGGTGGGAGGGTGGTGGTGTGGCAGAGAGGGGGAAGGGGAGGGAGGGGAAGGCTCGTTCGCCAACCAGGCCGGGGCCCCCCGCATTCCTCCGGACCACCCAGCCGGGCACCCCTCCGGGGCCCGAAGAGGCTCCCCAAGGTTTGATCCTCCGGTACGTTCCCTGTTTCGAGCTCACTTCAGGAGTCTGTGTTGGTATTTAGTGTGGTCTATTCGATATATACGTTATCCAGGGCATCCAAACATGCATGTATCTTTCTGTGGTGCCATTGAGAGCGGCGGTTAGCTGTTCCATCGCATGTATTTCTTCAACCCTGTCCATCCAGTGTTGCAGGGTGGGTATCTGTGTGGTGCGCCATCGTGTCGGAATAAGCGTATTGGCAGCGTTCAGGAGGTGTTTGGTTAGAGTCTTTTTATATATCGAGATGGGTAGCGGTGTATGGTGAAGTAGCATCTGAAGTGGCTGCAGGGGGATAACTGTGCCCGTGATATGTTCGATCTGGGTGTGTACCTGTTGCCAGTATGGGGTTATCTTTTGGCACGTCCACCAAATATGGAGAGCTGTGCCTACTTCATTGTTGCATCGCCAACATGTCGGCGATGAGTCCGGGATCATCCGTTGTATTCTCGCTGGGGTTCTATACCAGTTGGTCAATAGTTTATAGTTGAGTTCCTGTTGTTTGGAGCTAATAGAGCTTTGGTGAGTCAAGATGTGAATGTTCGTCCACTGGGGGGCCGTCAATGTTACCCCTGTGTCTTCCTCCCAGCGTACGATGTGTCAAAGGTGCATGTTGTGTGGAGGATATCAGCATCGCATATAGGGTCGAGATCCCTCTGCATAGGTGTTGCCGCTTCGTGCATAGTTTCTCAAACTCTGTGAGGGGTCTATGTAGTAGGCGTTTCCCTGGGAGGGCTTGATTGAATGATTTGATTTGGAAATATCTGAATCTTTCAAGCCCCGTTGGTGCCCTATAGGTGATCAGGTCCGGCAATTGCTTTAGCGAGTCGTTCGTGCACCACTGATGCATGTATGCCCAGTCCGCGTCCCCAAATGCCTCTACGTCGCGTGGAGATAGTCCCCCTGCCAAGTCTGGGTTGTGTGTGATCGGTGTCAGCGGCCCCGGGGTCGTTGTCCACGCCAGTTTAGTCCTTATCGAGTACCAAACTCGCAAGGTCGCACCGATAAGTGGGTGCTTGCGGGTTCTTACTGAGGTTAATGGGCCACTCAGCCATATTGCCGCTGGCAGTGAGCCTCCCATCTGGAGCCGTTCCATGTGTATCCATTGTTTCCGTGTGCGGGTGGCATGCCAATCAACAATTCTATGGATGTGTGTGGCTCTATAGTAGTCCAGGAGAGATGGGAGTCCCACTCCGCCCTGCGCCTTTGGTAGTCGCAGTTGCGATCTTTTCAGTCTTGGTGCCTTGGAGAGCCAGACAAACTTGGAGATGGCCGTGTCCATGGTTCTGAAGTAGGTCCTTGGTATAGAGATAGGTATAGTCTGAAATAAGTATAACAGGCGGGGCAAGAGATTCATTTTTATCGCGTTCATTCTCCCGAACCACGATACGCATAATCCAGCCCATCTGGCTAAATCCGAGCCCAGTTTCTGTTGTATAGGGGCGAAATTGTGAGTGAATAGCCGTGAAAGGTCTGCAGGTAGCCAGATGCCAAGGTATGATAGCTTTTCCTGACACCATGTAAAGGCATACTGTGATTTAAGATGGGTAGTCATCGTATCGCCTGTTGTTATGGGAAGAGCCTCCGATTTGTCCGTGTTTAATTTTAGGTTCGATATTTGTCCGTATTCCTCAAAGGCCCTCAGGAGACTCGGTAGGGAGACCATTGGTTCGCTGATAAAGAACAGCATATCATCAGCATATGCCGCCACTTTGTGTTCCTGCCCTTGCATTGCAAACCCCCGTATGCCCCCATCCCGTCTGACCGCCCCCAGGAAGGGTTCCAAGGAGAGGGCAAACAGGAGGGGGGACAGCGGGCATCCCTGTCTCGTTCCGTTGCGTATGTGCACTGGGTCTGACAGTGCGCCGTTCACCCTGATCCTAGCAGACGGTATCGTGTATAAGGCGGAGACCCACGCCAGGATGTGAGGGCCGAAGCCCATTGTCTGTAGTGTCGCTAGCATATAGTGCCAGTCTACCCGGTCAAAGGCCTTCTCCGCGTCCGTTGAGAGGAGAAGGACCTTCTGCGACGACTGTTTTGAGGCGTGTATGATATTCAAGGCGCGGATGGTGTTGTCCCTGGCCTCTCGACCTGGGACAAACCCAACCTGGTCTGGATGTATCAGCTCCGGCAGAACCCAGCTTATGCGCGTTGCTATGACCTTCGTGAAAAGTTTCAGGTCAGCGTTCAATAGTGATATCGGCCGGTAGCTGGCACAATTGGTCGGGTCCTTGCCTTCCTTTGGGATTACCGTAATCGTAGCCGTTAGGGTATCCCTAGGGAGCGTACCCCCCTCCAAGAGGGAGTTGAGACCCGTCAGGAGCTTGGGCATGAGTATGTCTCCAAACTCTTTAAAATACCGCACCGGTAGGCCATCGGGTCCCGGTGCCTTATTCGTCTTGGAGCCTTTCAGTGCTGCCTGGAGTTCCTCGATTGTGATGGGGGTTTCCAGTGTGGCTGTTTCTTCTCGTTCAATAATTCTACTGCAGAACTTTGGGAGGTTCTATTTGCTCCCTCTAGATGAGAGTGTTTTCTGACCACCTTTTTTCCTCAATTTCACTTTCAATACCAGTACTGCTTCCAGTACTATTCAATACTAGGGAGTAGAAATACTACTCCTGTACTATACCGGGGCATATTTATTCTGGAACTTACCTAAACTTTTAAATAAAGGTTTTAGTACTCATGTATACTTAGTGAAAAACATTTCAATACTCTCCTGTTCTGAGGAATAAAAGATAGATGCTTGTTAATTAGTGTTGTCGCGAACCCGAAATTTTCGGTTCGCGAACGGCGAACGCAAACTTCCGCAAATGTTCGCGAACCGGCGAACCGCGCGAACCGCCATTGACTTCAATGGGCAGGCGAATTTTAAAACCAACAGGGACTCTTTCTGGCCACAATAGTGATGGAAAAGTTGTTTCAAGGGGACTAACACCTGGACTGTGGCATGCCAGAGGGGGATCCATGGCAAAACTCCCATGGAAAATTGCACAGTTGATGCAGAGTCTGCTTTTAATCCATAAAGGGCAGAAATCACCTAACATTGACACCTGTCCTCAAAGCCCAGCCCTGATACACACTGACACAGAGCAGAATAGGGACTGTTCCTCCTACATAGGGTCACTTGGCAGATATGGATTGACACCTGTCCTCAAAACCCCTGATACACACTGACACAGAGCAGAATAGGGACTGTTCCCCCTACATAGGGTCACTTGGCAGATATGGATTGACACCTGTCCTCAAAACCCCTGATACACACTGACACAGAGCAGAATAGGGACTGTTCCCCCTACATAGGGTCACTTGGCAGATATGGATTGACACCTATCCTAATGATCCCTGATACACACTGACACAGAGCAGAATAGAGACTGTTCCCTGTCCACAGAGACCATGATACACACTGACACAGAGCAGAATAGAGACTGTTCACCGTCCACAGAGACCATGATACACTGACACAGAGCAGAATAGGGACTGTTCCCCCTACATAGGGTCACTTGGCAGATATGGATTGACACCTGTCCTCAAAACCCCTGATACACACTGACACAGAGCAGAATAGAGACTGTTCCCTGTCCACAGAGACCATGATACACACTGACACAGAGCAGAATAGAGACTGTTCACCGTCCACAGAGACCATGATACACACTGACACAGAGCAGAATAGAGACTGTTCCCTGTCCACAGACACCATGATACACACTGACACAGAGTGTCCGCGTGAAATAGGGCTGTGAGTAATGACGTCACGGGTAGCATGCCCATAGTATCGCATAGGGTGGAAGAGCTGATAGGACATCTGAAACGTATTGGGATGGAGATGCTTAATTGTTCTCCAAAATGCTTGACACCACCCCATAGTGAATCTCTGCAAACTTTAATACCATCAGAGGAGGAAGAATGTGGCAGCCCACTGGGATTATTCGAAAAATTTCAAATTGATGATTTTCCAGACCCTGGGGTTGACATTAGTCCAGATTTACATCTTGTGACCCATGAGGATGTTCCAGGCACTACTTGTGAAATAAAGACAGATAATAAAGTGAATGATCCTTCTCCTTGGGACTTGCACCCTGTCGTTGAAGGTGGAGTAGGCAATGGCAAGAGCATGCTGTGGGTAGTCAGTGCAAACACTCTCTTCCCGGTGAATAATGAGGAGACTAACTATGATGACGTTATTTGCGTTGAAAGTAATGATGCCAGAGATCTTTTGAAACCATATGGAAGGAACGAATTGGTTAAAAGAAAGGCAAGAGACCACCTGCATATAGACAAGAATACGCATAAGAGAAAGAAGAGAACAGGTGAAAAAGAGAAGCTGCAGACTGCCTATCTGCAAATAGTTGAGTTATGTCCTGAAGATGTCCGTGTTACCACAGTGCAGACTCTGTTTGATACACTACTGAGGAGAGTCAGAGAAACCCCAGATCTTCACGTATTGGATGAGTCGGTGCGTGGAGTTGCAGAGAACGTAGAACAAGAAATATTTAAACTTTTCCTGTGTACTGACAGCAGATATACATAGGGTCACTTGGCAGATATGGATTGACACCTGTCCTCAAAACCCCTGATACACACTGACACAGAGCAGAATAGAGACTGTTCCCTGTCCACAGAGACCATGATACACACTGACACAGAGCAGAATAGGGACTGTTACCTCTACATAGGGTCACTTGGCAGATATGGATTGACAAATCCCTGACAAACAGCTACCACATGCAAGGAAGGCAGCAGGGGCGCAAATGACCCACTCCCGACGCGGGAAGGTAGTGACGACAAATAACAATACAGGACTCTTTAGAGGCCCTGTAATTGTAATCAGTCCACTTGAAATCCTTTAACTTTGATCAATTGGAGGGAAGTCTGGTGCAGAGCCACTGACCCATGCGCAGGGCCAGCCTTAGGCCTTTGGGCGCCCTGTGCAAGAAATCTTCACCCTGTCACACCCATGTGCAAGAAATCTTCACCCTGTCACACACACACACACAGGCAGACAGCCATACACACGCACACACACAACTGCGACTGACTAGGTTTGTCACCTCCTCAAAAGGACGCATGAGCCTACAGGCATTGCGCATGAGCGTCCAGTAACGTGGCAAAAAAATTCCCAGCTCCCCAGAGGCTGTCCTAGCACCCCGGTCATACAAATATTCATTAACAGCTTTTTCTTGTTGGAGCAGGCGGTCGAACATTAGGAGTGTTGAATTCCAACGTGTAGGGCTGTCGCAAATCAAGCGCCTCACTGGCATGTTGTTTCGCCGCTGGATATCGGCAAAGTGAGCCATGGCCGTGTAGGAACGCTATAGAGACAAAAGCACGCTATAGAGACACCAGATATGATTGGCAATGTGCACTGGAACAGTTCTGCAGAGCACACACTGTAGGCCTGAGACACCCGCTTGAAGACAAGTAACTGCGATTCAATCTATAACAGTAAAAAACAAATTTTGGTTTTAAAAGCACGCTATAGAGACACCAAATATGATTGGCAACTGTCAAACCACGCTGGAACAGGTCTACAGAGCACACGCTGAAGTAGGCCTGACACCCAGACGCTTGCAGACAACTAACTGATCTTCTATTACAGTGAAAAAAAATGATTTCTTTAAAATCTAAAGCTTAACCAATTGTTAAAACAGATATGAGTGGTGGCACTGGGCAAGTAGGTACAGTATCCAATGTGAACCTCACACAGAAGCTGGCAGGCAGGCAACTGCTCTTCTATTACAGTGGAAAAAAATTATTTATTTTAAATCTAAAGCTTAACCAATTGTTAAAACAGATATGAGTGGTGGCACTGGGCTAGTGGGCACAGTATCCAATGTGAACCTCACACAGAAGCTGGCAGGCAGGCAACTGCTCTTCTATTACAGTGGAAACAAAATTTTGGTTGTAAAAGCACGCTATAGAGACACAAGATATGAGTGGCAACTGTCAAAGCACGCTGGCAGGGTTGTGCAGGGCACACGCTGAAGGAAGGCCTGACAGAGCCGCTTGAAGGACACTGACTGTCTGCTATTAGCTTACACTGGAAACCTTTTTTCTTTGTAAAAGCACGCTAAAGAGACACCAGATATGATTGGCAACTGTCAAAGCACGCTGGCACAGGTCTGCAGAGCACACGCTGAAGTAGGCCTGACACCCAGACGCTTGCAGACAACTAACTGCTCTTCTATTACAGTGAAAAAAAATGATTTATTTTAAATGTAAAGCTTAACCAATTGTTAAAACAGATATGAGTGGTGGCACTGGGCAAGTAGGCACAGTATCCAATGTGAACCTCACACAGAAGCTGGCAGGCAGGCAACTGCTCTTCTATTACAGTGGAAACAAAATTTTGGTTGTAAAAGCACGCTATAGAGACACAAGATATGAGTGGCAACTGTCAAAGTACGCTGGCAGGGTTGTGCAGGGCACACGCTGAAGGAAGGCCTGACAGAGCCGCTTGAAGGACACTGACTGTCTGCTATTAGCTTACACTGGAAACCTTTTTTCTTTGTAAAAGCACGCTAAAGAAACACCAGATATGATTGGCAACTGTCAAAGCACGCTGGCACAGGTCTGTAGAGCACACGCTGAAGTAGGCCTGACACCCAGATGCTTGCAGACAACTAACTGATCTTCTATTACAGTGAAAAAAAATGATTTCTTTAAAATCTAAAGCTTAACCAATTGTTAAAACAGATATGAGTGGTGGCACTGGGCAAGTAGGCACAGTATCCAATGTGAACCTCACACAGAAGCTGGCAGGCAGGCAACTGCTCTTCTATTACAGTGGAAAAAAATTATTTATTTTAAATCTAAAGCTTAACCAATTGTTAAAACAGATATGAGTGGTGGCACTGGGCTAGTGGGCACAGTATCCAATGGGAACCTCACACAGAAGCTGGCAGGCAGGCAACTGCTCTTCTATTACAGTGAAAACAAAATTTTGGTTGTAAAAGCACGCTATAGAGACACAAGATATGAGTGGCAACTGTCAAAGCACGCTGGCAGGGTTGTGCAGGGCACACGCTGAAGGAAGGCCTGACAGAGCCGCTTGAAGGACACTGTGTCTGCTATTAGCTTACACTGGAAACCTTTTTTCTTTGTAAAAGCACGCTAAAGAGACACCAGATATGATTGGCAACTGTCAAAGCACGCTGGCACAGGTCTGCAGAGCACACGCTGAAGTAGGCCTGACACCCAGACGCTTGCAGACAACTAACTGATCTTCTATTACAGTGAAAAAAAATGATTTCTTTAAAATCTAAAGCTTAAGCTATTGTTAAAACAGATATGAGTGGTGGCCCTGACTGTGCAAATGGGCAAGGCATCCAACCTGACACAGAAGCTGGCAGGCAGGCAACTGCTCTTCTATTACAGTGAAAAAAATGTATTTATTTTAAATCTAAAGCTTAACCAATTGTTAAAACAGATATGAGTGGTGGCACTGGGCTAGTGGGCACAGTATCCAATGTGAACCTCACACAGAAGCTGGCAGGCAGGCAACTGCTCTTCTATTACAGTGAAAAAAATGATTTATTTAAAATCTAAAGCTTAACCAATTGTTAAAACAGATATGAGTGGTGGCACTGACTGTGCAAATGGGCAAGGCATCCAACCTGACACAGAAGCTGGCAGGCAGGCAACTGCTCTTCTATTACAGTGAAAACAAATTATTTATTTTAAATCTAAAGCTTAACCAATTGTTAAAACAGATATGAGTGGTGGCACTGGGCTAGTGGGCACAGTATCCAATGTGAACCTCACACAGAAGCTGGCAGGCAGGCAACTGCTCTTCTATTACAGTGAAAAAAATGATTTATTTAAAATCTAAAGCTTAACCAATTGTTAAAACAGATATGAGTGGTGGCACTGACTGTGCAAATGGGCAATGCATTCAACCTGACACAGAAGCTGGCAGGCAGGCAACTGCTCTTCTATTACAGTGAAAAAAAATTATTTATTTTAAATCTAAAGCTTAACCAATTGTTAAAGCAGATATGAGTGGTGGCACTGACTGTGCAAATGGGCAAGGCATCCAACCTCACACAGAAGCTGGCAGGCAGGCAACTGCTCTTCTATTACAGTGAAAAAAAAAAATTATTTTAAATGTAAAGCTTAACCTATTGTTAAAACAGATATGAGTGGTGGCACTGGGCAAATAGGCACAGTATCCAATGTGAACCTCACACAGAAGCTGGCAGGCAGGCACCTGCAATTACATTACACAGGAAAAAAAAAAAAAAAAAAGCAGCCTGATGTTATAGCCCTAAAAAGGGCTTTTTGGGGTGCTGTCCTTACAGCAGAGATCAGATGAGTCCTTCAGGATTGTAGTGGACACTGAATACCCTAGCCTAGCTATCAATTTCCCTATCTAATCAGCAGCAGCTAAACTTTCCCTCCTCTCACTAAGCATGCATCTTCCGAATGAATCGAAAATGGATGCTGGGAGGGAGGTTGGAGGTTGTGGAAGGGAGGGAGTGCTGCTGATTGGCTGGAATGTGTCTGCTGACCGAGAGGCACAGGGTCAAAGTTTGCCCAATGATGACGAATAGGGGGCGGATCAAACTGCGCATGTGTCCGCCCGCCGCGGCGAACGCGAACACGATAAGTTCACCGGGAACTGTTCGCCGGCGGACAGTTCGGTACATCACTATTGTTAATATTAGAAAATTAAGGTACGGTATTTATACTGAGGAATAAATATTTGATACACTGTATTCTGTTGCAAAGTCTGGTGCCCTTCCATATCAAAGGGGAAAAGGTCCCAATAATTTTCCAGTACCAAGGAGAAAGGTTTCTACATTCTTTTTTATTGGGAAAAAGGCTTCAATAGTCATCTATAGTTAAGAATACAAGTTTCTCAGGTCCCCAATATTTAAGCAATTCAAGATACTTTCGATACTTTCCTATACTGGGAAATAATGGTTTGGTACTCTCCCATACAGAGGAATAAATAATATTACAGTAGTCTTCTATAATTTTATATAAAGGTTCCAGGTGTTGTAATAAACTCTCCCATACCAAGTTGGAAAAAGTTGTATTACTCTCCCATTTTGAGGAATAAAGTTTAAGTACTCCCCTATACAAGACTAAAGTTACAGTATTTAAAAATGAAGTACAAGCATAATCATTACGACTTTCCATACATTAAAATATGATACAAGATAACAAAATTGGACAATCCTGGGGAAGCCCTGTAGATAAATTGAGGAGGGGTTGCAACTGGAGCACAGATGAATATTGATAACAGAACTAAGGGTCTGAGATGTGAAGATTGAAGCAGAGTTGTGGGAAGACTTTGCAGATGAGTATTAGGATTTTAAATTGGAACTTAAAGGTTATAGCAAATCAGCAATGACAAAGAGATGAGGTATGAGAAGTGTTAAGGGTTAGGAGGATAAGCTAGGGTGCAACATTCATTATGGACTTTACTGGTGATACTTAAGGCACATATAATACCATTCAAGAGTGGATTAGAGTAAATGATGATGAGAGCATGATCAAGTAATTTAGATGACTGGTGTGTTAGAAATAGGTGAATGTAAGCTGTAATGTTTAGAGAAAACAATAGGATTTGAATATTAGAATTAGGTAGTGATCAGAGTCAAATATCAATCACACAGAAAAGTCTTGATGATAGCACTTTGGTTGCCAAAATCCCAGTGTTTTCAATTGTAGAACTAATATGCAGCAAGGGAAAATCAGTTATACAGTTCAGAATAGATACTGAAGCAACATTCTTGATTACTTTTAATTCTTGTAACATATAAACTGTACAGACTACAGGACAGCAGGTTCCCTGGGCTGCCATTTTAAAGTAGTGATACGTCTTCAAAAAGCAAGGGGAACTTGCAGACACTGACCAGAAGCGAAACTGGCAATGGAGGTTAGTATTTGTAATAGATAAGAGAATACATGTATTTAAGGCAGTTTCAGGAAGTAGACAGTCATCCATTTGAAGAGTTAACGGGACACTATAGGCACCCAGACCACTTCATCTCATGGAAGTGGTCTGGGTGCACTGTCCATGTCTGTTTAACCATGACATGTAAACCACTGCAGTTTCTGAGAATCTTCAAAGTTTATATTGTATAGTTAAATCCATCTCTAGTGTCTGTCTTTCCGAAAACCGAGGTACAGTCCATGAAACTACATCTTCAAAAAGTCAATGCTTTTCAAATGGGAAATGGCCGGACTTAACGCACCTGAGAATAGTCAGAAAACTAGCCAAGGTCAGGAACACAGAACGAGACACTGCGATAAGGAAAAGCCAAAAGTCAAGACTATCAGAAATCAGGGAAGTCAAAACGAAGCCAAAATCAAAAACCAGAAAAACACGATCAGGAACACACTCTCGCATAACCATCTAAGGGAAACCACGACAGGGCAATGAGCTAAGGAATAAGTGAGTTTAAATAACCCTCTTGCAAATCCGATTGGCTGTACCTAGCCCTCGACCACAAAGGGCAGGAACTAGGCTTGACATCTTGAGTTTTAAGCTGAAACGAAAGAACAGAGTCGAAACAGAGGATTAATCTAAGAATTGGACTTCTAAAGGCATGCCACCAAACTGTATTAGACAAATACTACAATAATGAATTTAGATAAACTATCTAGACCCCCCATCAAATATAACCGATCCATAATGGAATCTGTCAGTAATAAATCCAGTTGTACTCACCCCACTGTCCAGGAGTCTCACCTAAAGAGGTAAAAAGGGTCAGGTAACAACAAGGGGGGGGGGGGGAATATTCGCCTCCAGTCATAAAAAAAATGAACGTTATAGGAACACTAAAGCTAGCATAATAAAAATGTTATAACATGACAGGAGGCTTCATATTTTGCTGTTTTAACGCTCAGCAAGTAAAACTAAGGAAGCGAGGACAGCCGGACGAAAGTAGAAGTTGCGAAATGTCTCTTTACGGGACCAATCTGCCAATCGGAGGATGTCTTGTAGTGAAGCTCCAGCCGTGAATGTCCCTGAGGCCATCGCCCCTCTGATGGAGTGAGCTTCGAAGGAGGCCTTGACCCCCGGTAATGACAGTAACCACCTGACCCAACGTGCTAGAGTGGTAGTCGAAACAGGATTATATGGGCGTACGTATGAGATCAAAAGCTCACCGGAGGAAGATGAATGGATGGGCAAGGTGATGGACAAATAACGAGAAAGTGCCAAACTACACATAGTTTAGGGTGATTAGGGAAATATGGGTAAAACACCGTGGAGGTGTCTGATTTAGTATGCCTAGATATGGAGAATGTAACTCCCCCTGGAGAGAAGGTGATAGCATCCCAGTCAAATGCTCGAACACTGGACACTCTACAAAAGGATACCAAACAAAGCAGTAGGGTGAACGTTGCCGACAGTTGGTGGAGGGAGAGGTCTGTATTATCCAGCCAGTCCTGTAGAAGGCGGATTATGATGTTAACGTCCCCGTAAGAGTTTGCAGACCAGCAGGTCCTGACCAAAAGGAGATCCGTGTAGCGGAATATGGGCAGCCGAAATGGCCGACTGGGCCATGTCGATTGAGCTGTATGCAGGGCCATCTTTAATATTGATTGGGCCCTGGGCAAGCATTTACTTGGGCCCCCTGAACCCACTCCCTGGCCTGCAATCACGCCTCCACCCCAACGGAGTGGCGGAACTAAAGTAGAAAGAGCCCTGGTGCAAGAATTTCATTGGGACCCCCAATTGAAAGGTTGGAAAGAAGGTAGAACCCTATCGGTCGTGCAACTCCAACAATACATTGACAGCTGCTGCTCTACCAATTTCCCATGCTTGCAGGGTTGTATTTAGCACTGTGTTTGTGTGTTTGAATGTAAGCATGTTTTTGTATGTAGTATGTTTGTGTGAATGTGTTTGAATGTAGTGTTGACGTTTCAATGCAGGAGTGTGTTTGTATGTAGTGTTGACGTTTCAATGCAGGAGTGTGTTTGTATATAGTGTTGAAGTTTGAATGGAGGGGTGTATTTGTATTTAATGTTGGTGCTCAGATGCTCAGACACAGGTAAACACGCTGACACACATGCAGATACACACACTGACTACATACAGATACACAGACAGAAAAACTGAGACATACTGACACACACAAATACATACAATGATAGACATACTGACACACACACTGACACAAACTGTCACACAGGCACATACAATGACAAACATACTGACACACAGATACATATACTGACACACAGGCACAAACACTGAGACATACTGACACACACACAGGCACATATACAGACATACTGACACACACACAGGCACATATACAGACATACTGACACACAAACAGTATTTCTATCATTGTATGTGGCTGTGTGTGTGTCAGTATGTCTGTATATGTGCCTGTGTGTGTGTGTCAGTATGTCTATCAGTGTATGTGCCTGTGTTTGTGTGTGTCAGAATGTATGTCAGTGTATGTATCTGTGTGTCAGTATGTTTGTCATTGTATGTGCATGTGTGTGTCAGTATGGCTATCAGTGTGCCTGTGTGTGTCCATATGTCTGTATATGTGCCTGTGTCAATATGTGTATCAGTGTATGTGCCTGACACACACACACACACACACTGGTAGACATACTGAAACACAGGCACATACACTGGCAGACATGCTGACACACACAGACACATACACTGATAGACATACTGACACATACACTAGTAGACATACTGACACACACAGACCTAATGACACACAAAGATACATACACTGTCAGACATGCTGACACACACAGACCTACTGACACACACAGATACATACTGTCAGACATACTAACACACACAGACCTACTGATACACACAGATACATACTGTCAGACATACTAACACACAAAGACCTACTGACACACACAGATACATACACTGTCAGACATAATGACACACACAGACCCAGTGACACACACAGATACATACACTGTCAGACATACTGACACACACAGACCTAGTGACACACAGATACATACACAGTCAAACATACTGACACACACAGATACATACACTGTCAGACATACTGACACACACGGACCTACTGACACACACAGATACATACACTGTCAGACATACTGACACACACAGACCCAGTGACACACACAGATACATCAGAGGCGGCTCTAGACTTTATGAGGCCTTAGGCGAAACGCAAACATGAGGCCCCACTAACAAAAAAGTGTCACATATACACTTTGATGCACTGTCTACCTGTGTATGTGCCTGAGAGTGTGTCTGACAGAGAGTATCCTTGTGTGTGTGAATGTATGTCTCTGTGAGCATGTTTGCGTTTTTGTCTGAGACCCTGTGTATGGGGTAGCTGCTTGAAGTGTGTTGTGTGTATGGGGGGGGTGATGGTGAGAGGCGGGTGATGTGAGAGGCGGGTGATGTGAGAGGCGGGTGATGTGAGAGGCGGGTGATGGTGAAAGGCGGGTGATGGTGAGAGGGAGCGGGGGGTGATGGTGAGAGGGAGCGGGTAGTGTGATGGTGAGAGGTAGCGGGGGGTGTGATGGTGAGAGGGAGCGGGGGGGGGGATGGTGAGAATAAGCGGGGGGTGATGGTAATGTGACAGGGAGCGGGGGGTGATGGTAATGTGAGAGTGAGGGGGGTAATGTAAAAGTGAGGGGGGTAATGTAAGAGTGAGGGGGGTAATGTGAGAGTGAGGGGGGTGTTGTCAGCGAACTTGTAGGAGGACTTTGGGAATCATCACAAATGGTGGGAAGTCGTAGGCTCCCCTCCTCAGCCAGCTCTGTTGGAAAGCATCCACTGCCGAGCACTTTGGGTCTGGGAGACAGCTGAAGAATTGAGGAAATTCATAGTTCGTCCGAGATGCAAACAGGTCCACTACAAACGGACCACTTAGTCTGGAGATGTGAAGAAAAATCGATCTGTGAAGTTGCCAGTTGCTGTCATCCCTTCAATGTCTGGAGAACCAATCCGCTGTAACGTTCGTCTCCCCGGGAAGGTATTCCACCCGTAGTGTGATGTTACGCTGAAAACAGAAGCTGTAGATATCTTTTGTGATCTCTGAAATGGTACGTGATCTGACCTTGCCCAGATGGTTTATGTACTGGACGGCTGATATATTGTCCATCCGCAAGAGGATACAACAGTTTGAGAGATGGTTGGTGTGACAAAACGCCTTTTGTCCCTGGATGGTTAGGTGACAAGCGGCCCTTTTCCCATGGCTGTTGGAGGAGCCTGAGTGCCAACCTCCTGCCTCATGACTATGGCCCTGGATTGTATGGCCCTTTACAAACCTTATTTGGGCTAATGGATTTTTATTATGTTGCTGCTGGCCCTTTAAGAACTATGGGGAAGGATTGGTACTTTTTATATGGCACTTCGGATGCTGCCGAAGTGCCGAAGTTTGCCGAAGTCGTCAAAGTCGTCAAAGTGGCCGCCATTCGACAAAGGATCACGTGGCGGCGGCCATTTTAATTTAGTCGAACGCGGTCAGCGGTGTAAGCTAAAGAATATATGGAACTAAAATCGGCTGCGCAAGTATACGAACACCGCTGACCCTTACCGTCACCTCCACTTCGACACTTTGGTAAAAGTCGAAGTACGTTCGACAATTCGAACAGCCAGTTGCAATGTGCTATTTGCACGAACGGACCCGAACGGACGTTTTTCTGTAGGAAATTGACCGACCGCACAGCCCAAATCTATGGAACTGTTTTGGGCAGGGAAATGTGCTTGCGGTCTGTCATAAAGGACTTCCACTTAACTTTTTATGTGCTGGGGGGATTTGTCTGATTTTTGGTTATGTCTGTATTTAAAGTATGCTGATTCCGAATATGTATGTTTTATGTGAATATGATGCATTTTAAAGTTATAGTATATGTAGAAAAAGTGTATTTTTCCTGCCTGATAAATTACATTAACCCATTGTGTTCAGTAATTATATCACAGGCAGAGGGGAGGATTTTATGTGTTTGTGCTGGGTGTGTTTTATGTTTTACTGTACGGGATTGGTTACATGTTGTCCCTCCCTGTGGGATGTCCCCTTGCATGGGGACTTGCATAAAAGTCTGTGAGTGTTAATTAAAGGCAGATCATCTTGGACTTTCATGAAGTTTCGGCTCATGTTTGGGGGATTGGAGAACTACACTCTGGGGATTGCTATAATCACTATACTCCCCAGGGTATAATCACTAAGCTCTGTTAAGAGCTGGTACTTGTTCCTGCTCTCTGGAATTCGGAGAGGTTGACCTACTGGAAGCTGAACCCTGGTCTTGGGTCCAGAGTGGGTGGAGACGGCGAGACCCCAACCAAGCTGCGGTGGTTCGTGGGGTCTGCAGTGGTTATAGTGTCTGGCCGAGTGCTTGGAGTCCTCGGGAAGTACTAGGAGCATCCATCAACGGAAGTTATCCGGTCAGGGTGCCAGGTGATCCGTTACAGTTGGCCTAGCTGCTGATCGCGAAAGAGCCTGCGATCAATTCTAGACAATTGATATGAATGTTTGCCGTCAAGCATTTTGCACCCCATCCCCAAAAGCTCATGTCCGATTCTACGATGGAGTCCGGAGTGGGGCCGAAGATTGCCATGCCATTCCACGTGGACAAGTGGAGGAGTCACCATCGTAGTTTCTCCTTGGCCTCTGTGGTGAGTGGGACCTTCTGGTCGTATAACGGGTGGACCCAGAGGAATTGTGCCCTCAGGCGTTGCATGGCCCGATAATGAAGAGGTCCTGGGTAGATTGCCTGGATGGAAGCCACTAGGAGGCCTACAATGTGAGCCAACCCACGGAGGGGAATATCTTCCTGCCACAGTGTTTTGCGTAGTTCCTTCTGGATTGCTAATATCTTTGATTGTGGCATTCGGAGGACACAGTTGAAAATGTTGTTTTTGAAGCCCAGGAACTGAACCACTTGGGAAGGGGGTAGGACTGACTTCTCCTGATTGACCACGAAGCCCAAGGATTCAAGTAATGAGGTTGTATAGTTCATCTGATATTGTAGTCTGTAGATATTGTAGTCCTCGTACAACAATAAGAGGTTGCCAAGGTAGATTAAGCAGCGTATGCCCTTGGCGCATAGATGCACCGTGACTGGTTTCAACAGTTCGGTGAAGCACCATGGAGCAGAGCGGAGCTGAGGCCGAATGATAGGCATGTGAATTGATAGGCCTGGTCATTCCAGAGGAAGCAGAAGCTGGCTGGGTGCACCGGTACAGCGATACTGATTTCCTTCACTCCTTACAGAGGGATAAATTTGCATTGCCCAGCAGGCATCAATTCCCTGACCACGGATGGGTCTAATGGTCCCTCCTGAGAGAGAGCCTTGTCGGCCAATAAGATAATTTTTCATAGGGGTCCTAGCACGTCTAGCAGCTTGTCTTGGGTTAGCCTGAAGTTGCATTTAATGTCCTTACGAGGGTCACGGCCACTCCTGGCCAAGTAAGTATAAAGCATCACATCAAACTCTGGAAAAACGAGCTTGTCCGGCAGGGCAGGTCTGGGGCATTCCACTTTCAAGCGTTTATGGGGTCTCCTGATCCAGAATTGGATGTACTGAGTAAGATGGTCCGGTAGGGACCACTCCGAGGATCGAGGATGTCGAATTTGGCGTGGGTCAAAAGGCAGTTGCCCTAACGCGTCCATGAAGACTTCAGTCTCCTCTGATGGTATTGGCAGGTAGGTCGGATCCTCCAATGTGTGCTCAGTCATTCCCTCTTGGGTGAAAGGCACTTCTCCAAAGGTAGCGTCTGGGCAGTCGGTCTCATTGTTAGAGGCTGAATGCACCGCTTGCCGTTCGTCCAAGACTGTCAAAGGAGGTGGAGGAAAGAAGTCCTCCTTTTCTTCCAACAAGGTAGTACGGACAGTGATTTCCTCTTTTTCGTCCGTATGTCTGGGGCGCTTGGCTGGCACTTTCCCTTTACGGTTGAGGGGCTCTGGTCCGTCCCCTTTTCCAGTACCGTTTGTGAGGCCTGGCTTGTTCAATCATAGAGGAGTCTAAATCCTCTGAGTTCTCTGCTGAGTGCAGAGATTCGGGCTGGAGTTTCTCCTTGGGCTCTAAGGGCAGCATCCAAGCCAGGGCTTTCTTAATTGAGGCGGCGACTGCCGCAAAAAGGAGAGTTTGCAGGTTTTGTTCCTGGTTTGTTGTATCCATAGTGATAGCAAGCAGAACCTAAGGGGCAGAATTGGCCAGTGTTAGAAATAGGTGACAAGGCCTTCTAGGTATCAAACATATATCATAAAAATTTTTATAAACTATTTCATGCATGCCTATAAACTGGGCCTCACCCAGCAACAATTCCTCTGGGTGTATATATATACCCTGTAGTGAGGTGTGGGGGAACAGACAGAGCGGGCCAATCAGGGGCTGTACCAGGGACAGCAAACCGTTCTCCGTGGCCCTTAAAAAGCCCGGGAAAATCTGGGAGGCAAGATTTTCAATAACCTAGAACTCACACAGAATTCACACAGTAGCTAAAATAATTATTATCACCATCTGCATTTAGTAGTGTTGTTAGAAAGGCAAAGAAAACATTGAAGAGAAATATGACAGGAATGAAATACTAGAGGAAAGTGAAATGTTGGGAAAGTAATCCAAGAGCACAAGTAGTGTAAAACACAATAGAGCAAAGAAATATACTAGCAAATAAGTAACAGCAAGCAGTAAAAACTGAATTATAAGAATCAATAATAGAGAGATTAAGAAACCACAGTAACCCACAGAGAGTAGGAGACAGTGGCAGTCTGACCTGTGCTGGTGCGGAGCAGCAAAGAAAAAGGAAGTGACGACAGTGGGAGGGAGTTTTGTAGTCTGTTACTTTTTTCTGAATGGTTTATCCTTTTAGTATGTTAAAATATGCTCCTGTGGAGCTTAAGTAAAGAGAGACTTAAGCAAAATATTTGCCTCCTGTCATGTTATAAAATGTTATTTTAGAAGGGGGGCGGAGCCGGCGCCCAAACGAGATAGACGTGTCTCGGAGCTGCTCCGACACTCAGCCCGAGTAAAAGCCAGCAAACCCCGATATACCCCGCAACTAGACCTCCACTAGTAGCAGTCGGATCCCCGACGACATGGGGAAAAAAAGCAAGAAGCTGCGTCCAGACCCGGGCTCGGGTTCGCAGGATATAGCCACTTACATGCGGTCGGCAGTGAGGCCGACACACGCCAAGATGGCGCCCGCAGCGGCCTACACGCATCTGTCCTCAGACGAGGACAGCAACACAGCTGATGACCTCTCTCCTCCGCCGAGACGGCGAATGGAGCCGATAGCGACCACAACGCTTGGGGACTCGGCTCCTGCCACGAGGGCAGATATTAGAGCCCTGGTAGCTGAGATTCAGGCAATGTTCAAGGCGGACTTGGCGCCGATACGGGAGGAGGTCTCCACACTCAATACCCGCATGCACAAAATGGAGGAAGGTATGGCAGGCCACGAGCTCGCTCAGACAGCCACAGATGCTGCCATAGAAGCACTACAGAAACAAAGCGCTGCTCAGCAAGCCCAACTGGCTAACTTGGAGGACAAGGCCAGGGCACGCAACCTACGTATAAAAGACATCCCAGATACTATATCGGACGCAGAACTCCCCCACTACTGCAGGAGGCTCCTTGCCACCCTCCTGATGCCCAAGCACTCTAAACAGATAAAAGTGGACTCCTGCTACAGACTTAATAAACCGGCTGCTGCAACCCAGGAGACGCCTAAGGAAGTTCTGCTTAAACTGGTTCGTGACGCGGACCGTGGCATTATTATGGGGGCAGTAAGGGGTACTCCCATGGTGCCCTTCGAGGGCGACCAGCTGGCATTCTATCGGGACTTCTCCAGATATACCCTGTCCTGGCGGCGCTCTCTCAAGTGCTTCAGGAGAAATCCATTGCCTATAAGTGGGGCACCCGCAGACTACTGGCCAATAAGGCAGGGAAAACACACGCTATCTCACACCCTGCTGAAGCCTCTACTTTCCTGCATGCCCTCGGTCTACCGACAGCGCAGCCACAGGCCACAGCCCATCCAGCCTGGAATGTAGCGGACATTACTCCATTCGTGCCAAGAGGAGGAACACCCACGACAGCAGCACAGCCACCCTGAACCTCGGGACTGAACTTTGCCTTTCACAAAACCCTATACCTATACCTGTTGCCTTTTTCCTTCACTAACTTTATAGAGAAAGGAAGTGGTCTATGTTTATGTTTCTAATTGTATATGTTTCTATACGTTATATCTGTTATTTTCTGTTGCCGGCTCCGAAAGCCTTAGACCTAGCTCAACCCCATAGCATCCCCCAAGCGACACCATGCGACACGCTAGCTTTAAAAATAGCAGCCCTCCGGGTACCCAGAGCACAACTCCCACCCCCAGATACAGCAAAACTATCCGGGAACCCACACCTGGACCCAAGGGCTCCCCTACCCAATAAAACCTTTATAACGTGCCTCAATCTGGCCTTGGTATCAAGGCGTACTGTAAACTAGCCACAAGGCACATAAGGCCCAAGTTTACCGCCCCACCCTGTCGCAAGCTTAACCCCTTAAGGACACATGACATGTCTGACACGTCATGATTCCCTTTTATTCCAGAAGTTTGGTCCTTAAGGGGTTAAGGAAGGCCGCTAGGGACACCTGGGTGAACCCGCATATACCAAAAATTAAAACTGAGTTGAATAAGCTAAGTGGCGAAATTATTATTGTACTGTAAAATTGTTTTATCTGGTGATCACAGTATATGTTACATTGGATGCAAATACTCGCAAAAATAAAGAATTAAAAATAAAATGTTATTTTATTCTACAGTGGCAAATGACGATTGTCTAGTCTCCTAAATAGAGGAATGATGGTTTCTGTACTCTTCAATATTGGATAATAAAGGTTAAGTACCTTTTATTGTCTACTTTTTTAAATGTGTTGCAGGTACACGGTTGTACAACGGATACCTACGAGTGGAGGTGATAGTGTCTTTGAACAACAAATACGTCGTCCCCAGGCTCTGAAAATCAAACAAAACTTAGGGAAATCACAGCAGAGGAACAAGAATGTGAAAGATTTATTTATGAAATAACCGTCTGTTTTCTTACTAACTAGTTTAGTACTCTCTTCCTTAAAAGTATATTTTATTTCACAGAGAACTGATACGTTTTTCGCTTCCCAATCAAGAGATTTAAACCATGTCTCAAATTAGAAAGGTTAATTATCCGTTTAATCTCTTGATCCTATATGAAGTAATCTAAATGTGTTTGCCCTCATTCCACACTGCAGCGTGACACATTATTTGTTTGAACGTCCCTTTCATGAGATTCATGAGATGATTCACTGTTGTTCCTAACCTAGGTTTATAAAATTAGTAACTACCGATTTAAGCATTTTGGAAGCATTACTGTAGCAACATGACACATCAAACTATATGGTACGGGTTGTCAGGCCTTTGCAGCCATACATACCAAGCTACTTTACTTTTCTAATGAAATGTTAATACTGTTGGGTCTTGTTTGCGATTCAACAGATTTATCAATCTATCCATCAATTTTTCCCACCAAAAAAGTGTTCAATTTCATCTTTTTATTTTATGCTATTCAGCATAGGGTGGTCTTTTCTGTAGTTGGTATTTCTGCAAAAAAAATAATAATAATTTAGGTGTAGAAAAGTTGACACCTTTTAATACACACAGATTAGAGACCAAAAATAAAAGACACTTTTCAGAACATTCTCATAAATCTAATCAGAGTACTTCTTATCTTATCTATAATTACATATTTTATGTGTTATAACGATGATGTTTACATCAAGCATATGGTAATTTTCAATTTGTATATACAAATAATTTCAGATTTAGTTTTGTATAGATAAAACTAAATTCCCTCATTTTAAATAACTATAGTAAATAAAGTGGGCCTTTTGATGCCGAGCTAAATATTCTGTTTAACCCCTTAACCCCTTAAGGACAGAGCTTCAGAAGCTTGACTTACGCTTAATGACACAAGCAATTTTTGCATTTTCTTGCTGTTTGCGTTCAACTGCAATTTGCATCTCTCTCATTTATTGCACCGACACATATTATATACTGTTTTTTAAAGGACAGAAAGGGCTTTAATTTGATATAACATATAAATATGTAAATGCTTACTTATTATAAAAAAAATACAGAAAAATGCAAAAAAAATGAAAAATATTGTTTTTTTTTACAGTTTTTGCAATCATAATGTGTGCATAATTAGTGCAGGTTAAGGAAAGTAATTAAAAATAAATTCATTTATTTGTTCTGATTTACAGAATATATAATGTGTCTGGGATTTTAAGTTTTTTTTGGTAGTTACAGGTCACAAAGCACAAGGAGTAAAATGAAATTTTAATATGGAGCGATTTTAGAATTTGGTATGTTTGTCTTGTAAGCCTAATAGCCATAAAATAAAACAAAATTGCCACACAAAAGTATATATTTATATAAAGTAGACATCACAGGCTATTTACCTAAGGTTGTTTTGACACTTTCTACGTAGCCATTTTACCGCCAACCTCTGCTAAATATTGGAGTAAAATTGTGTTTTTGGGGGGTTTTCGCACACAAACGTATAACAAAGAACTTCTCATGTGTATTTTGTAAAGTTGTTGTGTGCTATTCCTGTACAAAGTTTTATTATGTGTTCAGTTACTTCTGCTGAGTTAAAGGACACCCCCATTGTATGTCTATGGCACTATTTCGTGAAGCTACAGTGCCATACAGGAGACCTGTCCTTTTCAGTATTCACAGTAGAATTTTGAGAGACGGATTTAATGAGCCTATGCTTCCATTTGGGGTATTATAACAGTTTGACTGTTCAAAAACCCCCACAAAGGCCTACCATTTGTAAAAGTAGACACTCCAGGGTATCTCATAAGGTGCATATTGTGCCTTAACATGCCCCCATTTTTTTACCATTACATGCCAAAGTATGTGGTAAAAAATAATTTTGTGCATTTTTTACATACGGATTGCATTTTTGCTGGGCATTTTGTATATTTCATATGTGCCACTAAGTTCAAACCCCCCAAATTATGCTCAGCTAAGTCTTCTGAGTAAAAGGACACCCCCATTGTATGTCTATGGCACTATTTCGTGAAGCTACAGTGCCATACAGGAGACCTGTCCTTTTCAGTATTCACAGTTGAATTTTGAGAGACGGATTTAATGAGCCTATGCTTCCATTTGGGGTATTATAACAGTTTGACTGTTCAAAAAAAAAAACCACAAAGGCCTACCATTTGTAAAAGTAGACACTCCAGGGTATATCATAAGGTGCATATTGTGCCTTAGCATGCCCCCATTTATTCACCAATATATTCCAAAGTATGTGGTAAAAAATAATTTTGTGCATTTTTTGACATACGGATTGCATTTTTGCTGGGCATTTTGTATATTTCATATGTGCCACTAAGTTCAAAACCTTCAAATTATGCTCAGCTAAGTCTTCTGAGTAAAAAGACATCCCCAATGAATGTCTTTGGCACTATTTTGTGAAGCTACAGTGGCATATTGGAGACCAAGCCATATCAGTTTTTACAGAACTTTGAATTTTGACGCTGGACCTATGTGCAATTTCCAAGCATCTTCGTAAGTTTTAAATTCAAACTACCCCACAAAGGCCTACCATTTCTTAAAGTAGACACCCCAGGGTATTTCAAAAGGCATATTTTGAACCTTAGCGTGGGATAATTTTTCCGCTAGCTTGTACCAGGTGTAGTGGTAATAAGCGTTTTTTCTGCCTTTTTGACACACAAAGTGAGTTTGCACAGTATATTTTGCAAACCTTATGTGTACCACCACTCTATAATACTTTATATGTTGCTCAGCTATGTCGGCTGAGTACAAAAATACCCCTGTATGTACCTTTGCCAGGTATATGTGGACATCGGAGGGGCACATTTGGGACACAGCCATTCCATTTTTTTTCAAACTTTACATTTTTACGCTGTGCCCATGTCCCATTTTAGAGTATTTTACCATGCTATATAATCCAAATACTCCATAAAGCCATACCATTTCTTAAAGAAGACATCCCAGGGTATTTCAAAAGGCATATTTTGAAAATTAGTGTGGGATAATTTTTCCGCTAGCTTGTACCAGGTGTAGTGGTAATAAGCGTTTTGTCTGCCTTTTTGACACACAAAGTGAGTTTGCACAGTATATTTTGCAAACATTTTGTGTACCACCACTCTATAATACTTTATATGTTGCTCAGCTATGTCGGCTGAGTACAAAAATACCCCCGTATGTACCTTTGCCAGGTATATGTGGACATCGGAGGGGCACATTTGGGACACAGCCATTCCATTTTTTTCAAACTTTAAATTTTTACGCTGTGCCCATGTCCCATTTTAGAGTATTTTACCAGGCTATATAATCCAAATACCCCATAAAGCCATACCATTTCTTAAAGAAGACATCCCAGGGTATTTCAAAAGGCATATTTTGAACCTTAGCGTGGGATCATTTTTCTGCTAGCTTGTACCAGGTGTAGTGGTAATGAGCGTTATTAAATGTATTTTTTTACTTTTTAAAACTTTTTTACTTTTTAAAACTATTTTTTAAACTTTTGTTTTGCTTATTCATTTTTTTAAAGTTTCCTAAAGTTTCGTAAAACTTTTTTTTACAGATTTAACATTTTTCTAAGCTTTTTCTTTTACCGTTAACCCCTAACTAGCAGTAAGCAGCACTAACAGTAAATTCCCCATTTTCCCATAACTCCCACCCACCCCAGCTAGCAAAATATTTAATTATACAATATTTAAATTAGTTAATTAAATTAATTTAACCCCTGAGGGTTAAAAAATAAATAAAAGTTAATCGTCAGGGGTTAAAAAAAATTAGATCACAGTATAATACTGTGATCTGTATTTTGATCACTGTAGGCAGTGATAGACTGGCAGGCAAGGGGTTAATTTTTATTTGGACTGGGTAAAGGGTTTATTTTTTTTTATTTTTTACTTAAACGTTATTAAAACTTTTTTTTTACTTAATTTTTTTAACTTTTTAAAGCTTATTTTAAAACTTTTTTTAACGTTAACCCCTAGTTAGCCTAACACTAAATCCCCCAATTCCCCACTAACTTCCACCCTCCCCAGCTAGCTAAATTTATAATTTTAAAATATTTAAATTAATTAATAAAATAAATTTAACCCCTGAGGGTTAAAAAAAAAAGAATTAACCCTCAGGGGTTAAAAAAAAAATCAGATCATATTAAAATGTAATCCCTGCCAATTGATCACTGTAGTCAGTGATCAATTGGCAGGGAAGGGGTTAATTTTTTATTAATATGGGTAAAGGGGGGGTGGGATTTTAATTTAACTTTTTTTTTTAACACCAGGGGGCAGGATCACTGCAGATCCGTCTCCCTGCACTTCACACTGAACCCGGAAGTGCAGGGAGGCGGAGGTGAGTATAGAGAGCACATGTGCCCGCTCTGGCATGCTGTCAGAGCGGGCACATGTACTCTGACAGCCCGATCCGGTGCTCCCGGTCTGCCTCTAATGCAGAGGCAGACCGGAGCACCATTAACCCCACGATCGCCGCGATTGCGGCGATCTGGGGTTAATTTTACCGCGTGACGGACGAGGTCCGTCACCCGTCGTTAAGGGCATCCCCAGGATGACGGACCTCGTCCGTCACCCGTCGTGAAGGGGTTAAGCCAGTTGTACAAGTTGTGATCAAAACAAAACATAAACAAAACCTTGAATTTGCGCTATATGTCTGTTCAGGCGTAATTCACCTCTTTCATATTAAACGCACCCACACTTATCACATATCATTTTGTTCAGGAGAAACAGGAGTTTCATGTCACATCAAATATTTATATATTAAACATAATTTAATATGAATAAAATGTAAAAACATTTGAAAAATTAAGATTTTTTTATTTGTTTAGTTCTGCGTGGCATTTTAACTGTGAATGGCATTATACTTTACTGCAATAAAATGCACATATTTGTATTCCGTGAAGCCTCACTAGTAAAATAGCCATCTGAGCCAAAATCCAGCTGCCCAATTAACCAACACAGAGAGAGAACAGCGGCACTGAGGAATGGGAGCGCTGTGCGGCATCCACTCCCACCAGGGATCTCCGAGCAAGAGGCAAGGCGGGACTCTGGAGTAACTACTAGGCACTCACTCCCCACAAGCCTAAACCAAAACAACCTAGAAAGCAGTACACTCATGTGGGCAACATCAAGCTCACCAACACGACTGACACCAACCCTCAGAGGCAGGATCGACACAACAGGAGCCAAGGAGAATCCAACGAGGAACCCACTGCCTGCTACGCCCACTCTTCCGGACACTCACTTCATGCTGCACAACAACAACGGGGCAGGTACCGGACAGTACTGAAACCTCCCATGTCGGTGTAGCCTCGGGGCCACAAGACGCAGACACAAGCCTACTGGGACAGCCCGGGTCGCCCCGACCAGCCAGGGTAATAACCTTTATAAAGCGATATGACTAGATGTGCCTTGAATGTATCTATACAGCCCTATTGCAATAGCGTTAGCACAAAGCTTGTACCACACACACACTAGGCAGACTCTCAGACACTCAGCTTACACTAAGCCTACAACCAATGATAAAATGGAACCTGCCTGATCGACATTTTACTGGCTTACTTACTTTGTACTCACTACAAATGTATACCACTAACGAAAATACTTCCATGTGTCTCCTGTGAACACCTACACACCTTCTTGTAGTTAAGCCTATGTATTTACTCACAAATATAAAAATGTGCACAACTCAATATGTACCCCACTGTTACAAATGTTGCTGAACCAAGCGAGTGGAATGCCTTTGGGGCACCATAAGCGTGTCTGTTAACCCTATATGCACAAAAAAATAAAGAATTAAAAAAAAAATGGTATATGTCCAGTCTTTTTTAGTAGCCACTTAGTCACAAACACTGGCCAAAGTTAGCATTCTAATTTGTATGTGAAAAATGCAAAAAACTGATTTGACTTGACTGATTTGACAATTGGTTTGACTTTGACTGGAGGGACTCTTATATCTCTTATCTGGGCATTAACCTATGCAAGAACCTGTCCGAGATGCATTCTTATAACTTGGGTAAGGTCTGGTCTGACTTTAGGAACGATCTTGAGAGGTGGTGTAGTCTGGAAATCTCATGGTTAGGCAGGGTTAATTCGGTGAAAACGACTCTCCTTCCCAAAATTTTATATTTTCTTAGAGCCACCCCCCTTTTGATTCCCTTATTTTTTTTTCGAAAGGTACATTCTGCACTCTTGAAAGTTATCTGGAATAGAAAACCACCAACCAATAAATTATCCATAATTTAAAGGCTCAGGTTTAGTGGGGGTGTAGGTTTGCCGGATTTTATTCATTATTACTATGCAACTAATGCAGCAATGGCGCTGAAGTTCAACCAAGAACGTGGCTGTCCTCTTTGGATTGAGATGGAAGCTTGCAAACTCTCTCCGCATTCACTAAAAGATATTTTATGGATGCTTCCGTCTCAGCACACAAGGTTGACGGACATGTTTCTAACGACCAAAACTACCATTAAAACCTGGAATTTACTATACCAAAATATTCATCCTTCTGCTATCTGGTCTAGAGCCATCCATTTATCAATATTAAAACTAGGTATGCCTGAATTGGATGTAGAATATTGGTCCTCTCATTCTTTAATTGTATTAACAATTAATTTTTGTCCTCTAGTTTTTTTATCATTTGCACAGCTACAAAAGAAATTATAGTGCAAGGGTCTGGGATATTAAAACACGACAGAACTTCCCTCAATTAATCCCAATGGATCCTATCGAATGCCTTCTCCCCATCCAAAGAGAGGAGCAAAGAGAGCGTGTGAGTAGATTTAAGTTGATTAATCAAATTGATGAAACTCCTAGTGCCATCCAGAGCGAAACCTACTACGAAACCCACGTGATCTTTGTCAATTAGGGGTGGAAGAAGTTAATTAAGTCTGTTTGCTAAGATTTTTGAGTAAATTTTCATATCAATGTTAATTAATAAAAAACAATGTCTGTTTGGGTTCGACTGGAAAGACTCTATACACATCACTATGGGGGCATGATTGGACCAAGTAATATCTGAAATTTCTGAGCGCAAAACAAGGGGTATGATATCCTCATACACCAAGAACCTGTTGATCTGAGAGTACATGTTATAAGTTGCTGAGTGGTAGGTATAGTCTTTCTCTCCTTCATGCTGTACACGCCAACAGTAGAATAGGCCCTGAGAAAAAATACATTTGAAACAGGAATCAGACAATTTTTCACTTTTGTGATTTTTAGCAGCGCTTTTTACATCTCTAACAATGTCATATTCGCAATCCAGAACAAAAATGGTGTCGCCACCCAAAATCAATCTGCCTCTGACCTCATTTAAAACTTTATCAACAATTGTTTTAAAAAAAAAAACAAAATTACCCAGAGATAGGGGATTATAGATTTACCAAAGTGTACTCAACACTATTTACTAAACCTTTCCAGATTATGTATCTGCCATCAGGATCCAAAGTCACGTCATTTGTGTGAAAAGCTATATTTTTGCTAACAAACATGGAGACACCCCTAGATTTCTTACGAAATGTATAGTGATACTGGGACACAGCTGTATCTCCCCTAAACCACTCTCCAACCTGGCTGGGAACAATTATGAGACGCAAGTGGCAGAAACCGGCTCTGGCCCAAAGGAACAACAATCAGGACATAAGCCAGATGTTGGCCTCCACCTCTCGAGCACGAGGGTTTACACCTCCGTGGCCTATGACAACACGTGAACCACCTACTGAGGAAACCTCCAGGGAGGCAGCCACAGCCTTACCCAAAGCCGAGGCACCGGTAACAAAACAGGACATACACAACCTATTGGAACACTTCCAAGACATGAACATGGTAAAAACGGAGGTACAGGCCATGACTGATAGACTCCAAGCCACTGAAGAATAGGTCATGAGGTAAAGCAGGGCATGACCACACAAGTAGAATCCATGCAGCAACTGCAAAAGCACTTCACAACACTCCCAGTTTGCTATCAATATGGAGGCACTGGAGGACAAGGGGCGACAGTAAAATATTAAAATACACAGAGTGACAGACTCTGTCCCTGCAGATGAACTACCCTTACTTTTTCAGGAGGCTCCAATCCTCTGTATTGCCTGCAAAACTCTCCAAGCAGTTCACATATGATGGATTGTACTGCATTTCCACACCGTCCCAACTATCGTTAAATGTCATACGAGATGTCATCCTATGCTGTCAGACCCTCTCTGAAAACAGCACCTACTAAATACTCTACGGGGCAAAACCCCGCCTCTGTTCGAGAATCATTCCCTCTTCCAGGACCTGAGCAAAGCTACACTGCTGTGGTGAAAAATTAATGCGTTCCACCACACAGGCCCTACAGAAGGCTGGACTTGCCTATCAGTGGACCTACCCTAGGTCCCTCATGGTCACTAAAGATGGTGTCACCCACAAAGCAACAGGACCATCAGAGGGTCTGAACATCCTGCAAGCCCTGGGCCTTTCTGAGACACAACCATCTCCACCCACCAATGATGTCTGGGATGTATCACGAATCGTCCCTTTCATACGCTTGACATACTTAATAACCCAGTTGGGTCTTCTACTTAAGTTTACTCAATGTTACGTTAATATGCCACACCAATGACTACCGCTTTCATTTCTTTAAAGTTACCAAATAGTTTTATTATATTATACCTGCTTCTGACGCAATCACTAATCTACCGACAACAGACGCGCTTGACAACCCCAATGACACATATTACATAGTTACATAGTTACATAGCTGAAAAGAGGCTTGCGTCCATCAAGTTCAGCCTTCCTCACATATGTTTTTTGCTGTTTATCCAAAAGAAGGCAAAAAAAAAAAACAGTTTGAAGCACTTCCAATTATACAACAAGCTAGGAAAAAAATTCCTTCTTGACCCCAGAATGACAGTCAGATTTATCCTTGGATCAAGCAGTTATTACCCTACATTGAAAGATTATATCCTTGAATATTCTGTTTTTGCAAGTATGCATCTAGTAGCTGTTTGAACATCTGTATGGACTCTGATAAAACCACTTCTTCGGGCAGAGAATTCCACATCCTGATTGTTCTTACAGTAAAAAAAACCTTTCCTTTGCCTTAGACGAAATCTTCTTTCTTCTAGTCTAAACGTATGACCTCGTGTCCTATGTAAAGTCCGGTTTGTGAATAGATTTCCACAAAATGGTTTGTATTGGCCCCGAACATATTTGTATAATGTTATCATATCCCCTCTCAGGCGACGTTTTTCTAAACTAAATAGGTTTAAATTTGTTAACCTTTCTTCATAGCTGATATGTTCCATTCCTTTTATTAATTTTGTAGCCCGCCTCTGCACTTTTTCTAGTGCCATAATATCCTTCTTTAGAACAGGTGCCCAAAATTGCCCAGAATATTCAATGTGTGGTCTTACCAGTGATTTATAAAGAGGTAAAATGATATTCTCGTCCCGAGAATGAATGCCCTTTTTCATGCATGACAATACCCTACTGGCCTTGGCCACTGCTGATTGACATTGCACATTCTTGCATAGTTTGTTGTCTATAACAATTCCCAAGTCTTTTTCGTGTGTTGTTATCCCTAATTCGCTTCCATTAAGGGTATACGTTGCTTGTGTATTCTTTACGCCGAAGTGCATAACTTTGCATTTTTCAACATAAAATTTCATCTGCCATTTGAGTGCCCAGTCCTCCAGTCTATCTAAATCCCTCTGCAGCAAAGTAATATCTTGCTCACATTGTATTATTTTACAAAGTTTTGTGTCATCTGCAAACACTGAAACATGACTTTCAATGCTGTCTTCAAGATCATTTATAAACATGTTAAATAGAAGGGGTCCCAGAACAGACCCCTGAGGGACACCACTTGCCACTTCTGTCCAGCTTGAAAATGTACCATTATGACAACTCTTTGTACTCTGTTTTTAAGCCAATGTTCTACCCAAGAACAAGCATTTTCATCTAGACCGATTTCCTTGAGTTTGAACACTAATCTTCTGTGTGGAACTGTATCAAATGCCTTGGCAAAATCCAAATAGATCACATCCACTGCAACACCCTGATCTATACTTCTACTTACTTCTTCATAGAATGCAATCAAGTTAGTTTTACACGACCTGTGCTTCATAAAACCATGCTGATTTTTGCTGATAACCATTTTCTTCTCAAGGAATTCTTGAATATTATCCCTTAATAACCTTTCAAATATTTTACCAGCCACAGGAGTTAAGCTCACAGGCCTATAATTTCCAGGCAAGGATTTTGAACCCTTTTTGAATATAGGAACCACATCTGCCTTCCTCCAATCCTCCGGAACACTTCCTGAAAGAAAAGAATCTTGAAAGATTAAAAACAGAGGTACACTTAGTTCCTTAAGTACACGTGGATGGATACCGTCAGGCCCTGGAGCTTTGTTTATATTAACTTTCTTTAGTTGCTGCAGCACCTTGTCTTGAGTTAACCAATTACAATTATTCTGCAAGTTTTTAGTAGCAATCATTTGCACATCTATTGCCATGGGTTCTTCCTTAATATATACAGAGGAGAAATAGTTATTTAAAATTCCTGCCTTTTCCTGGTCTTCATTGACTAACACCCGCGTTTCAGTTTTTAGTGTACCTACACTTTCATTTTTGGTTTTTTTAGAATTTATGTACTTAAAAAAATGCTTTGGGGTTGGTTTTGCTCTCTTTAGCTATCATTTTTTCATTTTGAAGTTTAGCAAGTCTAATTGCCTTTTTGCACGCATTATTTGCTTCCTTATATCTTTTATAAGATGCATCTGATTTGTCCAATTTAAATGCTTTAAATGCCCTTTTCTTATTTTTAATCTCTTGTTTTACTTTTCTACTAAGCCACATTGGTTTTAATTTGTTTCTTTTATATTTATTTCCCAATGGTACATACTGAGAAATGTACCTTTCTAATATTTGTTGGAAGATGATCCATTTATCCTCAGTGTTCTTTTCACTAAAGAGTTTATGCCAGTCAATATATTATAAAGCTTCCCTTAACTTATTGAAATTGGCCTTTTTAAAATCATATTTTAGTATACCCCATGTGCTTTTGGGGTTTTTTTGAGTTTATTTTAAAGGACATTATATTGTGATCACTATTTCCCAAGTGCTCACCTACTTGAATGTTGGTCAAAAGATCAACGTTGTTTGTTAAAACCAGGTCCAGACAAGCGTCCATTCTAGTTGGTGCTTGTACTAGTTGTGACATGAAGGTGTCATTTAACAAGTTTAAAAACCTAATTCCCTTTGCTGAGCTACTAGTCCCTCTGTCCCAATTTATGTCCGGGTAATTAAAATCTCCAATAATTAAAGTGTTACCCAGATTTGCAGCTTTCTCAATTTGCTCAAACAGCTGTTGTTCCTCGTCAATATTAACATTAGGTGGTTTATAACATATCCCAACCAATAGTTGGTTTCCCTTCTTTTCCCCCAAGCAGATATTTACCCATAAAGCTTCCACATTTTCCTCATCGCATTCCATTTGCTTAAGATTTGGCTTTAAATCATGGTTGACATACAAACATACCCCCCCCCCACCTTTCTTGTTTTTCCTATCCTTCCTAAATAACATGTACCCATTTAAGTTAACTGCCCAGTCATGTGTCTCATCCCACCATGTTTCAGTTATGCCTATTATATCATATTGTTTAGTGTATGCTAATGCCTCTAGTTCAAAGAAAAGTGGGGTAATGAAAGTGGGACAGAAGAGTCACAATAAACAGAACCCAGTGGAGCGCTAATTCAATAGTCTAAACTCACCCTTTGAAAAAAGGGGTATGCCAAACGAGAAAATCTAGAGGGAAAAATATAAAATGGGAACAATAGTGCAGTATATCTGGACTGGATGTTCTTTAAACAGAGCTGTATATATGACAAACTCACATGGTTTAGAGCCAGGCAAAGATAGGCTCAGGTCATAAACGCAGGGGTATTTTAAAGCAAATACCAGGCTTCTTCAGTAGCTTAATGGTAGTCCTCAGAGAAAGGGAGAGAAAGGGAACAATGGACCAAAGGTTGGTTTCGCCTTATATTGCAGAAGGGTTTCTCTCTCTCTAAGGCTTATCTCGTCATGAGCATTGTTTAGTAGTTGGTTATTATAGCCCTTATCTGAGAAATCCATCTTGATTTTTTGAGCCTGTTTATGAAACATGGCAATATCCGTGCAATTCCGTCTTATTCTAAGCAGTTGCGCCTTTGGTGCATTGAGTAACCATGGTGAGTAATGGCAACTTGTGCCTTCGATGTAACTATTTACATCGACCTTTTTAAAGAAGGTACTAGTCTTGATGATGTTATTTTCAATAAAGATGTTAAGGTCAAGGAATTCAACAGAATTTCTACTGCTGTTTCTGGTGAGTTTAATCCCCCAATCATTATCTTCAATATGTGAAATATATTGCCTTCTGCAATATAAGGCGAAACCAACCATCTCTGCAGATAAAGAATTAGCCTTTATTTGCGACTTTAATGTACAGAGTAAGCAAGTTAAAAAAGCCATTTACAAACACTGGCCAATTCTCAAAAATGATGAGACATTAAACATCCTGTTACCAGAACGGCCAAAAATCATCTACAGGGGAGTATCCAATCTAAGAAATAGCCTCTCTAACAATAACTCGACTAAAACCAAAGTTTCGAATCCCTTTAATGAGTCTAAAGGCTTCTATGGATGTGGAGTCTGTGGGGCTTGTAAGAATACTAACAACCATAAGAGAACAGTCAGGGAATTTTCAGATCCAAATATCCCCAATAAGAATTATAAAATAAAGGATGTTATCACCTGTCACACTAAAAGGGTAATTTACATGCTGAAATGCCCATGTGGCCTCCTGTATATTGGGCGGACCATACGCCCTTTACAGGTGAGGATACAGGAGCATGTCAGAAATGTAAAAAATTGATTTGTGAAGCATAATGTATCACTCCATTTTAAAAACGTACATAATAGTGATCCAAGAGGCATGTCATTTATGGGCATTCAGAAAGTTGTTACAGACTGGAGGGGAGACGATTTAGTGAAAAAAATGGGCAAGGCTGAGATGAAATGGATTTTTCAATTGGACACTCTACATCCTAGAGGTCTTAATTATGATTTTGAACTCTGTCATTTTTTATAATTTTATTTTATTTTTATTTTTTCTTTTCTTCTCAGCCTTTGCGCATGTCTCCCACTGTGAACAAACAGAATATCTGTGATTCAATCCATTTATGTAACAAATCAGTCGTGTACCCCTTTAAAAACAACTATTATATTAAAGACTAATGCTTATACTTATGTACCCTGTTTACAGGGCTGATGGGGTTAATGTCCACATATGGACCACATGAATCTGAGTTCAATTTCAGATTTTGTAAAAACAAAGATTTGATGTATATCCCTTTAAGGGAAGAAACGATAATGATTATACCCATATATATTTATGTATCTTATACAAGGCAAATTGCCCTATATAGAGAATACTGTTGTTTGAAGGCATGCAAATATACAACTTTGTTTGGGATATATCTTGAAATGAGCTCTTTTGTCTCTCCTCTGATTTTCATTTCCCTCTTTTTCCCTTTATTTATTTTTAATGTCCATGAAGTTAACATATTATGTCTGACTCCTCCTTTCTTTTCCTTTTTTTGTTTTTATGTCCACATTATATAATGAACAATGGGCATACAAATGTGATATAAGCAAACTGCCAATGAGCAAAATGGCGGCTATGGGAAAAACGGAAGTGACGTTGCGGCAAGTACGATACGTCACTTCCGCAATTACGAACATGTACAACAGATGATGAACACACCCCTCCCTCCATTGGCTGATTCGGAAGGCGACAAGTACCAATGGGAAAGGTTTTTGGGCTATTTAAACCGGCGGGATTTTACAAGCAGGATACCGATTGAAAAAGCCTTTCTATAAGGCGAAACGCGTCTCGGACGAGGACTCACCATTATTTTATGGGACTTTTTATCTTTTACTTTATGTAAGTGTTTTACCACAATAAATTTTATACTGTCTATATGAGCCTACGTCCTGCATCTATTTTCCTGCTTTACAAAGAAGAGCAGTGCCCTCTTAAAGGCACAATACCCATCACACTGAGAGCCCAGTTTGCATTGGCTCTCTTAAAGGACTTTGGTCCATTGTTCCCTTTCTCTCCCTTTCTCTGAGGACTACCATTAAGCTACTGAAGAAGCCTGGTATTTGCTTTAAAATACCCCTGTGTTTATGACCTGAGCCTATCTTTGCCTGGCTCTAAACCATGTGAGTTTGTCATATATACAGCTCTGTTTAAAGAACATCCAGTCCAGATATACTGCACTATTGTTCCCATTTTATATTTTTCCCTCTAGATTTTCTCGTTTGGCATACCCCTTTTTTCAAAGTGTGAGTTTAGACTATTGAATTAGCGCTCCACTGGGTTCTGTTTATTGTGACTCTTCTGTCCCACTTTCATTACCCCACTTTTCTATGCATGCTATTGTGTTAAGGTTTGGAGGTACCTACACGTGTGTGAGCTGCTTAACGGAACCAGGTTCTTCACCACATTATATTTGAAGCGCCTAAAAGCACGGTTTATTTGTTATTACTTGTTTAATGCCTCTAGTTCCCCCATTTTGTTATTTAGGCTCCTTGCATTAATAAGCATACATTTAATATCAGCACACACGCTTAATACGGACGCATTAGCATAGATTCACTAACACCCCCCAGACGTTAGGGGTTTTTGTATCCTTAGGAGAAATTGGCCTCCATTTAAGGTCCACCCTAGTGGAACTCACATGTGCCTTAACACACTTCTGACCGCAATTTTGCCAAACAGCCTAACCGGGCCAACCTCCTTTGCGTAAATCTGTCCCTTCCAACAAAGACGCTTGCTCACTACAAGTCAGCTCTCCAGAACCGCACTACTCATACACTTACTAACTCACCCAATAGACCTGACTCCTTCATGTTTGCTTAATTAATGTTCATAAAATGTGCAGTCTCACATATATGCCGTGTAATGTTATGTACTCAATTTCCACATGTTTATTAACGCTATTGGGGCATAGTAAACCTGGCTGTTAAAACCATACACAACAAAAATAAAGAATGAAGGAAAAAAAAGTGTAACAAGTAAATTAGCCTAAAATAATAATCTTCGCCAGTAGAAGGAACCAGGAGCCCAGGATTCAGTGACCATGGTTGATGATCCAGATTTTATGAATAGTAAACAGGAACGAATATCTGGAAACTTATAAAAAAAAAGAATAAGTAATCCAAGGATTCGGGCCCAAGAACATTAACCAGGATCTGAAGATCTTGAAGAACTGAAGAAGTCCTAAATCTGAAGTCACAGGAAAAAAAACAGGAAACCAGGAACCAGGAATCAAAGAAGCAGCATCTGGAAGCCATAAAGCCGTTGGTCCAGGCTTGATATCAGGAACTGAAAAGCCAGAACTTAGAAAACAGTGACTTAAGACGGCTGTGTCAGGGCTTACCTGAGTTGGAGTCTGTAGCGCAGATATATGTGCTCACCCTTGCAAGTAAATACAGGCCAAGGTGGTCAGGTAAGAATTCACCTGGCCTGTGAGTCGGTGCACGGGGGCTTTGCAGGATGATGCTCCAAGTCGCAGTGCAGATATGGACATAAACAGGAGAATCGTCGTTGGTAAGCCAAAGGTCAGTGGGTGCCAGAAATCAGGATAAACCAGTAGAGAGCCGAGGTCAGAGGATGCCAGAAGTCCGGGTACACGAAATAACAAGCCAAGGTCAGGAATCAACAGGAGAACACTGGAACACGAAACAGCAATACTTGAACCAGAGTCAATGAACTGACACTGCCCTCAGGGAGAGGCAGTGTCTTATACCTAGCTAATCAGTGATCAGCCACAGGTGAACCATGAGTGACAGGTGCTGGATACAAGGCAAGAGTAGACTTCTGGGGCGACCTCGTCTGGCAGTCTGGATGTCGCGGTGAGAACCGTGACAGGCTGTACCTCCACACGTCTGAATTTTCTTGGACGATTGGAGTGTTGGCATTTGTGAAGGTTGGGAAGTAGCAGGTGCAATTGCTGGAAGCATATTTAGCACTCTCGCCCTTCTTCAGGAAACATGCTAGCATAATTTCAACCATCAAGATGGAACAGGACTTTGACAGGAAATCCCCATTTTTAATGGATATTTCGTTGGCACAGTTCAGCTGTGAGTGGACCAAATTCTCTCCTTCTTCACACAGTGGCAGGGAAAAAATCCTGAAATATTTAAATGTGACGATAATCATTCGGCATTCCATTAGAACGTATAGACATAAGAAAATCTTCTTTAACCCCTTAAGGACACATGACATGTCTGACATGTCATGATTCCATTTTATTCCAGAAGCTTGGTCCTTAAGGGGTTAATAGGGAAGAAGTGGGTTCCTGTGATCACATTGTAACGGATCACCTGGCACCCCGACTTGGTACCTCCGTTAATGGATGCTCCTAGTGCTTCCTGAGGACTCCAAGCACTCTGGCAGACACCACAATCACCGAATTCGAGAAACCTTTTAAATTCTCCCAAGCATATGAATGCTGTAGACCATTGAATAGGAACCATACGAATAGGCTTGTACTCCTAGCAGTCAACTGGAACAGCATGCAATAAATCCTTCCCCCAATAATGAGACGACACATCACTTTGAGGGTTAAACAGGAACTCTGGACTGGCTCATCCAGCCTGGCTTTTATTACAATAATCCACATACAGTCCACACTCAGGGGGAGGCATAAAATAACCAATAGCATAGATGTTACCTCCCACCCATCTCCTCCCCTTAGATTAACACTTAACCCAATTATACAGTACACACTTTTCCCCAATTCCTGGATGTACCCCAAATACATATGATACACCCCTAAAACAGGTATCCCTGATAGCCCTGATCTGGGTGAGCAACATACTCAAAAATCACCCAGATCGGACCAGGGGTTCGGGAGTTATGAGCAGGCAAAGTTTTGACCGACTGCATGGGTAAAGTGTCCGAAAACAGTTCCATGTATTTTGGCCCTGCGGTCGGTCACAGAAAAGGGAATGAAACAGACGAATTGCCTGGGTTATAGAGACTAAGGGGGATTCGCATGAATCCCCTAGATCGTGAGTTTCTTTCTACCGAACGGCGGGCCGTTCGGTAGTTTCCCCACGAAATCCTGGAAGTCTGGAGGTCTCAGCGGTGCTTGCCTAGTCGAGTGTCCGTTTTCAGTTCCAGACACTCGACGGCAAAACACCGCTGTTCGGTAGTTTAAGATGGCCGCCGCCACGTGTTCGGCTCCCGAATGGCGGCCACCCAGAGGACACAGACCACACTGCACGGATTGCCAGTTACCCGTTTGCAACATTGTTGCAAACGGTAATTGGAGGCACACTCATTCCTGGGTGGTCTGGTTGTTCGGTAGTTTCACTCAATATAATTAATGGAGTGATTCTACCGAACAATCAGATGAATGCTGCATACAAATCACCCAGGTTAAACTTAAAGGACCACTCTAGTGCCAGGAAAGCATACTCGTTTTCCTGGCACTAGAGTGCCCTGAGGGTGCCCCCACCCTCAGGGACCCCCTCCCGCCCGGCTCTGGAAAGGGGAAAGGGGTTAAATCTTACCTTTTTCCAGCGCTGGGCGGAGAGATCTCCTCCTGCTCTCCTCCTCCGATCCTCCTCTTCTCCTCCCCGTCGGCTGAATGCGCACGCGCGGCAAGAGCTGCGCGCGCATTCAGCCGGTCACATAGGAAAGCATTCATAATGCTTTCCTATGGACGCTTGCGTGCTCTCACTGTGATTTTCACAGTGAGAATCACGCAAGCGCCTCTAGCGGCTGTCAGTGAGACAGCCACTAGAGGACATAGGGGGAAGGCTTAACCCATTCATAAACATAGCAGTTTCTCTGAAACTGCTATGTTTATGAAAAAATGGGTTAACCCTAGAAGGACCTGGCACCCAGACCACCTCATTAAGCTGAAGTGGTCTGGGTGCCTAGAGTGGTCCTTTAACACATAAATACACATATAATATTACAGGCAGTACACTAGAATATGTTTCACAGTCTTAAAGGGACAGTAGTCCCAAAAGTCCCAATGTGTCCATAGATGCTGTTAAAAGGGCCAGTAGCAGCAATATACAGTACAATATGCCCAAATATAAATGTTTAAATGTACCAGTTTTCCAGGGGCCATAGTCAGCAGGTATGAGGCAGGCAGCCAGGCCCCTCCAATGTCCAGTGGCGAGGTGGGTTCCGCCACACACATCTCTAGGGGCATCCCTAGGAGCGGAATCCGGTTTTGGGAGATGGTGGATGTGGTTGATCATCAGATCAACATCAGTGAGATTTGGATTCACCGATCTTATGATGGTTTTCATATAATCTGAAAGTTCAGCAGGCTGAATAGAGTCAGAGATCCTCCTTACTGTCAAATTATTTCTCCAACTACTGTCTTCCATATCACTCAATTTAGTGTTAGTGGAATTTAATTGTAGTTCCAATGAGTGAATGCGCTTATTAAGATTTGCTATTTCTGTAGCGTGTTCCATCTGGACCTCATCCGTTTCATCATCTCTGTAGTCCAGCACTGACACCTTCTGACTTAGCGTTGCAAATTCAGCTTTAAATTCATTTCTCAAGTCTAGCACATCCTGTCTGATTATTTGCAGCATTTCCCACACTTGATCAGATGAGGCAGAAGATCTTCTAGATGTTTCCATAGATCGAAAGGGAAGCAGTGCCCTGTATGGGAAAACAGGCTGATCACCGACAGCAACTTCCAATGCAGGGGCCTCCTTTGTTATCTCTGTATGTCTCGTCTTGGCAGACATCTTTGGTACGGCCCCAGCCTTGTCTGAAAACTCAAAGGATTCCCTAGTTGCTGCAGCCATCTTGGTTGTGACAAAATCACCATATGGTGAAGATTTTGTATTTATTTCCATTTCCCATTCTATGTTTGATGGTCTGATCGAGGCACCAGCCTCACCACTTATTGTCTGTGGTGTATCTTTAAGTTTTCTGGAGGTGAGGGTTGAGCACCCCCCTCTCCCCCCCCCTCCCCCTCCCACCGAGATCACCAGCCACGAGGCAGAGGGCCCTGACAGGGAATGGGACTGCACACAACCCACCACCTCCTCTGCAGCCCGTTTGCTTTTATATGACAGCGATCGTCTGCTTTTGTATTAATTAATGCCTCTTTTTAAACATGACTATACCTTACGAGTTTGCTGTTTACAATATAACAATTCTCAAATCCTTCTCGTGTGTTGTTATCTCTAATTCACTATCGTTTACAATGTAAGTTGATTGTGCATTCTTTACACTGTAGTGCATAACTTTGCATTGATCCACATGTAATGTTATCTGCCATTAGAGTGCCTAGTCCCCCAATCTATCTAAATCTCTCTGCAGAGAAGTACTACTTTACAGTTTTTTGTGTCATCCGCAAACACTGAAAGATAACTTTCAAAACCTATTTCCAGATTATTTATAAATATGTTAAATAGAAGCGTTTCCAAAACAGAACTCTTAGGGACACCACTTACCACTTTTGTCCAGCTTGAAAATTTACCATGAATAATATTCTACCCAAGAAAAAGAATGTTCAGCTAACCTATTGGAATCGTATTGAATGCCTTTGCAAAATCTTAGTTCTTTGTAGAATGTAATTAAGTTAGTTTGACATGATTTCTGTTTCATAAATCCATGCTGATTTTTGCTAATAACAATGTTCTTCCCAATGATTTCCTGAATATTATGCCTTAATAACCCTTCAAATACTTTCCCAACCACAGGCGTTAAGCTCACAGGTCTATAATTTCCAGGCAAAGATTTTGAACCTCTTTCAATATAGGAACCACAATGACCTTCCTCCAATCCTCTGGTACAATTTCTGAATGAAAATAATCTTGAAAGATTAAGAACAGAGGTTCACTTAGTTCCACACTTAGCTCCTTAAGTACTCGTGTTTGAATACCGTCAGGCCCCAGAGCTTTGGTTACATTAACTTTCTTTAGCTGCTGTAGCACCTTGTCTTGAGTCATCCATTCACAATGTTTCTGTAAGTTATTTTCAGCAGTCATTAGTATATTTCTTGCTTTTGGTTCCTTCTTAATATATACTGGGGAAAAATAGTTATTTAAAAGTTATGCCTTTTTTTAGAGTATCATTTTTTTTGTTTTGTTTTTGTTTGTTTTTTGTTTTTTAATTTATGTACTTAAAAAAATACTTGAGGTTGGTTTTGCTATCACTTTCTCATTTTTTAATTTAGCCCATCTATTCACCATATTGCATTAAATTATTAAAACATGCATCCACAGACCAATATATTTTTGGGACAATGTAGATGGGGTAGGGCGCTTTAGGGAGGCACCATACTGCTCTAGTCCAAGGCTGTAGAGCTGGCATAGCGATTCATACTGCTAGTACAATATCATTTTTACCATATGTCTTGTGCTGATTTATGGCACATTCCTCCTCAAGTAATTAGCCTGCATATATCATAAAATCACATCCTCCCATATGTGCTAATATTGCCTCCTATATGGTCCCATTAGTTGTCACATTGCTACCACACTGCCCGTATTGCCACCAAACCCCCACTGTCTAGAATACCTCATGGCCCAAGCACTGAGCGCTCATAACATATCTATTATAATCATATTTTCACAATAGACTTCCACTTTAAGTTGCAACACCCTCAAGACATTAAGAAAGGCTACTTAATCTTTACATATGTACATACTATGTCAAACTCTTAAGTGCACTGAATGTAATACCAAAGCTTTAAGGAACATTGTAATATATGCTAATCACGTTGAACTGTGCTGGAAGGTACCATTACCTCCTGCTTTCTGACATAATGTATAATAATTGCAAAAAAACTGTCTGGAATTATTCTACAACAAGCGACTTTCCTAAATATAAAGTAATTTATATAAAAGACCACTTTATATTTAGCTAGCACAGTTCCTGTAATCATTTGTTAGCTGGTTTGCCAAAAGAGGACTTTTGGAGGCTCCGTTACTTTTTTTCAAGGGTTTTTTTTAGTAGTGTGTTTCTCTCCACATAATCTCTCTCCTCACAACCACTTTGTGTGTCATATACTATTATCCATTCAGCCCAGCTGGGGGATTATATGGTTGTAACAAAACTACATATTTTGTTTCCCAAAAGTAACTTTTCTGAGTTCGGTAATTAAATCTACCAAACACCGACCACCCTCTGGCTCATTAAGTTCAAAGAATACCACAGAATTAAGTAATCTCCCTGTGTGGCAGTCGTTCGTATAACCGAACAACACATGCTGGAGTAAACGGCGGACATCTTGTTGCACCAAAAGAGGCAGCGGGACTTGGTCGTTGAGTGTATGGAACTTCAAGTTGGACGCTCGACCCCACGAACACCGGTCAACTTCACGCACGCATGTTTTTTTTTCAAAGACAAGCCAGGAGAGAGCTTTTCGGTAGGTTTGTTCGCACGAATAAGGCTAACAAATGCTACCTATGAGCCAGGGGAACCGTTTCTTGTTTTGCTCAGTTTGGAACTCCCAAAATTGACTGACAGCTACCAGTGAAACTATGGAACTGATTTGGGCAGGTGCCTCATGAGCAGTCGGTCAAAACTGGTGGCGATTTGGCTGCATTCATGGGATCTGAGCGCTATTTGGACAACTTGGGCACTCAGATCCAAGCTATCTGGGGATATAATATTTATGGGGGTTCCTATATGTTTTATGTGTATTTTTATGTATCTTTGATATTTTTTATTTTATGCAGAGTCACTGTGACTCAGAAATTCGTGGGCGTGTTGTGGGAGTTATTGTAGGCATGTATACTATATTCCTGAACTGTATAAAAGCTGGCCATCTGGCCAAAATAAATTATTTCTGTTGTACCCTTCATCTAGTCTCGAATGATGTTTGGGTATGTGACCAACAAACCGCTGGATTGACTTTTATGCTTCACTTTGATTTTCGGGAACGTACGAATCAGCGCTCCATGCAACGGGCTATAATCACAAAGTCCCTAGCAGTTCGGGAGCATACATATGAAAGGGTATATGCAATACCAGTGTTTGTTACAATGGTATTTTTTTTGTGTATAAGGTATACATTATATATTTGTCATGGACAGATAGGATCCAACAGGCAAAAATAAGCAAATACTAGAAGAACAGCAAGCGTATTACCAGACCTTAGAATGACCGGATTTAACGCACAAGGAATAGTATAAGACAAACCATGGTCAGGGATACAGAATTCAGAATAAACTTAAGGAAAAGCCAAAGGTCAAGGACAATCAGAAAGGAAAAAAGTCAAAGATAAGCCAAGGTCAAAATGCCAGAAAATATAAGAAATAAATGCACTCTCGGCTTAACCACAAAAATTAAAACCACGACAGGGCATCAAACAAATGGACAAATAAGTTTAAATAGCCCAAGAAGGGCTTCCAATTGTCACTGGGATCTGGTGACGTCAAAACATGTGTGCGCAACGTCCGTGTCAGCAGCATCAAAATTAATGACTGTCTCTTTAAATTGCGCCTTTGGAAGCAACCGCCGTCCGTGGAAACGGGCTTCCGGCAATGTAGTGTGGAGAGTGGAGGGAGACCCAACAAGAGGTAAATAAATGAATTTTCATGTTTCCGCGCTGCTCGGGCGCGAACACAAAGTCATACTGGCCAGACGTGGGCACCAATTTGTGCCAGCCTGGTGCAGGCACGTGGCTGCCCCTGTCTGGCCTTGTGACAAAATTACAATAAAAGATAAAATGTGCTTACAATGAGTATGTGAATGACAACATTTTGCATGTGTTAGAAATTCTTTGGGATTTGTCACTAAACAGCATATTTTGTGAAACTGACACATGACATGTGTGACATGTCATGATTCCCTTTTATTCCAGAAGTTTGGTCCTTAAGGGGTTAATAGTGGCATTTTGCTATTTTCTCTTTTCCAACAAATGTTGGTTTTAAATTCACCCCATCACTGTTGAATCTGTTTTTTTTTTTATTTTTTGGTGGGGTTAGGGGTTATTACATTTATTCATCCAAATAGGCATGATAAGTCATTCATTTACTTTTTTTCACAAAATATTTATGATTCTGCCCAAATCTGGACACTAGTTGGGCATTCTATTGTAACTTTTCTCTATGTCAGTCTAGGTTGCTGGGCTTCACATGAAGTTCTTTAGCAACAGCTTCCAGGAACTGTGTCCTAATTCCCATATGCTTCACTTGTCAGTTGGATTATGGGAAGGTGCAACAAGTAACGTCAGCGTGTAAAATATAAAAATGAATTATGGATGTTTCTGCAAAGGCAAATAAATCTGCCAGCACCAGGTAAAGTAGTGAGCTCTCCTGTGACATGATGGAGCCCCACCCCTCATGAAAAAAGAAAACCAGGGTATAAAGCAGCCATGTGGAAGCCATGAAGGTCAAGTTGTGCTCATTCCACCACAGGTATCATTAGATGAAAGGCAGGAAAAAGTGGAAGCCAGATGAAGGATTTGGCCAATGAATTAGTAGAGAATGTTCGGGCTTATTTTTTATATGGCTTATTGGACTTAGTTGTAAGGGATAAATGATCAGTCTAGGGGAGCTTAGTAAATGCCACAAATGCTCACCGTGAAAACCATTAATACAGGAAACGGTTAATGGTAGAACTGGATGTGAACATTAAATGCCCCATTTCCACAAGAAATTCAAATATCTAACTAAACGAGAATTTAACTTTCCGTGAGGATCATCAGTCAGAAAGCTCAGCATCAATCAGAGATTTGGGGTTAGACAGGCAAATTTTTCCAAGGTCATTTTGTGGGTACTTTCGTGAATTTTCTTCCTGAGATGTGCTAATTTTATAGTAAAGTATTTTTGTTGTTGTTGATTTCATAATGAGCACTTTTCATGAACACATCAGCAGAGTTATACAATGGTATTTGTACATAGGATGAAGGAATTAACCAGCTGCAGAGCTCACATGGAGAATGGGCTATGGCTTAATAGCCAAGGAAACTGAAAGTCGGTACAGAATTCAGAGAAAGAACTCTGCAGTTTCATTATAGTTAACACTAGTATTTGACATGATTTTTACAATCTCTTTCTTTCTCTCTGTCTCATTTTAGCACTTGCACTGGGGACCATCAAAAAAATATCCAGGCCTTAATTTCCACATAGAACCCTTAACACATTTATTACAAAGCCGACAAAGAAAGCATTTAACATAAAGAGTTATTTACTAAAATATTCTGGCGAATTAAATCATGGTGATATGAAGCTGTTCCATACCTTTCAATTTTCCGAATGTCACCCTTAGTGAGGTATTCCTCTGGTGACCATTTTTAGAAGGAAACTAAGGGAAGCCCCTTAAGAGAGCGGTGTGGTCACAGCGAGATAAAAACTCCATATGGATTGGATGGGAAGCGCAGGAAAATATTGATCCTGACTAGAGACAAGACTTTTGGTTGTGTTTTCCATGATCTACACAAAAATATGGCTGAGAGTTATGGGAAATGTAGTTGAATAAAGTGAGAATTCAAAGTGAATTTCAGATTTAAGGCCAGAATTGCCAAACTGAAAGCATAGACTTAGACTTAGAGAACTTTTGCAGTTCAGCTGTTTTGACCTTAAATTTGAAATGAACTTTGAATTCACCTTGAAATCTTAATTTAGTGAATAGCCCTGCTACTGTTTGTCAGCTAAAAGTGTAGCTGAACATCATGGGAAATGTAGTCCACAAACAATGGATAACTTTGGAACAGCAAATATTTTTGTACTTCTGTAAAGTGTAATTTCCCAAGATGCTCAGCCAGGCTTTAGTGGTAAATGGTTAGGGCATATATATGCACTTATGATGAATTGCTTACATTTGGCTTATTTCTATGCAGCCTGCTCCTTACATTTCCGAAGGTAATTTTAAATAAATGTGATCAACTTAATGACACGTTTTAGGCGTTTGCTTAAACCTTCTGTGTAACTGTGGACAGATATAGAAAGAGCAAGTCATTAATTGAGGTGGGGAAACGGAAGGTGGTATGAACTTATCTGTGCCTTAAATCAGGGCTCAGCAACCTATGGCAATCAGATTGTCTTTGTGTGCAAAGCTGCCAGACCTACATACAGGGCCGGCGCGTCCATAAGGCGGCACAGGCGGCCTCCTCAGGGTGCACCGGCTCTGGGGGCGCAAAATTCCAGTGAACGGCAGGAGGGAAGTGCTCCCTCCTGCAAGGTCACCCTCTGGATCCCCGGCGCGGAGTGCGGCTGAATTGGATTCCAAGGCGGCGAGGGAGCTCTGATCTCTCTGATCTGCTCCCTCGCAGGCTGTTTTCTGATGCCGCAGGAGCCGGAATATGACGTCATATTCCAGGTATGACTTCCTCAGATATCTGCTAGTGCTAACCAAATGTTCAGCACTGATCGTGATTGAGAGAGGTGTGGCACTTGAAGGAAGTGACCTGAGTGTTGAAGCGATGGGTTAATTGAACAATACTGGCTATGCACACGTGATGATAGGGAATATATAGCAACAAACACAGAGAATACAAAAACTCTGAAAACAGATAAAAGCTTAGAGAATCCTCAATAGTTTGCATTTTGGTTAGTCTCCGCTCAGGTCTCAAAAATAGGGGGCTACAGTTGGTTAGAGCTTTATAGGTAAGGGTTAGTATTTTGAATTGACACCTATAGGATACAGGAAGCCAGTGTAATGATCGACAGAGGGGTGAGGTATGGGAGGAGCGACGTGTGAGAAAGATTAGTCTGGCGGCAGCATTCATTACTGATTTTAGCGGGGCAGTTCGGCTTATGGGGAGACCAACTAGGAGAGAATTACAGTAATCCTTGCGAGATTACCAGAGCATGAACAATCTCCTTGGCAGCATCTTCCGTGAGAAATGGGTGGATGCAGGCGATATTTTTAAGGTGGAATCGACAGGTTTTAGCAACATTCTGGATACGAGGCTCAAAGGTGAGGCCAGGATAAAAGATAACACCAAGACAATGAACTTGCAAGGATGGACTAAAGCAAGTACCATCAACTTGCAGGGAAATTGAAGGAGGAGGATCAGCATTATGAGGCGGAAAAATAAGAAGCTCAGTTTTAGAGAGATTGAGTTTCAGAAAGCGTGAGGACATCCAATATGAGATTAAAGAAAGGCAAGCAGTGACACGTTGTAGGACCTCAGGGGAGAGATCATGGGAGGAGATATATCTGGATGTCGTTGGCATACAGATGGTAGCAGAATACAAAAGAGTTAATGAGTTTGCCAAGAGAGGCACTATAAAGGGAGAACAGAAAAAGGACCAAGAACAGATCCTTGGGAGACTCCAACCGAGACAGGGCGAGAGGATTAGGTGTCATTGCAAAAGGAGACACTGAATGAACGTTGGGAGAGATAGGAGGAGAACCACGAGAAAATAGTGTCACAGAGACAGCAGTGTTTCTCTTTTTTTTTTGTAGAAGTATCCTTATAAAGAGAAAGTAGTATATATTGATTTAATATGACTGGAAAAGGTCAAGCAATTTGATTTAGGTCTCTCCAGGCACCAACACAACTGTTCATGTGATCTGTTTTGGACTCATATTTATTATGTATCAGTTCAAATCTCTAAAAAAAAAAGTTTTTAAGCTTTGTGCAGCATAACCACACACCCTTAGTCACATCTGTATTTTAACAAAATTACTTCCTTATAAGAATTACTCTTAGTATGTGCTCAGCCAATGAGAAAGCAGTGTGAGCTGAATTGCTGACATAACTCATAGCAAATCTTTGTCCTCCCATATTCCTCTTAGAAACACTCTACAGAAAGTACGTGATTGGTTGTGGGACAGAGTGAAGTCAGTGGCTCGGCTCACACTGATCTCTTTTGCTGTGATACTCTGTATATATGTAAGAAGAAAAATAAAAATAAAAACAGATGTCAGGCTGAAAGTCTCCAGCACAATAAAAATATTTTTGTTGTTAATTAGATATACAAATGCAATATATACACGTGCCCTCATGTAGGAGATGGGGAGGCTGGCAGGTCCCCCGTGCTGTATCAGGTACCATCCCACAGCAAATGAAATGGGGCCTTCAGCAACTGGGCAGCCTTAGCTAGACCATGTAACCTTCCAAGTGTACACTATTATATTAATACCCCATCCCACTGCTCAGGACTGTGGTAGTAATGGTTTAACATTCACTGGCTGCTCAGGAATGTCAGGTGAAGGTTAAAGGAACGTTGCACACTTTTAACCCCTTAAGGACCAAACTTCTGGAATAAAAGGGAATCATGACATGTCACACATGTCATGTGTCCTTAAGGGGTTAAAGTACTTTAGTTTATGAAGTACTTTATGTGTGAAGAATGTGTCCTGTTTTTTTTCATTTTACAAAATGGGCAGATTTCAATAGAAATTGTCACTGTTATAAATTAACCTTGTTATACCCCCCAGTCTGTCAATCAGACAATTAGAAATTGTACCTCCCTTTGTTTAGCTCAGTGGAGCTAAACTCAAGAGGCAGCACATGCCTTGCAAAGATCTCTCCTGGAGTTGCAATGGAAAGTCTTTGATTGGACAGCCACAGAAAGTCTGGGTGGGGTTAGAAAGGGAGGGCTTACAAAGGTTTCAGACAAGAGATCTGCAGGTTTTGCAAGCTGTTTTTAGGTATACCCCAATGACAAAATGTGCAAATAAATGCATGCAAGTTTTCCTTGTGGGTGTATATACTTAAGTTTTCTTTGTTTGTTTTTTGGGCAGTGAAGTGGGAGGAGTTGACCTGACAATTATTGTATGGAACATATTGATTACCATATGCTTTTTAAAATTTTACTGTCGAGTCAGGATAGGAAGAGATGGCCAGCGTCCTTAACGTTTGACCCTTGTAGTGCTGAGGGTTTTTTTATTTTTTTATTTGCAGGTTAGATTTCAAAAAAAATTGCTGCAAAAAACAGGCAAGATCCAATATAAAACCAGTGTTTGATAAATATGTAAATCCAATATTTTATACATGTGAAAGCTCATTGGATGGTGCTAAACGAGATGAGAGAGAGAGAGAGATTGTGTGTGTGTGTGTGTGTGTGTGTGTGTGTGTGTGTGTGTGTGTGTGTGTGTGTGTGTGTGTGTGTGTGTGTGTGTGTGTGTGTGACTGTGTGTGTGTGTGTGTGTGTGTGTGTGACTCTGTGTGTGTGTGTGTGTGTGTGTGTGTATATATATATATATATATATATATCATATATATATATGATGCATGGGTGTGTCTGAGTCTGATTATTCTTGTATTTTACATTCCACAAGTATTATTTTGGCAAATAAGACTAAATGCTTTATTTAATTGTAATTGTTCTGAATTGAGTATGTGTCATGTTATAACTGTAGCTCTGCAAAAAGACAGGGGGGGAGGGGGAAAGGAGATTGTCTGCACTTGCCCTTCAACAAACCAGCAATTTATGTAACTTTTTGACCTATATCTCAACCTATTCCTGCCAAGATAATCTGACAGGTGCAAAGCTCTGGCTCTGGAGCAATAGGGAGGAAGGTAATTAGCACATCCCAATTTAAAAACAACACAATTTTATCAAATACAACCTCACACTTTGGGTAATCTACCTTAATTACACCACTTTGAGTGGTTAGGTGTCTTAGTTCTCAAACTCACTGGCACCTCAAGTGTTAATATCCTTACCCTCCTTAGTTCAAGACACTGGGGCCCTTCATACAAGGTTATGTTAGTCTTCACACAAAAAAATATTTAGTGTCCCAGCCAAGTGATTAATGTCACTGGAACCTTTCATAGACTGAAATAGTTAAAATGACTGTGGCCTTTCATTCAATTAAGCAGTTAATGTCAGTGGAAGACAGTCTCTGAAAGGGTTAATATTAATGGAACTCACTAGTTAAGAGGTTAATGTCAGCAGCCCTTAACTCAAAGGGTTAATGCCTCTGGAGCAATGCAACCAAGGGACTTGTGTTATTGAAGTTATTCATTCCAGGGAGTAATGCTGGAATACGTTATTCAAAGGGTTAAAGAAAATGGAACCAATCACTCAAGGTATTAATATGACTGGAAGGCATTCAAGGGGTTAATGACACAGAAACACTCACTTTTGTCATGTTCCTTGTCATTATATCGCTGTGTGGAGCTTTCTACGTTTGTTAATCAAATAATTCTGATACATTATACATTATTAAACCAGCAGACATTTGTTTGATTGTTTTTCCATATTTGTACAGTATTGAAAGAGACAGAATGTGATTATGGCTCTGGATTTAATCTTTATTTTATAAATCTAGACAGAGGTACCTATCACCTGGTGACTGTGTAATAATAATATCTGAGTAAATGCTGTTGTGTAAATAGTATGCAAAATAAAATTAAACAGCATCACAAAATAGCATCATTATTAAGAATAAAATAATAGCATCATATATGAACATGCAATATAAGAGAAACAAAATGCAATAAAATAAAATAAAATGTGATTGAAAATAAAATAGAATGATATTTTAGAATGTGTTAATACAATGTCATAATATGAAAATGCAGTATAGCAATTCAAATGAATAGGACATATTACATCATGTCTTAGTCTGGGGACTATGCTTAGACTTGATGCTCCTAAAATGTGAAATTCACTTCCATTCACTTATAGGACCCTGCATATATGACCCACTCACAATATAACTAGGTCATTTACTCACTAAACTAGTAACAGTGGAGAAATGAAAAAAAAAACTCATTTAAAAGCAAATCAGCAGAGGCAGAAATTGTCAAAGATGGATATTTTTATTTTATTAATATAGATTTCTGTATTGTCATATACTCTTATTAAAAGATTATAATAGAAGAAGTTTCAAGTTAACTGCTCCACCCAGAATAGACTAAACCTCTCTAAAGGACAACAGCTGAGATTGTAACACTGTGATAAAAAAATATATATATACCTTTTATGCGAGTGCATGTTCATTGATTGTTGCAATATACAAATATTGTATCTTCACAAATATTAGCAATATTTTGACATGTTGGGGTATTTCTATACAAACCTCTATAAAACGGTGTCTATCCATATATCTTCGATAGTCACAGATATATTAGACATAAACACACACATAGATTAAATACTGAAGACATTTCTCAACATCTACTATTAGATATCATTAAACATTGAGGCTGCATGGTGTATACATGCCCTATGCTATGAACAGACATAAATATTAGCTTCAAACATACAGATATTATTGATCACATAAGCTGGTATAAAGTGTTTGTGTGGCTTTGTTGTGTTTGCAATTGATGTATTTCGGTTTTTGGTTTTTGTTTTTTCTGGAATTATCAACGATTGTAATTTTTCCATCCTTTTTTTTTTTTTTTTTTTTTTTTTAGCATTTTGTTAATCTATAGCAACAATAGTTATTCACTAAACTTCAAATTCTAAGTGAATTTCAAAGTTTGAAATAGCCGAACTGCATGTATTCAGCATTGCTTTCGGTTCTCCTACTACCATCGACATTTACTCTGAATCCTCACTTTATATATTAACCATCACTGAGCTGTGTCGAACCGAAAATCACATTGCAAAATTCAGACAACAGTAGCTTTGACTATTTTCCAAATGAATTCTGGCCTAAATGATGCAATTTTTAGCAAATCACTGTTTAGTGAATAAACCCCATGCATTTACAGATAGAATTAAAAGGGAGAAAAAAATATAACATATACAAAGGAAGAAACAGTCAGGAGATATATATATTAAAAACATTTACTATTTATTTATAGTGTGATTTGAAAACACTTTTTCATATTAAATTAATCATGGCCTGACCTTTGATTTAGTTAAAACCTAATTATTATCCCTGTGAATATATAAAACCCTGATAATATATATATATATATATATATATATATATATATATATATATATATATATATATATATATATATATATATATATATATATATATAACCTAATGCGTGCTCTTATGAGACAAAATCTTTATTGATTTGAGTATATATATTTTTTTCTTGAATTATCAGCGACACACACACACACATATATATATATATATACACACACACACAAATCAATAAAGATTTTATCTCATAAGAGCAGGAATTAGGTTGCTAGGATACGACCTGCCAATAAAGGGGTACATTATGCCATGTATGATCATACACTAACCCCCCTTTCTATTTGCATAGATTTGGATTTATTAAAAAAAGACTATTGCATTCTGTGAGTTTTGAAATTGATTTAATGATAACGAAGTTCTTGCATCCTCGGGTATAACAACAACAAGGCATTTAATAATCTAGCTAACTCTTCCAGCTATTTAATAATGCCAAATAGTCACACTGCCCCAGGCATTTAACAATTTTTATATAGCCCTACCATGCATCAGGCCTTTTATAATAGGCATCTCCCTTCAGGCATTTAATAATACAAATAACTCCTCACTTGGCTATTTAATAACATGCAGACATAAAGCTTCACTCAGCCCTTCAGGCTTTTATCAATAGCTCCCCATCCAAACTATTAATACGTCGAATTCTGTGTGCTCCAAATTGTATTATTTATCCCCATATCCCCATGCTGTGTTTCTTGGTGATTATCCCAAGTCAGACCCAGTTCTCTGCAATGCAGTATTTGGGCGTTTAGTTAAATAACCCTTGTAATTAATTGTAAGTATGAATTTCCTTTTTGTTGACTTTGGTGTCACTTTTGAGACAGCTCAGATTCCACATAATAAAGATCCTTCAGCATTTTGATTGACAGTCTTTGGAGCAGGAAGGGTTAAAAGGCCCGAGGGCTCCTAAAAATCTTACCAAAAATAATGTTTCTTCAAAAACTTAACCCCTCTCATTTAGCTGATGACAGCCCGGTGCCTCTCAGAAAAAAAAAAAATTATAATAAGCAAAATCCTCAAATATTGAATACATTTGAAGAAATTGTAATTCAGACTCACTGCCAGGATAATAAACTAAAATGAGTAATATTTAATAATATTAATAAAAAATGACGTTCTCGTTTTCATTGCTGCAAAATTAGAGTATGTTATAAAGCACATTAGATAATTATATAGAATTACTATGAATTAATTATTTTCTATGTATCAACCTACAACAGCTTGATAATCCCATGGGGAAAAAAACATATTTTATGCTGAAACCATTGGTATGTGTCATGAGGAAATAATATATATATATTTTTTTTATTTATTTATTTTTTTTTAGAAAAATAAATGTATTGTAGATAAAGTTTAAAACTGAAATAAGGGGAAAGTATATGAATTCAGGTGCATGTCAATGAAAATCTGGAGTTTTCTTACTAAATGTTTCTATTTTCGATTCTTACACAGAATGAAAGCATTATATCGCAATATAATATGATCATATCCTAAATAGAATTAAATAGAATAAATAGAGATAATCACAAATAAATCATATGACTTGTAATGTGTAATATATATTTATATGTATTCACACACATACTCACATTATATCAGTATCTAAATAAATAACAAGGAAACATTTACAAACCCCTTGGGCAATAATTCCGCTTTGCAGGAATATCGTTTATTTTTTTATTTTTATTTTTAGATTATTTTATTTTTAATACCAACAGGATCTGTTGTAATAATGTTTGCTCCCAAACTCCTGTTCACAATGTGGCTCCTCAAAAATAAATAAGAGACGTATTTACTAAACAGCGAGCTGCGGCGAGTTAATGTAGACACACATATTCCAGGAAAAAGGAATGTTGAAAAATAACTGTGAATTCACTACAACTTGCTCTTTGGTGAATAGATCCCTATGTGTGAATAAGTTACATTTATCCTATCCCGTGAAATAATGTTTGAGTGAGTATTCTCTGATTTCTGAATAAAAGTTAATAATAGATAATAAATACAACGGTCCTAATATACACACGGCATGATTATTATTATTTATTTTTTATTTTATTTTTAATAAATCTTTTTCTAATCATATATTAATATACTGCTGGAGAAAAATGAGTAGTCTCCTAAATGTTGAGGTACGTCTAGGACACTACTAATTGACTTAAATACTGGGATCGAGGTGAGATCGAGTTAGATATTTTATTCAATTCGTAAAATTCATTAAATGAGAATTTTGAAACGTTTTTAAACATTTTAATAACGTTTTTAGATAAAATACAAAAATGTAACATTGGAAAACGCGTACAGAAAAAAAAAATGCGAAATGTTTGTGTAGCGTCATATTTACAGAGGACAAAAACAAACACACACACACACAAAAAAGTTAAATATAAAATAATCCACAAAAATATTAGTAAATATTCTACTAACCCTGGTACTGTCATTGCCTCTCCTGGGGGACATTACAGCTGTAGAATTTGTATTTATTTATTTTTCCATATATTAAAAATCCACATTCTGAAAGTCAGAATAATTAAACGAAACCAAGTCTAACAGGTCAGGACTGGTCTTTGTACCCCAGGGGTGCAGATCTGGTAACCCAGACTGTCCAGAATCACTGTCTCTGCGCACTTTGATAAATCGCTCTGTAGCCGTGGTGGATGTGGATAAATCGCTCTGCGCAGATACTGCGTCCAAGGCTATATGCACAAGGTGTAGGTAAGTCATTATATACAAGGATAAGTCCCTGTACAATTTTGATGAAGTAGCACAATATCAAGGATAAGTCTCTGTGTCCACAGCCAAGTTCCTCTATTGTGTTCTCTGTGTGTTTTGGGAGGTATTTTCATTCCTCTTGGGTCACCTCTGAAGGTGAGTGAACATTGTCTGTCTGTTTGTCTGCCTCCTTTGCCCGTTCTTGCTCAGTTAGTTGTTCACTGGTGGGGATAGAATTCTTTTTGGGGCGACCTTTTGGTTTTGTTGGAGATTCAAGGCCCCCACCTTGTAAAACCTAAATGAAAAGTAAATTGAGTTGAAAAAGTCATCAAGGTAAAATTGCACACACGTGTTCCAGATATTGTTTGTGTTTGCTTGTGTGTGCGTGCATGTTTATGTCTGACTACATATATATCTATGTTTATATCTGTGATACTTATAATCTGAAAACACTAAAGTGCAGTGAATTTAGAACTGACAAAGTTATTCACTGAAGTGTGAATTGTCAGAAATTAGGAGAATTTCAAATGTTAGCTCAAAATAGGTAAAGATGAAAAAACAATCTCTCAGTTATGTTTTTAGTGTGACTGTTTTTGGCTAGCACTTGAAATTATTGGTAAATTAACTTAAATCCTGAGGGTTTATTCTGGGTTCTGAATAACCCAGAGAGTCATAAAATGAACACAATAGCTGAACAAGTCCCCAACTTACAGTCCTAGTTTGGCTATTTTAGTCTAAATTTTACAATTTGTTTCAATTCTAAATTTATTACAATTATTTGTTTAATGATTAAGTCCCCTTATGTGTAAGTTTCTGGTTGTGTGTGATTAAGTGTGTATATCTGAAATTGTGTGCATAGGTATATGTAGAATTGTAATAATTTCTATATTTATGCTTGTGATTAAATGTTTATAGAGCTGTTTGTAATTATGTATGTTTGTCATTGATGTCCAATTATGTTTGTGTATGGTTTTGACAAAATGTGTTTCATTTCTTTATGTTAATAATATTATTACACTGATTAGCACATATGCATTTTTATTAAATTAGGTTCCTTCGTACCATGAACATCCTGGTCTACTATGAAATATCTGATAATCTTTATTTTTAATACATGTTCTGCATATATATTAGAATTTGTATTAGTAATAGCACAGCCATGTAGACTGCAGTAAGATTTAGTGGCATGTAAACTCATTTACATGTAACATTAATTTATTAAATTAAAGAATACATAGTCACTGTTTGGTAATTAATAGGGGAGAAATTTGGAAACTGAAATGAAACAAATTAAGCAAAGATTCACCAAACGTATAGTATGTCATAATATATAAAATACAGAGTGCTTCGCTTTTTTTAATGATGGAAAAAAAGATGTACTCTACAACCAGTAGTGTGTGCAGAAAATTTTCTAGGAGGGAGCAAAAGCAATAATGTGATTAGGAACCGTCACTCGTAGATCCTTTCCAAATGCTGTATATGCCCATGTCTACCAGGCCAAATGGATCAGAATTAGAAGCTTCTGGTGTGGTGGGTCAGCTTTGGATGGTGTGGTGGGATAACTTGTAGACTCTGTTGGCCGGTGTTAAAATACTTGAGCTATCAGCATAGGGTGATACGTGATGATAAGGATGAAATTTATAAACAGAGAAAACCAGTTGTACCGGGTCCATCACATATTCCGGATGAAACATGTGCATGTCAGATATAACATGTGTACCTATCTAACTTGAGTATGAGATCCACCATGTGTTAGTTGGTCTAGAAGGCCATTTACGTGAATAAAGGACTTTTGGTGGCCATGGGACTAATTTCAAGTCATTTCATGGAGAGATTATCCTCTGGAGTTATATTGGACAGAAATAATTAGTTGCACAAACTATTTAGTCCCACACTGGCATTTGTGATTGAGTTTAACAGTGATATTAATGTCCAGCAAGTACTGACATGTTTGGAAAAAAAACAAAAAACTTGATGGATTTATTTGTGCTTCCACTGGCTAACTCAATGTTTAAATGTGTATGAATATGTTGGAGAGTATACCCTTTTATAGCCACCCTAGGTCTCCCTAGTTCTTATTCTGCCTCTATTTAAGTAACCAGTAAGAAAAAGGGTATATGTCTTTCTTGCTTCCCATTAGCTAAACACAACATTTTCTTGGTTGCATTATAATATGGCTATTACCGATTTTTTGTTTGTTTTGCTATAGCCAGACAACAGATTATTACTCACTATTTTCTTCCATTTCATCCTTCGGTTCTGGTACCAGGTTTTCACTTGAAGCTGACTGAGGCCGAGTGACTCCGCCAGGTCTATCCTGAAAGCAGAATTGGAAAAATTGGTAAATTTTACTCTCACCCACCCAAAGATCAGAACATCAAATTTGCTGTTTGTTTGGCTGTAAATCAATTTACAGTAATGTGAAAATATTTTTTGCATGTATAGTTGCTTGCAGATATTGCATATCCATTTAAAGAGATGAGTTATGTTCCTGATTCTGGCACAACATAATTCCTTAGCAAATTCTGTATACATTTACATGTACAGAATCCAAGTTATTATAAAAAAGCATGCACAATTTTACTCCTGTGGCCATTCTTTCTGGGGACAGAAGAGGCACAGTTAGAATGTAAATTAACTTAAAGTAACACTACAGCATTAGAAATACAAACATACCCTTAATGCTATAGTGATACCATACCTGGTTTAGTTATTGATTCCCCCCTTCCCCACCCAAAACTAAGAAACACATTTTCCTTTCTCCCCCAACCTGCACATCTTTGTGCTGCCACCCCACCTCCAAGGCTGAGATCATCAGTTTTCTATAGGGGTAGCAGTTAATTTTATGGGGCGTTTTCAAGGTCTCCATGCAGAGTGTCAATCTTCGAAGGACTCATCCCAGGAAGCCCCTCTAGTTTCTGTAAGAGTTACAGCCACAAGAGGTGGTTTCTCAAGAAAAGGCAGTGTTTACACTGTGGATGTTGCAGGGTGAGTTTCTATTACCCTGAAATACCATAGTGGTTCTGGTGCTTATAGTGTCTCTCTAACTACAGGACAAGTTTTGTTTACACATATTAATATAGAATTGAAACATGGGATTCATAGCTAGCAAATAAATGTGAGATAAATGCAAGAGTGTGTATGTAGTGCTATAGAGCAAAGCCAAATTGTCCCTAGTGGGGTCTTTATTTTTCCAGAAATAACAAAACAGTAGATTTAACAAAGAACTATCAATAGTTACATACTGTGCATGTGGCTATTAGTAAAGAACCCAATGGTATTAAGCTATGGTACCTTAGAACTGTGCAAACAGAACATAAAATAATGCAATATATATGTGTGCGTGCGTGAGAATAATGGCTGTACAAATATTGAACTATACAAACTGCTACTGCACCTTACATATAATAATGTTCTACATGTATTACCATCCCATTTCTATCTCCATGATTTTAAGAATAAATAAGTAAAGTTAATTCCTGTAAAAGTGCTTAGTGTATGGGATAAGAAATGTGGGGGTTAGCACTCTCAATACCAATGCTGAGAATGAATCCCTGACAGTCAAATGTGTTTACTTATTCCTCAAACCACCATTCTGGACCAAAAACAGAAGGATAGTTGGGCTTTGCAATACATAACAATACGCAAACGTGAATATGATTTTGGTTGTGAAGATATTAAACTGCCCTCCTTTTTTAACATAATGCTGTATACAACTTGATTGTTGACTGACCCCAGCTATCAATCTAGATGTAGTGAAAGGGCAGTGAATTAGCTTTCTGATTTTGGAAAAAAGACACGTAGGCCATGGCTTTAATTAGTCCATATATTGACCACACTATAAGTTTTAAAACAAAAAGAAAAAAAAAACATAGGATCAGATTTTGATCATTTTTACTATGCTCAAACTTGGACAGATCCAACACATTTTATTCTTTTATAAAAACGCCACAGTATTCAGTATCTGTGTACTAAGCCGAGAAATTCTTAGCATACATTTCAGAAATATCCATTGTGTCCTAATTTACCACTGATCAAGGAACTCTTTAGTCTTTTCTTTTTCTTTTTATGTGACAATATGGAATGTTGGCTAACCCTGTTATCGAAATTACAGTATTAAACAAAATGTGCTGCTTATGAAAGCCAGGTGCCTTTTTTGAAATCTTTCTTCAATCACTCAAACTACCCTATGCCATTATTAACTAACAAAACACATTGCAACTAAAATGATATTTGCAGTCTTGTTATACACAAAACAACAAAAAATGCCTTTATATAGGGAACAAATAATTTGATACCTATAAAATAGAAAGATCCTATCACTACGTTTGGAATAGGAAGATCACTGAAATATGTGTGCAATTGGAAAAATACAAAAACTATTAGTTTTCCTGGAAAGGAATTCAAGTATAAAAAGTAGAGACATATGTCTATGAATTCACCTACAAAGAAAAGAGACGAGTCTCTGATTTACCTACTTAGATGTGAGATTTCTTTATTAATCTTAAGATATGGAATAGTGAATGTTATTTACATGTTTGGAGTGGAGAGATAGGTGTCATTTACCTGTGCGGTGTGAACATATTTGTAAATTAGTTTTGTAGCATGTAGAGCTGTCTGTGATTATTGTATCATAGGCAAAGAGCAATATGTGTGGGGTAGTGTCTGAGATTTTACCATCAGGAGTGGTGCTGGCTGTATATTGTGCAAAGGCCTTTATGAATTCACCTTCCAAAGGTGTCTGATTTACCTGTATGCCTTAATGGTGTGATTAAGAGTTTCAGGCCTAAATATGTGTCCGTGATTTACATTGCAGTCTCTGAAGAGTGTCTGATTTATCTGTCTGGTTAAGAGAGCTGTCTGTGATTTACATGAGTGGTAAGAGAGGTGTCTGAGTTTACTCTAATGTTTTAATAGCTGACTGGTTAATTTACCTGTCAGGTGTTTAGAGGTCTCTATGAGTGTCATGTCCAGGAGTTACCTTGAAGACAATGAGAGGTTTTTGATCTATATGTTGGATTTTGAGAGCTGTTGGTGATTTATCAATAGGATTAGAATGATACCTTGTATTTACCTGTAGGATTGGAGAGGTACCTGTGATTGAGCTGTGTTCATGCTGACTAGAGAGGTGTCTGTGATTTGGCAGTATGAGTAGAGAGGTACATATAATTTACCTGTAGGAGTGGAGAGGCAACTGTGATGTACATGTGTGTATGCTAACTGAAGAGTTGCCTGTAATTTACCTGTAGAGGTGGTGGACAAGTGTCTGTGATCTACCTACCATTTGTGTGGGTGGGGGGGGGGGCGGGAGATTTACTACAATGTATCTAAAGTTGTCTGTTATCTACCTATCAATGTATCTAAAGTTGTCTGATTCGCCTGTCCTGTGTGGAAATGTGTTTGTCAATTACCACTCAGGTGTGGAGGTGTGGAGATGTACCTGAGAGGTGCCAGTGATTTACCTGTCAGGTGTGGAGAGGTATTTCTGTTTCTCAAATCTTTTTTCCAGACCCATGAGTTGTAGTTCAGTAAACACAGTCCTGCTCCTTCTTCCCTTCTTGGCCTTACTACCCTGATCTGAGAGGCCAGCCTCCAGTTTTCCCCTGAGGTGCAATTCTAGAGGCAAGTGATGTGGGGATCCTGGACCTCCCTGAAGGCCAGAGCCTGCAGCCAGCAGGGCAGAGCTGATTGGGGATCCCAGTCCAGGACATGAGAGGGGGTTCAAAGGGAACTTGAACACTGAAGCTTGTTCTGCCTTTAATAAAGCTGCAAAGAGACAAGAAGAAGATTACTGTTTCTGCTACAGCCTTACATTTCACAATATTATCTTGTTTATTGAATTAACAAAATAAGACAAATGAGTAATATATCTAGGGCAATAAGGGGCGCATTAACAATCTGAATAATTTTTTTAAACCCTCAACAAAAAGGAAGACTGTGAAAAAAAAGGTTACCTGTCACAAGACACACAACACTTTGACAGTGGCGAAAATATCTTTCTCAGAAAGTAAGACGCTCTTTGCAACCATTTTTTTCTACATTGGAAGTGTCAAATTGGTAAACCAAGACAAATCACAAAAACAGAACACTAAAAAAAATGCTCTTGTTGTTTTTGATTATTGAGTGTTTAGTCATGTTTATTATTCAAAAATGTTATTAATAAAAATGTATTTCAAAGACAAAAGGTTGGAAAAGGTTGAATTATCTGAGGTGCAAATAGGAAAATCACCAGAAAAAAAAACACATAAAATGTGAGCGCAATACTTTTTATATATAGCATCTGTTTTATATATATATATTTTTTTTTTTAATAGTGTAATATGACTTACTGTGCATATTAGTGTTTCTTAAACATTTCTTAATTCTCCACTTGAGCGGTTAACTCAGTGACCCATTCTTCAAATTAAATAGAATTTGTTTTTTAAATCCCCAAAACACCAATGTCGGGGGGAGGTCTCCATTGCACTAGGGACTGCAAAGAAGCTTAGAAAAGACCTTATTATAGCAGTAGCATGGGGGTGATAAAATTGTTTTGTTGTTCCAACATCTAGGATCCATATAAATAGCATGGAAACCCAAATTTTGGTCAAAACCCTGTGGTTAAAAGTACTATTGCTATCATAATAGTTAATGAGCATCTTAGAGTATATTTTCTCAGCAATGTACACATATCCCTTTGTATATACACCGCAACGCACATCTTATTGTGTATGAAGCCAGCCTTAAAGAATTTCTTACATATCTATTGGTGGCAATTTGAGAACAGACTTACAAATCTTAGGCTAAAAAAGTCTAGTAGTAAAAAATCTCCAATTCAGCTGTACGGCATATTTTTCCAACTCTTCAATTTTGGCCTAAATTTTGAATAGACTGCATTGTGTAACTCTAACTTTGTATAAACTACACATTATGTGTATGTGTGTATAGATCCTACACTCTAGTGTATCATACAGTATGTGTGGCCTACATTGTGTGTGTTTTACAATGTATCTAGTATAGCTGTGTGTTATTTTTAGCTGTGTATAGATTACAGACTGCATACTTTACAGTAAATGTAGTTTGGATAGCTGAAGTATATGCATTTTACACTATATCTGGTTTACAGAATGCATATCTTACAGTGTGAATATTTCAGTGTAGAGATAACCTAAATTTTGTGCATCTTACAGAATATGCTGCTGTGAGACAGAAACACAGACAGACAAGCAGACAGACAGACAGATATAAAGACAGATAGATAATTTGCTATACTCAGCACTTACACATAGAAATATGTGAAATATAATCACTCAAACACAGATATTTGAAAGATTAGAACTGTGATTACTTGAAGAGGTAGTGGCAGACATAGAGTTAAAAAAAATAATCTAATGAACTTGGCAGTATACTAGGGAGATATAGTGCTGGCATCCAGATAGTTAAATCTCCAAAATATTCCAAATGCATTATGGGAATTATTACTGGGCTGTCTGGTGTAGTTCCATTTTCCTGTTTTCCAATCCTGGATGTTCTACATTTAATGTTCCTCAACAACAAGGCTAGCAGTATTCTTATTGGACAAGGGGTTATAGCTCAGATAGGGTTACAGAGAATTATCACTCTGGGTGTCTGAGTGTGACTAAAACAAAGTTTCTGTGTAATTTATAGAATTAAGTAGAATAATATTAATTAGTGGTACCCCAACTATATATAAAGCTTACCCCAACTATATCTGAAGCTTTATTAAGACTGCAGTTATAATGCAGCTATCAGTTTAGAATACAAATAATCAACTGCAATTTGTTCTTGTCCATTAAATGCATATTACTATAAAACACAATGTGTGAATTGCATACCTCACATATCCTATGTATAATTTTACATTCCTTCTAAATCTATTTATATTTCTAATCTGTGATATAATTCTGCAATGTGGATTTCTGTTTTAAAACTAGGATTATGTGAGATATTACATATGTAATATATGTGTGGGGGTGTATTAAACTATATATTATTATATGTTTAAATGGCTACATACATTTGTGTTCAAACTAACTTGTGTGCACTTGTGTGTGCCTGTGTTTGTATGTGAACTGTTAAACTGTGTATGTGTTTGTGTGTAAATGTGCCCATGCAAATGTGTTTTTATTATATTTTGCAAGTGTGGATGAGGGTGAGCAATCTCTGTACTTTGTGTGTGTCTGTCAAACTTACTTGTGTGTGTTTGTTACATTGTCTGTGTTTGCACAAGTCTGCCTCAACGTGTATGTGAGCTAACTTTTTAAATTTAAACTTTATTGAAATTATTTTACGTAACATATCAATTAGTCATTCACACTAATTTTCATTTTATTTATCCTAAATCACTTTGATGGGCTATGATATTGTGTCTGTTAAATTTGGATGAGTGAAACTAATTTTATTAATTAGCTCATTAAAAATCAATTCTTCGAATTAATAGATGAACTAACTTCAGAGACCAGTTGGGACTTGAATACATGGTTTAACGACTCATCAGCATCCAACGTGTTAACATTATTCAAACATTGTTTTGCTGACTATGTATTTAAAGATTAAATCTATATCTTTTTAAAGCAGATAGTGAGATAAATATAGAAAAGGGTAATTAAAATCATACATTTGATAAGTACTCATTAGTATAGTAGTATTAATTACGATAACTATGTATAAGAATTATTAAAAAAAAAATGAATATTCAGGGATAGACTTAATATTTTTTCAAACTCTATTTTTGTCCAGTTATTTATTGAATCGACACATTAAATTTACTTAAATCCATTATTTGATCTACCTGTCCATTAATCTGCAAATATTCCTAATTAGTCACAGATGGATATTTTTATTTTAGTAAATATGGAAACGTTATTTTGAAATCTGCTGGTTTAAATACATCTAGATATAATCATATTGCAACACTATACAGATCATAATATAATAATTAATAACAATTGTAATAAACACATAATTACATTGAATGCTTATATAATTGCATGTAATTACAATGTATAATATATATATCAATCATTCAGTGATTGCTTAACAGGCCTTGCAAGTCTACAAAAAAACAAAAAACAGATCAAATGGGCCGAGGGATTCAAACGTGGAATAGTTCAGCATCAAATATTACATTTCATATTTGTGTGTCGATGTATATATAATATGTGTGCAACAAATAAAAAACTCATAATAAAAATGTATTTAAATATGTACAGATTGGGAGTATCGAAGAAAAGTGAATTTATTGTATCTAGATTATATGGACTACACTTGCAAAATACACTAATTGACAACAAAAATAAAAATAAAAATATAAAACGTAATATATATACAAATTAGATATCTAGTTCTTTCGATTTTTAGTTTCGATACTATTATACTATTTCGAATCTGTGCCTAGTGTTAACTGGTGTGCTTGCATAATTGCAACTACTGCCTGTATATTTTGTAAATGACTTATTAATCCAGTTAACTATTTTGACATGTGCTCCAGTATCACACAGTATCAGGGTTATTCACAAAACAGAGAATTCGAAGTGAGTTTCAAATTCAAGGCCAGAGAAGCTGACATGAAAGCAAAGCTGACTATTTTGGCCTTAAATTTGAAATTCACTTTGAATTCTCACTTTAGTAAATACGCTTGATACTGTGTAATAGTAAATAAGCTTGATACTGTGTAATTATTAATTATAACTGATTATGTTTTACAACACACATCAATATTCTCTTCCTAGACATATATCTGTATTAGAATATACACAGAATGCAGAACGTAGAGGTATAATAACAGAATGCAGAACGTAGAGGTATAATAACAATGCAGAACGTAGAGGTATAATAACAATGCAGAACGTAGAGGTATAATAACAGAATGCAGAACGTAGAGGTATAACAATGCAGAACGTAGAGGTATAATAACAATGCAGAACGTAGAGGTATAATAACAGAATGCAGAACGTAGAGGTATAATAACTATTATAAATTATCAGGAGTTTGTGCATGTACCTACGTGTATAAAACGTTACATAGTTTTTATTTTTCTTTACACACAACATTCTTTCCTTAGACGTTCTAATACATTTTATGAATGCAATGAGTGTAGGATGTATATTAAACCTCCAGAAATGTTGTCAATGTGTTTGAAAGTTCCTTGAAAAAATGACTATAATATATTTTCCAACATACAACCATACTCTGTTTCTTGAGGTATTTTATATATTTTAGTATACACATTGAAAACAGGATTCACATGTATAATAATAATAATACCAAAATGAAAGATGTGTATGTTTTCTAAGTCCAAGTAAACAGTTGCATAGTATATATTTATATCTTTATAGAATTGAGACTTTTTTTGTATTAGCTTATGATGGCTGTTAGAGATAAAATAGGATTGATATATTTTTTTTTTAGGTTTTGCACACATATATTAGCACAGAATTTGAATGCAGGATTTTGGGAGAGTCTCTGTGTTCCTTTTACAAGCACTGGGTGACTCATCCTGGAAAGAACTGTGATTTTTTAACAGGGCTCTGGCTGTGAATAGGTTACAGGAGAATGCCTAGCGTTTTGGTACCTAGGATAGTGACACATACCTAGGTGGTTGTGATAAGGTCTGGCCGAGAGTAATGCTTGCACCCCAAATTTCAGAAGCTCCCCAGAAGGCGCTGAAATCTTGGAATCCTGGTGATCAGTCAGTATCTCTTCGATCATAAAACTTCTGTAGCGATGGGACCTGTGATCTGCAAACGCATCATGGGGTAAATAATGGGCCCCTATTTCCAAGGGGTGCTGCATGTTCGCTGACCCCCTCTGCGAGTTTTGAAGAAGCCCAATAAATCCACCTCCCCCCCCAGAACAGGCACACCAGGGTAGTTCTTATAGCACAGAGTCCAATACCCCCAGAATGTTCTTGAATTCAGCAAAACCCACACTCATTCTCCTTGGGGTTTAGAAGGTTTAAAACAAGTCATCTGCTCCCCAGAAGTCCTCTGCTGCCTGGCTCTTCAAGTCCACAAGCTGCTGCTCCTCTGTCCCACCAGGGCTGGGGGAGAACAGCCAGATCCTGCCTGGGTGAGTTAGCTGTGTAAAGTGTGCTGGAGGAATGACACAACGAGAAAAGTTTCCCAAATCACTTGTGTGGGAGGCTCAGTGTCCCCGCCCAGAGCCTACAGTATAAACCTGTAACATCCCTGACCTCCTGCAGGGACCGACAGACATTCTGACAGACAGAGAGGCAGGGCTTCCCTATGCAAAGCAGAAGATGATCCTTCCCCACTAAAACAAATTAGCAGAGAGATTACACTCTTACTTTTAATTTAAACCAGGCCTGCAAGCCAATTACCTGAGCTGGAGTAATGAATGATTATAGGGCAGCAATTATAGACATAAGCAACATCTATATACACCTTCCCATCTCTGCATCCCAGATCAATGTTTACATTAAATCATCCACTCCTGGTGATATAACATGTGGACCTGGCATTAAATAAAGTATCTAGGGCAATATATGCCAAGCACTATCTAACTGGCTTTTATTAGATGCACTGAGAGATGTTATATTATTTACTACCTTGCTGGGTGTTCTAATGTACTGGGTTTTTTTAGATCTTTGTGATTATAACTTCATCCACCTGTCTCCGTTGCTATAGTAATTTCCTGCAATACATGGTAATACTACTTATAATAATAGTCATAAAATAATAATAATAATAATAATAATAATAATAATGAAATATTTGGGTTAATTTAGAGCTGAACTTTTTAAGCCATTTTCACAATTTTTTTCTTAAATTTTCTTGGAGGACAACATGTTCGATATTACAATGAGATGTTACAAAAGGTTTGCTATTTATGTCATTATTTCAGAATGTTTTATATTAAATATACAGATTTTAGTGTATAGTATAGCATAGTATAGTAAAAATGCAAAACACCACTACATATATATCTATTTTCTGTTAAGTGTACATATATAGTTGCTTCTACATGGGTATATTTTTGAGTCCATGTACACACAGATACACATTTATTTATGTGTGTGTAATATGTGTTTTATTATAATAAACACTGCCAGTAGAATGGCTTTAGCTATGAGAATACAACGCAAAAATTAAACAGGACGTAACATTTCTATAGACTATAGAACAGTCAGATAATATACATTTTGATGAAAAAAAAAGCTCAAAAACTATTAAAAAGAATATTAAAAAATCGAGTTATAAGTATGTTTACTTTGTTTAGCAGTGGAATTCGTTTGTTGTTATTAATTTTATGTAATAACACACATCCTAAATCTTGCAGTGTGCTGTGATTTCGGCTTAGTTGGATTAAAAAAAATACATTTATTAATAAAAATCATTTTAAAAACATAATTGGGGCTTATTCAATTAACAGGGAACACTAACGATCTGAAATCCGAATTACAACATTTATGGGAAAATTGCTGATTTGTAAAAAAAAAATCTCCAACTTATCGCTAGTCACAGCTTGGCTATTTTATACCGAAATGTTGCTACCGATTTTTCAATTCACTATAATTCGGAGTTAACTGGTGACATCCTAAATATTCAAGTAG